>NC_142009.1:208790228-209163353 GCF_049901735.1 Notechis scutatus | reverse complement strand
GCTTAAAGATAAATTTGGGGATTTCCATGCTGATTTGTGAATGCATCCTGCATTCTCAGCCAAAAGGAGAAAAAGAGGAAGACTGAATTTTGTAGTTTCGAATTACTGATCATTTCTTATGTGTTTCTTTTTAATGAAAAGAAAGTTTATTTATTTATTTATTTATTTATTTATTTATTTATTTATTTATTTATTTATTTATTTATTTATTTTGTCAAGCAATTATAAGATAACAGGTATAAGTATAAACATAGTTATGGATACATGAAATGGATACATATAAGAAAAATAAAAGAAATAAAAATAAAAAAGAAACAATAGGACAGGGACGGTAGGCACGTTGGTATGCTTATGCACTCCCCTACAGACCTCTTAGGAAAGGAGTGAGGTCAATAGTAGACAGTCTAAGGTTAAAGTTTTTGGGGTTTGGGGAAGAAACCACAGAGTCAGGTAGAGTTAATCTAATCCTACGTAGCTTCTTCTCTGGTAATATCACATTACTTTTTTTTTTTTGAAAATTTTATTTGGGTTTTCACAAAAACAAAATACAATAAAACATCTTTTTTGAAAATAGCATGGTCCCAGGTTATCACTTCTTTATACAGACACAAAACTCAATTTCATGCTCATTTTTATATTCTATTCCATATCTTATTACCATTTTATATTTTCTACATAGTTTTTCCCCTCTTCTAATTTTCTCAACTTTGTTTTAATTATCTCACTTCAAATCATTATATTTATACTTTTGTCTGACCTGTTACAATTTCACATTATCTTTTCTTATTAAGCAAATTTTTCCCTGTAGTTACCAATTAGAGTATGACACCTTTATATCCTTTAATTTTTTCCATTCAAGCTCTTATTTAAGCTTCAATGTATAACTTTAAGATTATAGCATTCAATATAATACACAACTTCCAATCGAATTCTGCTTGGTACATTCTTAAAATGGTAATATCACACTACTAACTAGAGCATACAAAACTTTTGCTAGACCTATACTTGAATACAGCTCATCAGTCTGGAACCCACATTACGTATCTGATATTAACACAACTGAAAAAATCCACAAATATTTCACAAGAATAGCTCTCCACTCCTCTACTCATTGCAGAATACCTTATGCCACCAGACTTGAAACTCTAGACCTAGAAAACCTAGAACTATGCTGCCTCCAGTCCGATCTAAATATAGTATATAAAATCATACATTGCAATGTCCGACCTGCAAATGAATATTTCAGCTTCAATCATAACAATACAAGAGCACACAATAGATACAACTCAAGGTTAACTGAACCAAACTTGACTGCAGAAAATACGACTTCAGCAACAGAGTGGTCAATGTTTGGAATACTCAACGTGACTCTGTGGTTTCTTCCCCAAACCCCAAAAACTTTAAGCTTAGACTGTCTATTATTGACCTCATCCCCTTCCTAAGAGGCTGTAAGGGGCGTGCAATCATGCCTACTGTCCCTGTCCTATTGTTTCTTTTTATTTTTCTTATAAGTATCTATCTCATGTATTCAAAACTATGTTTATTCTTATACCTGTATCTTGTAAGCGATTGACAAATCAAATAAATAGTAAAAAAATAGAGTATTCCAGACATTTACAATTCTGTTACTGAAGTCGTATTTCCTGCAATCAAGTTTGGTGCGGTTTACTTTGAGTTTGTATCTATTGTGTGCTCTTGTATTGTTATGGTTGAAGCTGAAGTATTCATTGACAAGTAGGACATTGCAATGTATAATTTTATATACTATAGTTAGATTGGGCGGAAGACGGCATAGTTCTAGTTTTTCTAGCTCTAGAATTTCAAGTCTGGTGGCATAAGGTATTCTGCAATGAGTAGAGGAGCGGAGAACTCTTCTTGTGAAATATTTCTGGATTTTCTCAACTATGTTAATATCAGATACGTAATGCGGGTTCCAGACTGATCAGCTGTATTCAAGTATTGGTCTAGCAAATGTTTTGTATGCTCTCGTTAGTAGTGTGATATTACCAGAGAAGAAGCTACGTAGGATTAGGTTAACAACTCTTAATGCCTTTTTGGCTGTGTAGTTACAGTGGGCTCTAGCACAGGGGTCCCCAACCGCGTCCGCGGACGTACGGGCCGGAACAAGCCTACCGGGCCGCTGGTTGCTGGCGCCGCCATCTTTTTGGTAAAAAAGCAATTTTTCGTCAAAAAAGATGGCGGCGAGCGGGTGAGCTTTTCCGGGTAGAAAGCCATTTCTACCCGAAAAGCTCACCAAGCGCATGGCGCCATTTTTGACGAAAATCACTCGTGACGTCACCGAAGTGATTTTTCGTCAAAAGATGGCGGCGCCCAGCTGACGCCGAACGGCTGCGGCGCCCAGCTGACGCCGGAACCGGGCCGCGGCGTCGAAAAGGTTGGGGATCCCTGCTCTAGCACTTAGATCATTAGAGATGAGAACTCCAAGGTCCTTGACAGAGTTTGGATCATCAACAAGGTCTTGACTATTTAGCTTGTATTTTATTTTCAGATTTTTTTTTTGCCAATATATAAGACAGAGCATTTATTTGTTGAGATTTGAAGTTGCCATTTGTTTGACCATTCTGATACATAGTCAAGGTCTTTTTTGAAGGGTAGCAGTACTGTCTGTGGTGTTGAATAGCTTTACATTATCAGCGAAGAGAACGCAGTTGCTCTTAATATGATCACATTTAGTCCCGCTACATTGCATTAATTGGCTGGTAAAGTTACTTTTACCCAATGTACATTGCAATTAAAACAGATTAAACACAATAATTAAAAACCATATTTTGTTTGCCATGTAGCTTTTAGAAACATGGCTGTTACTACATTGATATTTTGATGCGCACAAAGGAGGAATCAGATCAATTAAAGTATTGTAGTCTCACACTATAAGCCCTTTGTACATGTGTTGTCACATTGCATATAGTATACATCTAGAAAAAATGCAGCTTATGAACGAACGTCAGAACACTGCTTTTATCATTCTGTGGATGCTGTAATTGTAATTCACAATTCAAGGATTTCTTTCTTCTGATGGAAGTAGTTCTCCAGAGACAGGAAAAAATACCTTTATAGCCAATCTAATTTCCATGAAGAGGTTCAGCTTATTTCATTCCTTAACTATACTACAATAATACAATTGGATGTTTTTGGTATAATTGGCCTTCACACGATCTCTGTGTATGTGTTGTTTACCAAATGCATAGCATTCCCTATTGGCATGGCCATGATGTCAAACTTATTTCTAAAGCTTTGCATCTCTTTAACACGTCAGTGTACCATGACATTCCCACTGATACAGGTAATCCTTGCTTATTGATTACCTTGTTTAGTGACCATTCAAAGTTATGACAGCCTAAAATACAATCTTTGCAATGAATCCTCCCATTTATGAACATGGCAATGTCCCATCGTCACATATCACCATTTGAGCACTTAGTGCACATTTAAGATTGGAGTACATAATATAAAGATGTGATAAATACATTTCAGCAGCAATCACTTGAATGCTTTTACAGAACCCATCAACTTGCATGGAGGAGGAAGAAAAGGCCTCCTTTTTCTGTTTTTAAGGCAGTCTGTAGGCTCATTTAGATTTTTAGACTATCTCCTGATGGAATCAGCTTCCCAAGTCCAGGAAGCTAAAGCGAATGCTGTAACAGAAATATCCGATATGCTAGACCTGTGATAGGGAAACCTATGGCAGAGCCATTTGTGCTAGCACGCAAGCCGCAGGCAAACTTACTTCACTGTGCATGCCCATGAATAGGCCCATTTCATCACTTCCTGTAATACTGGAAGTGACGAAACGGGCATATTATTCATCCTGAAAAGCCTTGCAGAGGCTTTTTCCAAGCCTCTGGGAGACTGAAAAAGGCCTCAAACCAGCCCAAAAATCAGCTGTGAGGCGCAATGCAGGTAAGGGGGTGGTATGGGGCATTGTGCGTGCATGCGCTGGGGGCATGGGGGGGCATGAATTGCATTCTGGGTGCTGCGCACGAAGTGCACACGATGCTAATGCGCGCAGAATTTTGGCATAGGAGCCCAAAAGGCTAGCCACTACTGTGCTAAACTGATGCTGGGCAGCATCACAGAAAAAGCAAGGACCAGATAACCATCTGAACCGGGAGTGTCAAACTGGCACACCATGCCCACCCCAGTTCTGCAAAGGGAAAATTACCATCACGTGATGGTTATATGACACTGCAAGTTTGACACCCATCACCTGTACCAATCTGAAGGTCTCTGTCTTCCATATCAGGATTTGGGCTTGACCAATGAAGAGAAAGGAAGTTCATGGAAAGTACATTATAAGCAAGCATGATAAATAATGTTTCAGATCACAGTTATTAATTGTGGGGCACAAAGTATGGGTAAGCCCTTTAAGGAAGTAGCTTTGCTGGCATTTTTCTATTTAGTAATGGTAGGATTGAGTAAGCATTGAGTACCTTCACTAGTATACACTTTTCCTAAGAATGAGGAGCTTTACATCACTCTCTGAGCTGTTTACAAATGTCAGCATATTGCCCCCAACAATTTGGGCCATTTTACTGACCTTGGAAGGATGGATGGCTGAATTAATCTTGAGCCCTATTAGGATTGAACTCCAGGCTATAGGCAGAGTTAGGTTGCAATGCTGCATTCTAATCATTGTGCCACCAGGGCTCCTGGATACTGGTTAAAGGCATTCATCTCTAAAGGCAGAAAAGAGAGGGCTGAGAGAGAGGTTTCACGGAGAAGAGAAGATGATCAGAAGATAGATTAGTCCTGTTAAGGATAGATTCTTCATCTTTTAAATATGGGAACATACAGGAAATATTAGAAATATTAGGCCAGTGTTTCCATTTCCATTTCACTTTTCTTTTTCTCTACTAAAGTGTAAGCTGCTCAGATTCATCTAGTGCAGGGGTGTCAAACTCGATTTCATTGAGGGCTGCATCAGAGTTGTGTTTGACCTTGGGGGTGGTGGTGGCGTGGCCAGGGGGCATGGCCCACTTGACGTCATTCCTGTCAGAGGACCTGTGGTGGCCCAAGCGCTCCCAAGTTCCATTTTCAGCCACCATGGCCTCCTGCAACCCTCTGCCAGTGAAAACAGAGTTCAGGAGGGCCCTCCCAAGTTCTGTTTTCACTGGCAGAGGGTTGCAGGAGGCCCTGGCGGCCAAAAACGGAGCTCAGGAGCCTGTTTTTGCTGGCAGAAACACCACGGGCTGGTCCTTCACTGTTTCCAGGGTGGCCCTGTGGGCGAGATCTAAGTACCCCGCGGGCCGTATGGCCTTGAGTTTGACACCCCTGATCTAATGCTTGCTTGGTTGTACAAATCCATGTTAGGAGATGAGTTACAGTTCAATAGCAGAGCTCTTCTGCATGTATAAATATTTGATGTAGACTTTGGAAACTCCAACTCAAGTCGGGACACATTCCTTTCTGCAATTCTAGAAAGACACTGGCGGTCAGTAAAATAACAGCTGTGAGCTCGAGGTTCTGATCAGCTTTCATGTAGGTTCCTATGCTTATCTATGAGACAGACTAGATAGAAAAAAAATAAGGGATGAACACACAAATGTGGAATGTAATATTTGACAACTACAAAACTGAAAAACTGGAGCATTTGTGGGGAAGAAGGTCACTCATGCTTTAATAGCCTCCTGTAGTTTGTTCTGTGTGGGGCTCCTTCTGAACACCACTCCGAAGCTACAACTGGTTCAGAAGGTGATGGTTTGTCCAGTTTCGGTAATCTCATGCTGACATTAGAACTCCGCTCTGCAAATGATATTAGAACTCCGCTCTGCAAACTGCATTGAATTCTACATGGGTGCTTCTGGGTGGAATTCAAGGTTCTTGATTGTCACTTAGAGGTATGGAGTGAGTTATCTGTGGGACTAAAGCTCTCCCTAGTTGTTTCTATCCATTTATCAGATCTGACAAGAAGGGCACACGCTAGATCCCCTCGGTGAAAGAAGGCCATCCAACTTGCAGTAGGAATTAGGCCTTTTATTTATTATCACCGGTCCTTTCAAACATTGTATTTCCTCAAGTTAGTTTGGCCCTGACCTTGCTGGGCTTTCACAAAGTGCTTTCAGTGAACTGGTGC
This sequence comes from Notechis scutatus, assembly GCF_049901735.1. Lineage (NCBI taxonomy): Eukaryota > Metazoa > Chordata > Lepidosauria > Squamata > Elapidae > Notechis > Notechis scutatus. The sequence goes on along the minus strand of NC_142009.1, from coordinate 209,157,259 downwards.
TCTAGGAAATGGGGGTCAGGAGGTTAGGTGGCTGTGACATGCATTGTTACTGTTGAGTGTTTATTGGGTTTGTTTTCAGCAACTGTTTATATTTTTTACGGTTTTGTCGATATCGGTATTTGTAGCATGTCCGTTGGACTGTTAGCTGCCCAGAGTCACTTCTTAGAGATGGTTGGCCTTATAAATCAATGTAATAGATAAATAATAAAATAAATATAGCACCTTTCTTAGCTTGATCTAGAAGTATTTCCCTTCTCTTTTTCCTCCACTTCCCCTGGGCATGATTTTTGCAGTCAGTAGAACTCAGAAACTGCTTTAGTCAGAGGTTAAGATGTTCAGCTGTCTACAAGAAAAGGAATTTGAGATGCTGTTAGCCTTATGTTCTTCAGAGGCCATACAGTCCAAATCCAGCTGGAATTCTAATACCAGGCATAGAAAAGCACAGCCCACAGAGTGTTCATGTGTAATGTTGTGACTTTGTCAGCCCTGAAAAAGAGTCTTTACACCATGAGACATTTGGGAAAAATAACTGACAAAGATTTATTTATTTATTTATTTATTTTATTTGATTTGATTTGTCAATTGCTTACAAGATAATAGTTGTAAGTATGAACATAGTTATGAATACATGGATACATATCAGAAAAATAAAAGAAGCAATAGGACAGGGACAGTAGGCACGTTGGTGCGCTTATACACGCCTCCTACAGACCTCTTAGGAAAGGGGTGAGATCAATAGTAGACAGTCTAAGGTTAAAGTTTTTAATCATGCTATAGTTTAGCATTTACTTTCTCCTTACAGTTTTATTTATATGGAATCTGGCTTCATACATGAAGAAATTGATATGGTTTTTATGCTACAAATTATGTGATATATATACATATACACATACATATACATATACACATACATATACATATACATATATATATATATATGTTTTCTTACGTTTTCGCGGGTACTTACATGTATGGTATTCAGCTTTGTTTGGGTATTTTCCCACGTCATTGTAGTTGTGCTTTTAAAGTTGTAGCAACGTTTCGGCAGAATCTCATCTGCCATCATCAGGCTTCTGTATTGTGTTCGTCTGTGAGTCAGACTTCCACAGTCGTTTCTGTTTTAAATTTGGAGCTAGCCTACTGCTAAGCCAGAATGGTTTTTTTCTTCATCCTGATTGGTTGGGAGTCTAGGTCTGTGTTTATTGGTCTTGGAGTCAAGCAGAACATAGCAAACTCCAATCAAAAATAAATACCAACCAGCTAAACACCTCATGGAACTAGCAGAACACTGCTTAACTAACACATATTTCCTATACAAGAGACAAAGATACAAGCAAATTGAAGGAGCCCCTATGGGATCAGCACTGTCACCTGCCATTGCAAACCTGTTCATGGAAGAATTCGAATCCAGAGCCCTGGCTAATGCCACCCACAAACCCAAACTATGGTTAAGATACATCAATGACACATTTGTGATTTGGCCCCATGGAAAAGAAAACCGAAACAATTTCCTAACACACCTAAACAACACACACCCCAAAATCAAGTTCACCATGGAAACGGAAACAAACAAACAACTACCATTCCTAGATGTACTAATCTACAAAAAAACAGATGGCACACTAGGACACACCATATACCAGAAGAAAACACACACCAACCGCTACCTCAACGCTCAATCCCACCAACACCCAGCACAGATAAACTCTGTGGCCAAAACACTAATTGCCAGAACCAAACGCCTGGCAGACAAGACACACATAAAGACTGAATTACACACCCTGACTAAAGTACTGACAGCTAATGGCTTCCACAAAAGCAAAATCACAGGCCTGATCCACAAAAACACACTGAGACATAATGGAGACCTAGAAAATGAACAGACCTATGGAACAGCTGTCCTGCCCTACATAAGAGGTACTACAGACAAAATCAGTAAGATACTACACAGGCATCACATCAAGACTGCCTTCAAAAGAGACAGAAAAAAAGCAGCCATCCTAAGAAACCCCAAAGATAAAATTGACCTGGAAAACCAAGGCATATATGAAGTCCCCTGCGCATCATGCCCTGCCACATACATCGGACAGACCAATAGAAGAATAAGTACCCGCCTGGATGAACAAAAAAATGTAGTAAAAAAGCTGGAACACACTTCCTCACTAGTCCAACACATGAAAGCCACAGGTCATAGCATCAACTTCAATGGAACCAAAACCCCAGCCACTATAGAAAACCCCAGCCATAGAATTATCAGAGAAGCCATAGAGACTGAAAAGAGACCTGAAAGCATGAATAGAAGAGATGATTCCACCAGACTGTCAATTATTTGGAAGCCTGCACTCACAAATAAAAAAATCTCCACACCACTAGCCAGGCAAACACCTGGGCACAAACAGATCCCCCCTGATACCTCCAGCTCAAACACACCCCAACCAGGCACCCAGATGAAACCTAGCTTCCTAATAAATGATAGCTGTCCATTTACTCGGAGCCAAGCTGCACTAAAAGCCTCCAATACAGGAACACAATGTTGCCAACCAATCAAGACAAAAAAAGCCATAAAACAGACAGAAGATATTAGAAACACCAATCAAGAAGAACACAGCAAACTCCCAGACCAATAAACACAGACCAAGTCTCCCAACCAATCAGGATGAAGAAAAAACCATTCTGGCGCAGCAGTAGTCTAGCCCCAAATTTAAAACTGAAACGGCTGTGAAAGTCTGACTCACAGACGAACACAATACAGAAGCCTGATGATGGCAGATGAGATTCTGCCGAAACGTTGCTACAACGTTAAACGCACAACTATAATGACGTGGGAAAATACCCGAACAAAGCTGAATACCATACATGTAAGTACCCCTGAAAACCAATGAGAACATACCCCCACCCAATCAGAACAAAGCCAAGTCCCCACCCAATCAAGTCACACCCCCACTAGCAGTTAAAAGGAAGAAGCAGCTGCAAGCTCACATTACTCTGAGAAGCACAGAGCCAAAGACACAAGCCTGAAGATGATGAATGAGACTTCATCGAAACGTTGCCTAGATACACACACACACACACACACACACACACACACACACACACACACACATATATATATATATATATATATATATATATATATATATATATATATATATATATATATATATGGCCTTCAGCTTTGTTCGGTATTTTCCCGTCATTATAGTTGTGCTTTTAAAGTTGTAGCAACGTTTCAGCAGAATCTCATCTGCCATCATCAGGCTTCTGTATTGTGTCCGTCTGTGAGTCAGACTTTCACAGAGCGGATTATAATACAGAAGCCTGATGATGGCAGATGAGATTCTGCTGAAACGTTGCTACAACTTTAAAAGCACAACTATAATGGCGTGAGAAAATACCGAACAAAGCTGAAGGCCATACATGTAAGTACCCATGAAAACTTAAGAATATATATATATATATATATATATATATATATATATATATATATATATATATATATATATATATATATGGTATTCAGCTTTGTTGGTATTTTCCCACGTCATTGTAGTTGTGCTTTTAAAGTTGTAGCAACGTTTGTCAGAATCTCATCTGCCATCCTCAGGCTTCTGTATTGGGTTGGCAGCCGTTTTTTGTTTGAATTTGGTGCTGGCTTTCTGCCTTATTTGAATGGTTTTTTCCTCATCCTGATTGGCTGGGAGTCTAGGTCTGTTTTTATTGGTCTTTGAGTTGCTGTGTTCTTGATTGGTTGGCAACATTGTGTTTTGTGCATTGGGGTTTCTTAGTGCAGCTTGGTTTCTTGTGAATGACCAATAATTATTTATTAAGAAGCTAGGTTTTATTTGGGTAGCTGGCTGGGGCATGTTTGGGCTGGAGATATTAGGGAGGGTCTGTTTGTGTCCAGGTGCTTGCCTGGATTGTGGTATAGAGATTTTGTTGTTTGTGAGTGCAGGCTTCCAGATGATTGATAGTATGGTGGAGTCATCTCTTCTATTCATACGATTAGGTCTTTTTTCAATCTCTATGGCTTCTGTAGCCGGGGTTTTCTATAGTAGCTAGGGTTTTGGTGCCATTGAAGTCGATGCTATGACCTGTGGATTTCATATGTTGGACTAGTGAGGAAGTGTGTTCCAGCTTTTTTATTGCATTCTTGTGTTCTTCAAGGCAGGTACTTATCCTTCTGTTGGTTTGTCCTATGTATGTGGCAGGGCATGATGCGCAGGGGACTTCATATATGCCTTGGTTTTCCAGGTCAATTTTATCTTTGGGGTTTCTTAGGATGGCTGCTATTTTTTTGTGTAGACAAAAAGAACCCAATACACAAGCCTGAGGATGGCAGATGAGATTCTGCCGAAACATCGCTATAATAAAAGCACAAATATTAAGACGTATATATTTTCATAGATTTTCACAGGTACAGGTATTTTGGGTCTTTTCCCGTGTAAGATTGAGAGTATCTTGGTGATGTTTCAACGAGGTCCCACTCGCCATCTTCAGGTTGGTGCTTTTGGCTTCTTGCTTTTGCGAGGAAAGCGTGATCTGAGCTGCCATCTCTCTTTAAATACTGGTGGGGAGGTTGGCTGTGTTGTACAACACAGGAGGCTGATAGACACACAGCCAATACCTCAGCCACATATGTCCTTACGAAAAAGCCAGCCAATCTGAAAACATCCACTCCATCAACCAATTAAGAAATGACAACACAGGAAATCTCCCCACCAGTATTTATAGAGAGACGGCAGCTCCAATCACGCTTTGCTCGCACAAGCAAAGCCGAAAGCACCAGCCTGAAGATGGCGAGTGGGACCTCATCGAAACTTCGCCAAGATACTCTCAATCTTATATGGGAAACGACCCAAACACGCCAAGACCTGCATATAATAAAAGCTGAAAATATTTGGATTTATTTGTTATGTATAAATAGGAATGTGGGGTTTTTTTTTCAATTTAGGGGGAGAAATGAAAATCCATACTCAGGCATTATAGTGGAATCTCGGGCCCTGACTGTAATCCATTCCAGGAGTAAGGTCGCAACCCAATTTGGTCGTGACCGGAAGCACGACTGACTGCACATGCGCAGACAAAATTTTTCATGGATTGTGCATGTGCGGAAGGGGAAATCGGCACGGAAAAGGAATCTGCCACAGCCAGGTTTGTTTGCCACCTGATTTTTGAATCGTGACCTGATTCAAAAATCGGGTGAATTTTTTTGGTCAGAACCCAATTTGGTCACAAACAGAAGCATTCGCGACCCGAGGTTCCACTGTATTTGATATTTGAGAAATGTAGAAATAACAAAAACAGAAGTTCATCATAGAAGATATAAAGGGTTTTTTTTTAGTAGAAGTTTAAATAGATAATATGATACATCTTGTAGCCTTTCCACATGTCCTAAAACATGAACAGTCCAGAGCTGCTTGCTTCCTAATATAGCTCAAGATGAGCTCGTGAATTTTTGAGTAGCAGTAATAATTTATTCAACATGTACCTCATAATTGAGATATAATTTGCTGTTGTTATTCTGAATGCCGCTGTTACTTAAAATTCAGCTCCCCTACCTGTCTGCAACATACAATCTGTATTCCTAAGTCAAGTGAAGAGGAGGACATGAGTTGCTATCACATTGGGAGCTTTGGAACTGAACAAATCACTTTGAAAATCCTCAGGGAAGCAGAGTTTTCATAAGTCCAGCAAAATCTTGTGCGTTTAGGTGATTCTATATACCATGCTAACATAGGCTGTAATTCTAAACACTTTTTTTGCGGGGGGAGGGAAGCTGCTATATTACATTTCTGTAATTTTGCAAAATAAACGTATAAAAGGGATCACACTGCTTTCAAGACTGTGAGCATTTTACTGCTAATATTTATTGTGAAGCCTGTCTTCCATGAAAGAATCACTTAACACTTCTGCTGTGGATGTGACAACCAGCTAGATGTTCTGTTAAAGTACTGAGGCATCAAGTTATTTTAGGGTAAATACTTTCTAAAAGATTCATAACGATAATTATGGAAGACTCCTCTGGTGTTTCAGTGTACAGACTTCCCTTGTTTATGACAGGGTTATGTTCCCTGAAAACATAATATAAGGCAAATTTGTACAAACCGAGAGACTAAAGCAACAGCAAAGCAGGACAGGCTGTTAAATGTTGTAGCCCAATTGCATTAACAAATATGTTCATAAATTTGTAGAGCCTTATTTTGAGTCATTGGGAGTTGAGTAGTGTATAGATTTTATTATGGTTGGTTGTGCAGTCAGCCAGATACGTAGGCTGGATTTGGCATTTTTTATCCACCTATCGAGTCCTTCCTCAAGACCTTGGCTAAACAGATATTATTGTTTGAAGATGTTAAAGGTATCATTGAAGGATGTAAGCAGGGGTGGGATTCAAATTTTTAAAAAACTGGTTCTGTGGGCGTGGCTTAGTTGGTGGGCGTGGCTTGGTGGTCATGTGACTGGCTGGGCGTGGCCAACTCAATATCACTCACATCAAGGCTCGTATCTCCTGTCCTGGCCTCTCTTGACTGTGGGGATGCTGCAACAGTCGTAAGTGTGAAAAATGGTCAAAAGTCACTTTTTTCAGTGCCATTGTAACTTTGGATGGTTACTCCACACAAGCAAAGTACCAGCAAAGGAGTGAAAAAAACCTCTAGAAAAGTTCCTGAGACAGGAAGTCTAGTCCTGCCAAGAATGTAATAAGGGTTAACAGAGAGGCAGTTTCTGTAAGCAACACCAGAATGTTTCCTTCCTGCCTTCCTTACAGGATTAGGCCAGTAATTTCTTCTAACAACCGGTTCTCCAAACTGCTTAGAATGTTAACAACTGGTTCTAGCGAATAGATGCGAACTGGTAGAATCCCACCCCTGGATGTAATCAATGAAGAATAATTAAAAAGCTCTTCCCCCTGCTCCCTCTCTCTCTCTCTTTCTCTTTCTCTTTCTCTTTCTCTTTCTCTTTCTCCCTCCCTCCCTCCCTCCCTCCCCCCCTCTCTCTCCAGCAAGGCTAAAAAAACTAGCTAACTGGCAAAATAGGAGAAAAGTCATGCAGAATCAGGGAGTGATGTGAACAAAAGGCAAGAAACTACATTGTCTGCATTTCTCTCTCTCACGAATGAAGGCAAATATATGTGTCCCAGGATAATGTTGCAGGGTCCAATCTGGGTCGTTCACTGGGATCAGAGGTTTAGTCTTCTGAAATTTCAGACTTGTGCTGGAGCCAGCCCATCCTCAGGGAACTTCTCTCACACATTTGGTGAGTCACAAGTCTGAAAGCTCAGAAGACTAAATCTCTGATCCCGGTGACTGACCCAGATTGGATTTCTATCTCTGTCTCTAACACAAGACACAGAATGTTGCAGAGTGCCAGAGTTATTCCAGCTTTAATTCTTTTGCATACCTAGCAGTAGCAAAATTGAGGTGGAAAGTAGGCTACTAAGTGATCCTTCCTCTCTTCTGCTTTATGAAAGAAACAATTGGATGGCCAGGGATGGTGGGTCCAGCATCAGATGGGAGGAAAGCACATTGCTCAGAGACCCTCTTGGCTTTGAGAAAAGAAAGCCAGCACATTTGCTGACCTAATTTTGAATCCTGGCTGTTGTGGAGGGAAGAGGAGAAAAGCAGGGAGCATGATTTTCCTCCACTTCCTTAGGTTTTCCTCCACTTCGTTTTCCTCCACTCTAGCAAGGGAGCACAACTTCTGGAGAAAAGCAGAACTGAATAAAACAAGTGACTGATAGGAACAGCAGTCCCAGGAATACTGTCCACGAACAGGTCACTGTTCCTACCTGAACTTAACAAGAAGAACCCTAGCTATCTTCTCCAACTTTCCAACATTTAAATTATGAAGAGACAGGTGATGAAATAAGGTGGTCAATGGAAGAAAACCTCTGCTATTTAGACTTTTTTGCCCATTTTTCTCTCATTTATTTGCATTTTTGGGGGCTTCCCAAAACACTGCAGAGAAGAAAATATTCTGGGAGTTCAGAGGCGGTGGACAGAGGCTGAGAGCACCTGTTCCTTGAATCCAATTATTCAGGCTTAAAAAAACCTTCCAGTGTGTTGCTTTGGTGTATTAATTACAGAACTCAGGCTAGGGGTAATGTCATTGCTTTACTAGATTAGATCATAACTTTTACTTTCCAGCATCCATAGCAGTTTTTTTGTTAATGATATTGATGAAGCAGAAGAGGTGGAAGAAGAAGAAACTATCGGAATTACACAGTGCTACACAGAAGTGTTAATTACTCTCTTTACACAGAGAGTCTTAGCTCAGGATCATTCCAAGGGTCCCTAGCCTCATGCGTTTGGATGCTAACCAAGTACTTAAGGACTCCCCTTTCTTTTTAGTAGACATACCAAAACACAATTATTTTTGGTCCTATTTATCCTTTGAATATCAGTTGAGAGCTGATGAGAGTAGATCATTATGACAATAAAGACGCTCAGGCTTAACCTTTTGCAGTGGTGTAAAATTAATGAAAAATATTTGACACAGGTAAATAAGTATTAGTCATAAAGGTCACTCTAACATCAAACCCATTATGTGATACTTAGCAGAATTCATATTAAAAGTAACGAAGTATTCATTAAGAGAAAAGTAAGTGTAAATCTATTTCAGCAAGCAAAAGGAAATCTAAGTGACAACCGCAATGAAGAATATTCTTGATTTGCTGTCTAATTCATGTCTTAGAATGTAGAGAAAAAAACCCTAAAAACAATAGCAGATTATATTTCTATCTACAATACATGACGGTTACAATTTCTTTGTGCTTTTCTTTAATGCCTGTTAGAATATTTTCTTCCATCCTTGAAATAAAACATGTCACATAAGTATGTTCTTTCTTTTTTCTAAGCATAGCATCATGTTTTCATTTGCAATTTTTTTTAAATTATTCAAATCTTTCAAATAATTTTTAATTTATTATATTTAATTTTATAAATAATATTTTAATTTATTAAATCTTTAATATATGCTTGTGAACAGCATGCATGGAAAAGATAAATAGCATAATGGGGATATGTTAAACTTAACAATTTGGGATTGGGAACACAGCATTCCAGAGCATGTGGGAAAGGCCAACTTTCCATCAGACCATACAGTTCTTTTTGGGATGGGTGGGGAAATGGGGAATTTCTGGAAATACATTCTCCAAACAGAGATTGAGTCAAAGTATTGATTCTCAGACTAATAAAGATTCAGACAGCCTTGGTATAAACCAGGGGTGTCAAACTCAATTTTATTGAGGGCCTCATCAGGGTTGTGCTTAACCTCAGGGGGCCAGGGTGGGCGTGGCCAGCTTGACGTCACTTGTGTCAGGGGCATCTGAGGTGGCCCGAGCACTCCCAGTGAAAATGGGCTCCCGAGCTCCATTTTCAGCTTTGACAGCTTCCTGCAACCCTCTGCCAGCGAAAATGGAGCTTGGGAGGAATGCCCATGGCCCTCTCGAGCTTTATTTTCACTGGCTGAGGTATCACTGGCAGCCCCTCACTGTTTCCAGGGTGGCCCCATGAGCCTGATCTAAGCACTCCGTGGGCTGGATTTTGCCCCCGGGCCTTGATTTTGACACTCCTGGTATAAACAAACCACAGTTGCTAACTTTTCCTTTATCACAAACGCTATGAGAAAAAGACTCAGTCTCAATTTTAATGATTCTACATTAAAAATATTTCACTCACTGGCATTTTTTGTATTCCTCGCTACTTTTAGCTTAATAAATTTTGTTAAAGCAGCCCGGTGAGATTGATGCTTTGGAAAAATCACTTTGCATAAAGACAGTTAAGATACGGTAAAGAAAACATACCAGAGTTCTTCAGAGCGATATATTCTTAAATCAGCCAGTTTTGCATGTCCCTAATGCTTGTTTGGCAAAGGATAAATAACATTTCATTCAGATTAAATACTTGGCAATGGCAGCATTAAATTATGTGAATTGAAGACATATAGTGGGGATAGGGAACTGTGTATTCTAGAAATTCTCACTAGAAAGTGAGAGAATAAGTATTTTGTGCTTATTAAATCTAAAGTCAGAAAAAATATTCATGAGCATCTGTCAGAGTGATGCATAAATGGGTTAACAAAGGGATAACAAATGATTATAGGTGTGATCATGTCACCTCTCAATTTTTTTTAAAAAAATGTTTTTTATCCTGCCTTTATTGCTTTTATAAATTAGTCAAGGCAGCGAATATGCCTACTGTCGTATTCTTTCCTCTTCCTATTTTCCCCACCACAACATCTCTGTGAAATGGGATGGGCTCAGTGGTGGGATTCAGCAGGTTCTGACCAGTTCTGGAGAACTGGTAGCGGAAATTTTGAGAACCAGCAAATCCCGCCTCTGACTGGAGATTTTACAGTATCCTGCCCCTGCCACGCCCATCAGGACACGCCCACAGAACCGGTAGTAAAAAAAAACAAGACTGAATCCCACCACTGGTTAGGCTGAGAGAAAGTGACTGGCCTGGGTTTTCATGCCTAAGGTGAATTAGAACTCACTGCCCCCTGGTTGCTAAACCAGTACCTTGACCCCAAGACCAGACTGGCTCTCTTTTACAGTTATCTCTCATGCCCATTCACATGGTATCCCCAACATTTGTGATGTATGCCACTGCTTGCCTCATAGGATTCATGGAAGATCCACATTGAAACCTTCTTGAGAAACTAATGTAAATGTAACAAATAATAAATAAAAAGCAAAACACGCGAGCTAAGGAGAATATGCAGATGATGCTTTACAAAAGCAAAGATATTTCAAAGAGGTATGAAGTAGCAGTGATGACACATTTTAATTACCCCGACATCTCTTGGGACAGGACGGTTCTTCCGGATGATTTATGGCTGTCTTCCTGATTTCTCATTTGCAGGATTGAGAGAGTCCCCAAAATACGAGCTTTCCTAAATTTGATCTTTTTTAAAAAAAACAACACAGTATATAACAGTATATAACATTTTATTGACTCATGGAGTAAAAAATACATTACCTAATATTCAGAATGTACGTTGCATATTTGGTAGTCTAGGAAGAGTGGTGGTAGGGGGAGAGAGATTTTCACAGGTTATATATACATTATTGTCAGTTTCTTAGAATTATTGGTAGAAAATAAGGAAAGATCTAAGTAATTCAAGAATTCATTGCTCTTTTGTTTAATGTAATTATAAAATGCAGACGATATAATATATTCCAAATTCACCATATCAGGACTAAAATAAGAAATTGTTGTTTCATTTCCTTATTCAGTTAGCATGAACATTTTTTTTAAAAAAGAGGAAGTAGTTTTACTTTATGTCTAAAATACAGTTCATAAAATGAAGTATAAACTGTAAAATGAAATATAAAAAATAGGGTAGTGCATCAGTTGAAATGTGTTGGTGTCAATGTTCTGACTGATGAACCCAACCAAAGCAAGCACGGCAGAGATGATCCAATCTCTTAATGCAAAACTTCACCGAGTACATCATTTCGGCAAAGATGAGGGCAACACCCTATCTAACCATTTCCCATGCAAACCCACATAGTTCAAGTTTAGGTTTTTCCTCCCCCTATTAGAGCAGATCACACTGTCCAATGGTGTCTCCTGGTATTGTTAGAAAGTCTTTTGGCTCTGGTAAACTGCCCTTGGTTCTCACGGCTGGCATCTTGATGCCTGGAATCTACATTCCATCTACCCTTTCCCTCCTCCCCATAGTTTGCTGGCAAGCTGAGAAACGATAATAGTTGCAACAGCAAAAGCGCCTTTTGAAGCTCGACAGCTGGAATGAAAATTCACAGCAAATGTACAAAGGGGGAAAAGGAGAACTAATAAAGGTACATCAATATTAGTAGCCCAGGATCTGTTATCCGATTTATCTCTGATATTATTGCCAGCATAATAGAAGTACATCAGTGAAATTTGCTAGGTTTTGTAGAGATCTGCCAATTCAGATTATTTTTAGGTAGTAGTCCTTGACTTATTGCTACAATTGAGCCCAAAATTTCCATTGCTAAATGGGGTGAGTTGTACCCCATTTTATGACCTTTTCTGCCACAGTTGTTAAGTGATTTACTGCAGTTGTTAAGTAATCATGCAATTGTTAACTGAATTTGGCTTCCCCCATTGACTTTGCTCACCGGGATGCCACTTGGGAACAAGTTTAAGGGGAAGTCCCAAAAGTATACAGCAAAATCATAAGTTCAACTGGGGGCGGGAAGCTAATATGAATGCCAATAAGCTAATTAAAATATGAAAATAAAGAAGGACAAATATAGGAGATGGAAATAGCCATCTATATTATATCTATAAATCTCTATCTCTATATCTATGAATGTGGTCTGTATTTATAGAGATGATGATAAGCCTGGAATGAGTGAGGTTAACAAAGAATGCTCAGAAAAATAGGACAGACTTTCTAAGATGTGTTAAAAATAAAAGGAAGTTTTTTTTAAAAAAAAAAAGCTTTCCAATTGCTGAATCAAGGTGGCAAAATTTCTTTTATTTATACACTGTAATTACTTATTTTGCAATTGCAACTCCTGGGTAGCAGAACAAAAAAAAAAAAACAGCAGAAGAAAAGCAAGCAATTAGCAATAATTAAATAACATTATTATATATTTATTGTATACAATTTATACAGCCATTCATCTTGCCATGTGCCACTCTGGATGGCAACCATAAGATTAAAACTTGGCAATATACCAACAAAAATAAGGCAGTATTGGAACCTGAGGACAATCTAACTCAAAGCCGTAGAGACACAGAAGCATATAAAGAATAAGAATATAAAGAATGTAAACTGCATAGCATTAGTGTGTGTGTGTGTGTGTGTGTGTGTGTGTGTGTGTGTGTGTAAGTTTTGAAAAGAAAGATAAAAACTATCAGAAAATAATTATAGAATAAAGATAATTGAAAAGAAAGAGAAGGTAAAGGTTTTATAAAAGTAACAGTAAGAGAGCAGTTTTTGGTATCAGTAGGGTTTGCCTGGAGTTTTGGGGTCTAAATTTGGTAGTTCAATCGAACATTCCTTGACTTTATCTTTCTATTTCCTATCGACACAAAAGGCAACTACTGTTGTTGGTTTTCTCTTAGCCTGGCATTCTTTTCCCAGTTGGTTTCTTTCTGTCTCTTCAACTTTCCTTCTTAAGCCAACTACGAATGGTAGAATGTGATAGAGAATCATGGTCAAGTTCAGGCTGTCACAGTTGCTTTCTTTTTTACTTCCCTGAGTGACCGACAGCCCTACTATTCTGGTGGTGTCTCCACTGAGCATTTACCAAATTGATCCCTGCTTAGCTTTTTGAGTTCAGTTAAACCTGGGTCTATGGTGCCATGAACCCAACAGAAAAAATAGAACCAGTAGCCACTGATGGCTGTATTCTCTGTGGGGTTTTTTAGATTTCTTTTAAAGCCATCGGGGTTGGCGTTCCTTCTTGTGTCTTGTGTTAAATGGTTAATAGTTTTAGTATGGGGGACACACACACACACACACACACACACACATTTTGAATTTATCCTCCATCTCCTACCATTCAGCTTTGTTTGTTGAATTTGTGTTCTTATAAGGGGAAGAACAACCATTCCCTTTCTCATTATTTGCCACATAGAATCAATATCCTCTGAAATTTCTAACTTCCCTAAGTTTTCCTGTGATTTATAACATTAAATTATTTCCTATATGATTTTTTTTTCGTTGTAGCCAATTGCTTGTGAGTACGGTTAAATTGAGATTTATATTGACTAAATAATCTGATGGATTTAAAGGTCATTTTGAAACCAAAAGTCCCTAGTCTAAACTCACTACTTTTGCTCTTTCTGAATTTGCTTCCATTCATAATATGAGATTTTTTAAAATGCATAATCAGATATTTGCAATGGTGTTGAAAAAAATCTGATCCATGTGTTGCATGATTGAATACAATAATAATACAACCATTTTTTTTAAAAAAAGGCTTTACTTGCACAGTATGCACTAAGATTAAACATAAAATTATATTTACAAATTAATTACCCGTGTTATGTATTTAATGATTCACATATCTTTTGTAAATTGAATCAGCAAAGTCCCAGTGAATGCCAGATATTTTTTCTCTTTAATTTAATAAGGTGAAAGAGAGACACATTCTTAAATTTATTCAGCTGACATCTATGAAGTGGTAAAGTGCTTATTTAACCCTTGTGTAACTATGAAATATAAATAAATATGTTCTGAAAAATATGGAGCTAAAGCTGCCAAACCATTTCTTCCTTTAATGTGCATGCATCATTTTGTTTTTTAAACTATATTTAAAGTCAAATATAGCCAGTACAGACCCCCTACAATTATTTTTTATTCTGAATTTGTTGTAAGGTTGCATATTTTATTCCTAAAACAGTATTTTCTACAGGTCATTCCTTGATCAGGCCTTTAAATTGTGACAATCAAAATAATGACATATTTATATGAAGGAAGGTGACTGAGTATTTTAAAAAGAATCTCCTCCCTCTCAAAGGCAGACGGTTCTTGGAATATTGGTTTTTAGTTCTTCTCTTTTTCAACAAAGAAATGGGGACATAGAGGTCTTGCTTACCTCCCTGTGAAGAGGATTAGTGTCTACACTGAAGATCAAGATAGGCCAGAGGCCTTATTTATGTAGTGGTTTTGTAGATTGGGCCAGCTCTCCACCAGATATGGTCCATGTATGGAGAGACAGTGTTTTCCTCCCCCTTGAAATGAAGGTCACTCCTGCTTTGCTTTGATCACTTATTTTCTTATTTGCACCATCTCCCTACGCTGGCTGTTAACAGCATCCTTTTTTATAATCAAACTTAAGAGTAGGGCAGCATGATCCCTGCTTTACTCCCTGTAGTGAGGCAATGGCATTTTGCCTGTCTCCCTTTCGGCCACTTGCATTTACTATTTAAACCTCCCAGTATTCCTCTATTAGCCTCTTCTCAGCTATTGTCTGATGACCCTCTGCCCTCCAATTCACTGATTGTTATTGAGAAAGAAATCTTCATGAAGATAACAACTAGATTATTTTATACAAAAGCTATTATGGCGAGTAATACATTCAAACTACATTAGACAGAACAAAGCATCAAAGCCCCCAAAGTAATAAACAGCCTTCCTTCTGATTTGTGTTTCTTTGTAATTTATGTTCTTTCCTTATAATGCAATTCAGGGCTCTTGTATTTTGTTTGAAATATATGTATTTTAAATTATAGGTAACTGTTTTTGTTTTTCCTTTTTCCAATTATGAGTGAACTTTCTTAATATTTATGCAACATTAGCCACATTACACTTATCTGTTATTTTAATCAACATCATGCTGGAGAAATAAAAGTAAGTTTTGAATAATGAGTTAATAATAAAGTTTTTTACCAACCTTTGTTCTTTTGCTATAAGAAGTGATAGAGAAAACTATGGGACTGCTTCAGAGAACGATGAATGATATTGATTTATTTTAAAGGATATATACCTGTCCATCGAACATACAACAGAACAGCTAAAAACAGAACAAAGGAAGTTAAAATAATCATAAAATACTAACCAATATACCATAGAAGGAACTCAGCCACGAACACTATACCTATGTTGGCCCCATTTATTATCACAGCTCAATAACTCCCGAAAAAGCCAAGTCTTCACAAGTCGTTCCATTCTGGACCAGCTGAAGCTTCCAAGAGCTTTTGAAGGATAGCCCCATATAGTTGCACTAATCCAACTATTTATTTTTTATTTATTTTGTCAAGCATGCATTAGATCAGTGGTCGCCAACCAGTGGGCCGGGGACCACTGGTGGTCTGCGAGAAAAATTTGGTGGTCTGCAGACAAATGTCCCCCCCAAAGCACTCCCCCCGAAGCAATTAATCCAGGCTGCGTGGGAACACAAGGCTGCACTGCCCACATGGCCCGCCCACCTGCTGGCCCCCACCCTTTGGCCGAGCGCAAATCTTACCTTGAGTAGAGCCACACAAGCTGGAACTAGAAGGTAAGGCCAATGGCAGGGGAGGGAAATCCACCCTGAGGTGACTTGCTGACATTGGTGGAAAAGTCGGTCCTCTATTCCAGAGCTGCAGTAGTCATAGGATTGGCCCTTTGGTCATCCCAGAGCAGCTCCTCCAGTCCATGACAGGCCAGTGCACCCAGGTGGAGGAGCAGCTGCTCTGGGATGACTAAAGGGCCAGTCCTGTGACTACTGCAGCTCTGGAATATGGGACTGACTTTCCCACCAATGTCAGCAAGCTACCGTCAGTCAAAATTCATATTAGTGGTCCGCAGGATTTAAATTTATGAGTTTGGTGGTCCCTGAGGTCCAAAAGGTTGGTGACCCATGCATTAGATAACATGTATAAGTATAAACATGATTATGAATACATGAAGTGAATATGAATTAAAAGGAACATTAGGGCAGAGACTAAAGCATGAGTGTTAGCAAACAGGACCTCCCAGTCCAGGACAGTTGTGACTGCTACAGTAGATGAATCTATGCAATCTGTTTAATCTTCTTTTAGCTGAAGCCCTGACTCCAGGAGGAATTCCATATAGCACTGTAGCTTTGTCTGGAGAGTGACAGTTAAAGAAGAAAAATATCTCATTTCAGGGGCTCAAGGAACTCAGTGACTTTCTGTCTTCTGCCCCATCTATACCCTCATAGCCTCTGGGCACTGGGAAAGCACCTCAACCACATCACAGCCAGGAGGGAAGATATACAATTCATTATTGTCAATTTCATCTTATATTCTTACCCAACAGTTTCATGTAGAGTGGAAAGAGGAGTGGAAAGAGGGCCAGGTCCAGAGGTACCTCACATAAAAGAGGCATAGAGGTAGAATTTTTTCCCCTACCACCAACACTATTTGGAACTGGCCTTGGAGGAAGGAGAAGAACCAGTACAAAATTATACTTCCTAGTCCTAATCTCTTACACTGACCAGAAGAAGAGCATAATTAATGGCATTGAAAAGTGCAGTGGAAAGCTGCTCTGGAGCAGGGGTCGCCAACCTTTTGGACCTCAGGGACCACCAAACTCATAATTTTAAATCCCGGGGACCACTAATAATGAAATTTGACTGATGGTGGCTTGATGACGTTGGTGGGAGACAGAGAGAGAGAGAGATCTGATCTCCCTCCCCCCCACACACACAAACACACAGAGGCAGGGGTGGGATTCAAATTTCTTAACCGGTTCTGTGGGCGTGGCCTAATTTGTGGGTGTGGCTTGGTGGTCATGTGACTGGCTCGGCATGGCTTGTATGTAAATATTATAAATATTTATATAAATATTGAATTTTTTATAAAAAAATAGCAACTTTTACCCAAAATCAGGCAAAGCAGGCAGGCAGATTGAGTTGCTCGCAGAATCACAGATTCATTCAGAGATCTGAGAGATCAGCTACCTGAGCCTGTCACATAAAATTTGCTTGCAAACAAACCCATAAAATTTGCTAGCAAGCAAACTCACAAAATTAATTCACAACACACCATGTATGTAAATATTGATTTTTTTATAAAAAAAAAGAGAGCAACTTTTACCAAAATCAGGCAAAGCAGGCAGGCAGATTGAGTTGCTCACAGAATCACAGATTCTCTTAGAGAGATCTGTGTTTCTGCCATCAGCTATCTGAATCTGCAACTGCATAATAGAACCTTCAGTCCTAAGGGAGGTTTGGCTTTGCTTAAAAGCAGAGCTGAAGACCTAAAGATTAGCTAGAAAGCAAGAAATCCATTGGTTTCCTGCTTTCTAGCTGATCTAAATCTCCCGGCACAGCAGAACAGCTGATGGTCGGAAAAAGGAAAAATAGCAATTTAGCAGGCAAGTTTGCCAGGTAAGGAGTGAGTGAGCAGGGAGGGTTCACGTGGGCAATGTGGGCAGCACAGCCTTGTGTTCCTGCGCAGCCTGGATTAATTGCTTTCGAATGTGCTCTGGGGGGTGACATTTCTCTGCGGACCACCAACATTTTCTCGCAGACCACCAGTGGGCTGCAGACCACTGGTTGGTGACTGCTGCTCTGGAAAGCATGGATTGCAGATAACTTCATCTCATGTCCTCCAGAAGTTACCCACAAGCTCAACCAGTGTCTTTTCAAGACCATGAATTAGCCCAATTTTGATTGAAAAGGGTTTATTTATACACTAGACAATCTAGTACCTTTTGGGTCATCCTTTCAGAGATATTTCTTTCCCTCAACAGAGCAACAGAATGAGTGGACAAAAAAGCAGTGGAAGCATAAGTAACTTCTGACTTCCTGCTGTTTTCCCCTTTGACTTTGCTTATCGGAAATTGGCAGGAAGTGTCGAAATAATGATCATGTGATCATGGCTGCCAGTGACTGATCATGGTTTGTGAATATAACAAGTGTGTAAGTGTAACTGCTGTGAACATCCTTCACCTTTCATTTCCACAGAAATAATGAGTCCTAGAGTTTCTATACATGATTTTTTTAAGTTAATACATTTGAGATACTTTGATACAACAATTGTTACCCTATTATGTACCACTTCAGCTAACTGAAAGTTATAGTGGCAAATAGACTGGAGAGTTTTAATAGGATATAGTTATGTTTTATATATAATACCCTTTTGGCTTCTTTTACACATAAAATTGCTATTGAATATAATCTCTATCTTCAAGTAAACACAAAAGACCAATGACTTTTTAAAGATGTAAAGTATTTCTAGGAACATAGGTCCTATTTTGGATAATATTCCCTGGCTTATTATGGATGTATAAAGCGTTTCATGCATAAACTGTTCATGCATGAAACAGCTGCTTTCCACTTTATTTTATCAAATGGTTGGAGATTTATTATTTGCAACCTTGTGCCAGAGCTGTAACAAATCAATTGATTTGTGATCCAATTGAGATATAGTGTGAGTTGCCCAATTTCTCCATTGCTTTTTAATTTATTTCTTGAACATTTGAATCAGCCAGGTTTGAATATTTTCCTATGTTATTTGTCACTGTTAATCATTAATTATATTTTTAGTATTATTTTTTCTTTGTTCCTTTTGTTTTCTTTTGTTTTATTTGTATTTTTGCTTTTCTTTTTCTTTTAAACTTGTGCACAGAACAGCTACTTTCAGATTATCTGTGACCAAACTAAAGCTTACATATTTGGATGAAAACTTACGTTCTAGGCCAGGGGTGTCAAACTCAAGGCCGGTGGGCCAGTTATGGCCTGCAGGATATTTATATCTGGCCCGTAGGGCTGTTGTGGAAATAATGAAGGACCGGCCCACCGTGCTTCTGCGAGCGAAAATGGAGCTCACAAGCTCTGTTTTCGGTTTGCGATGACCTGCTGCAACCCTCTACCAATGAAAATGGAGCTTGGGAGGCCGCATGGTTTTACTGGCAGAGTGCTCGGGCCCCACAGATGCCCCGACACGAGGAACATTGAGCTAGCCATGCCCCTCTGCCCACCCGAGGTCAAACACAACTCTGATATGGCCCTCAATGAAATCGAGTTTGACACCCCTGTTCTAGGCAGAAGAGTTGGAATATTGGTTAGTATGGAAATGCCATACTTGAAGCCAAAACACTGCTGTTACATTTTTAAAAAAGAAAAGTTGACTTTCCTGTTCATTATTATTTTTCAATGTTCTTATTAATACCAGATAAGTAAGTTATTTACATGATAAAAAATAATCTTCTTGTGCTTATAAATGTTGTAGAACTGAGACTTCAACCAATCAGAAGAGTTTGAATGCTGTTTAAATCGGAACAAACTGTAGAATTGTGGTGCATCGCTCACGTGGGACTTGGAAGTGTCTTATTTCCTGCCACCATCCCAAACTGAATTTAGTCTTTGTGTCCATTCAACTTCCATTGGGGGACACTTTTATTTTCAGGTAGAAGCAATACATTTCTGGCTGCTCACTTGAGTGACTACAGAGGTTCATCGCTAGCATTTGAGGCAATAATGCCTAGAAAGATGGATGATGACAGGGGAAGTGAAAGTTGTTATCCGAGCATTTGTCATGATTTAGGACATTGAGATAGATGGGCAAACCTCTTGAAAGGGTGCAGAGCTCCCTCTCTCTGGCACTCTGTGGTCTTGAAAGGAGTTTATCATCTTGCATAAGACAGGGATTGTGTACTTTATTTAAATTCATTTTAATTGGATGTTTGGTAAGGGAGGTTCACACTTATGGGAATTCTAGCATGAGTGCTTAGAGCTTAAAAGCCTTTGCAGAGAAATGCTGTTTATAAAAAGCAATGTCACCTGCATCATGGAAAATGTATAATTTCCAAGAGGTACTTTCATAGCCTTTCCATTTAGAGACAGAATTAGGCAAAGCATACCAATTTACGGTCTTAACCCCCTCACCCCACCACCCACCCACGGTGCTGGTCATTGTCACAAATAGCACGTCTCGGTCCCGACAACTCCCAACTGATTCCCAAGGCGTCATTGCAAGGATAAAATTCATAATATTTCTAAAGTCTGTTTTTTATTTTGTCTCCACAATTTATTTTGAGAATAAAACAAATAATGATGTGTTGCTCCTTTGAAATGAATCACCTGGAGCCTGTTTTTTTTTAGAGCTTTGCCACCTAGATCTATGATTATGAAAAGAACTCTTACTTAACCCACTTAATGATAGTTATGTACATCTGTGGAATTCATTAAACAACCTTCTGTTTCTAGAGAAGTCCTGTTTAGATACAAAATTGAATGTTCTTTTAAAGATATTATTAATCATACAGAGGGCCAGTTTCATTTAGTGGTATGAAGCTATAAATTGAGGGACAGTGAGTTCTCGTTCTAGTCCCACCTTAGGCAAAAAGCCAGATGGGTGACCTTAGACCAGTCACTTTCTCTCAGTCCTAGGAAGGAAGCAACGGCTTCTGAAAAGCCTTGCCAAGAAAATTGCAGGGTCTTGTCTAGGCAGTCTCTGAGAATTGGACATGATTGAACAGAAGGAAGAAATATCATATATAGGAAATCTGCATAAAATTCAAGCTACAGATTTACATAATTATGCACAGGGAATAATCAAATATCCCTGATAATATCTTCCGAATATAATCTAATATTGTACTATGTGAAGTGAATGAGTGAAATTGGGCAAGGCACTGATCCAGAGAAATCAATTCACTTGGTACAAATTGATGGTAGTGATGGATTATGAATGTAATTCAGGATGATAATGCCCAGAAATTTTTAATGTCATGTCAAATTTCACTGGGAACTTTGGTTTTTTATTCAAACAATTGTTAAAATGTGTATTAAATAAACAATGTCAGACCGTGCTAGCTCTAAATAGGAACAAAGAAAGTTGTTTAATTTAATATAATTTTACAGTATGTATATATTTGCTGGGTGACTTACAGTTCAATAAAATAGTATAAAAGATTAAAACAATAAATACATTAAAATTAACAAAAAATAGCTAAGACCCATTAATTTCAGTGTCTGGATTCACCCACCACGCTAAATCATGATTGGATTCAACAATATTTACACATTAGGTTCACATATCATATTAAATATAAACCAAGTTTACAAATCACAATAGTGGGATTGCAGTCAATGCCATCTATATTAATATATAATAAATGCCTAAAGCAATG
Organism: Notechis scutatus; assembly: GCF_049901735.1. Lineage (NCBI taxonomy): Eukaryota > Metazoa > Chordata > Lepidosauria > Squamata > Elapidae > Notechis > Notechis scutatus. The sequence continues at coordinate 209,135,734 of NC_142009.1, read as the reverse complement.
TTTTTCAGCTCTGATAACTTTGTGCTGTGGACTTTCTGCAGAGTGGGAAGTTCACACATCCTAACGTTGTCAAGATTGAGAAACATTGCTCTAGATCAGGGGTGTCAAACTCACATCATCATGTGACATATCAGGACTTTTCCCCTTCGCTAAATGGGGCATGGGTGTGGCCAGTATGTGACGCGTCTGGACGGGAGTTTGACAGCCCTGCTCTAGATTTTCAAGGACTGATCCTAGGATCTTTGACAAATGAAGCAAATGATTTTCAAGGACTGAGCCTAGGATCTTTGGCAAATGAAGCCTAAAATCTTTTCAAGATCTATTTTTTTCAATTGCTCAGGAAATGGAATTGAACTGAATTCACTGCTGATAAATCTATAGTAACATAACATATAAAGGAAAGAAGAAAACAGAACCATGCAGCTGATGATACCTGAAGGTTCAACTACTAGTGGTCTCAGGATAGGTCATTAGTGAATGACCTTATTGCTTAATGTATGTAAATAGGGGAAGTGTGATGCATTACATAGGATGTTTTATTTATTTACTTCATCTGTCAAATGTATATGGCTGCTCAAGAAGAATCACAAGAAGTGACTTGACAGTGTACAGCAAAAAATATAAAACAATGGACATGTCAAAACAATCATATTATTTAAAAATCATAAAACTCACAAGAGATTAGATTGGCAAGAGAATTACCCCAACATCTCAGTGGTTCCCTGAGACCTCCAGGCCTATTGACAAAACCAGATCTTGAGGAACTTCTGAAAAATAAATAATATTTTTTTACATTTGCAACTTCTCACAACCAAGTGCTCTTCAGATATGTTGGGTTTTAACTCCCATAATCTTAGTCAGGAATGTTATGTTGATGGGGATTGCTTGCAAAATTCTGATGGAGGAATGTTTGTTCTTCCAATTCAGACAACTGACTTACAAAACTCTAATCCTCTCCTGATATCTGTTTCCTGGGCAAATTCACTGGATAGGGCATTCAGATCTGCAGGCATTTGCAAGGTGGTGTCCGTCCCCGTCCCCCCATTTGTTCCCACTTTTACTTAGCTACTAATGCAAGATACATAAGAACAATATAAAGTTGATTCATAGCAAAATGAAAAGTGATGTTGGAGAAATCTTCTGTGTAATCTTCTGATCAATTTTATCTCTTCTGTAAATTTAAAATGAAGTTGCGCTGCAGATACAGTAAATGACTATCCATGAGATCTCATATTTTTCAGTGGTTCTTATATTGCATATTAAAGTACCATTGAAAAACTTTGCTAAGAAGTTCTCCCATGAGCTGTTCAGAGCATCCAGAAGTGGGAGGTGCTTCAGTCTCTTCTGGAAAGGCTGGCCTTAAAACTCCGGGATGCTCCTCCTCCACGGGACACCTCCTCAGCGTCCCCCAGTTTTAGCTCAGCCTTCATGGTAAGAGGTTGTGCACTCCCTGACTGGAACGGTTTCTGATTCAGCTACTCAAATTTCAGGTTTGCTCTTGGGTTAATTTGGCTTGTAAATTTTCCCCCCAATTAATTTGGCGATTTCAAGGCTTGTGGCTCTATTAGGTTATCCCCCCGATCAGTTGAGAGCAGCTCCTTGTGACAGGCAGAGCCTGCCACTCTGCAGGCAGCCTGAGACGGCCGTGTCAGACAATTAGCTTATCTATTCCCCCAATCGTTTTATCTCTGCGATCTTGGCAGAGCACTCGCAGCCGCGGCTCTCTCCTCCGTGCCTGACAGGATCACTTAGAGAGTCAGCAGCAGCGGCTCGTTAAACTGCTCAGGCAATCAACATCGGAGATTCTGCCTTCCCGCCATTTTCAACGCCTGGCTTCAAGTTTGCGCCTAAATACACAGGCGCCATTCCCCGCTGGTTTCCCTTCTTGGGGACCAGGGCAAGTACCTTCCCACTCCACTTTCCTGGGATTATTTCTTCTTTATCTTGCTAGCGTTGGATAAGCAGGCTAGTTCTTAAACAGGAATTTCTTTGCAATTCCTTTTGAATCATTACATTGAAGTGAAGCCGCAAGTGCCATTTCAAACAGCGGGACTTTTTTCGACAGGAAAGGATCCATTCAGGTCCTGTATAGCTGGTTTCCCTTGTTGGGGACCAGGGATCCAGAATATTTTTGCTTGGAGCGACCCTAAGTACTAATAATAATAATAATAATAATAATAATAATAATAATAATAATAATAATAATAATAATAATAATAATAATAATAATAATAATAATAATAATAATAATAATAATAATTATTATATTAAAAAATTTAAAGTTAGAGGCACGAGAATCAGTCCTCCACAATGGAAGGTGACAACGTCTTTTGTTCCAAGACAAATAAATCCCGAGATAAGTCAGTGGGCCCCAAAAAGGCCTCTAAGGCGGTGGATAAGGATGCCCAAAGACGGCACCAAGCCTTGGAAAGGCAGTTGCAGAAACGGGCCAGGGAGGCGGACAAGATGGCTATGACACATCAACCTCAGTACCCAAGTCCATTGCTGGGGGCCTTGGACTTATCTACCCAGCCCAGACAGACTATCTTGGACAGACTCCCATAGTCATATCTCCTCCAATGAGAACTGCCCGGCGAATCCCAGAGGCAACCTTCACCCCTACGGCCACCGGTTTAAGACAGAAGGAGGGATTACCTGAGACTATCCCCATCGAAATGAGGCAATGGATGGAGATGGCCATAAAAAAGGGCATTGCGGCTGAAGTTCAGCAATCCATCCGGACCAGATACCTTTCGGCTACTTCGGAAGCGGGATCCCTATCTGCTCATTCCTTTGCACATTTGGGACACCATCAAACTCAGGTATTCCCCAATATTCCTGACTTACCAGTCCAGGGTCTTCGGGAGGAGGTGGAATTAGATGACCAGGATGTTCCCATGGAGGTGGGGTCGATCCATCAGATGGACTTGGGGTTGTCAGAGGCTGACCCACTAGAACGAGGAATGTCGGATGACGAAGGCCTCATTCCAGACCAACCTACCTTTTCTGGCCTTTTTCGTCCGCACCTTTTTAAATCTTTACTGTTCAAAGCAAAGAACACTGCTAAACTAGGAACATCAAACCCTCATCCATTATCATCAGGGTCTCAGGACGAACCCGAGGATTAAATATTCTCACAACCGGCTAATGAGGCAGAAACTATTCCTGTCCCTCGTATGTTTGCTGATTTAGTACAAAATCAATGGGCATCAGTAGCATCCTACCCAGCCCCAACAGGGTACTATAAACGATATTATAATTTAGCACCAGAGTTTACAAATTTTCTCAAAATGCCGGAGGTGGATGAGCCTATTGTGGCACTGTCCTCTTCAACTTTTCCCAATGAGGCCGAGGAAGCCCTGAAACCGGAGGAAAATAGAGCAGAGTTGGCACTCCGTAGGGTGCACGTTTCTGATGCCTGGACCATTAGGGCAGCTACAGCTGCGTCTTTTTTTACACGGTCCTCCCTACGATGGCTCTTCCACTTGAGGGATATATTGCCGGCGTCAAATGTCAGAGCCCACCAGGACATTGCTAAGATTATTGCAGTGGCAGAATTCTCCGCCGACACCACATTTAATGCAGTCAAATTCTCGTCTAGAGCCATAGCATCTCATGTATCAGCACGGAGACTGCTATGGCTCAGACACTGGCAGGCAGATACCAAGCATAAATGCAAGCTGGCATCAGCCCCAATATCGGGGGATAAATTATTTGGCAGTGTCTTAGAGCCCCTGCTTATTGAGAATAGGAACAAGAAAAAGGTGCTTCCCCCTCTTTTTCGGAGGTCTGAAAACAGAACGCTCCAGTCATTTCGAAGGGGTTCCTTTCAGCCCTACTATCAAGGCCCATACGTTCCCAGATCGCAGAGAACATCAGGCTACAGACCCAGTTTTAGACAGGATAGGTCGGAATCTTCCGACAGAGGTCAGCGGGGAGGCCAAAACAGAAGAAACCCCAGAGGTACTGGAGGCCGATTTTTTCGTTGCCCCAAGTGAGTCCTTGACAGCAGCTACCATTGGAGGGCAGCTAAAATTGTTTGCTGATCAATGGGACAGTTCCACCTCTGATGCGTGGATCAGGGACACTGTTAGGTTTGGTTTGGCACTAGAGTTTCAATCCTCCCCCCCCCCCAAACATTTTCATTAGGAGCCCTAGGTCCACGGACCCCATTAAGAGGGCGTTGATGCAGGAGGCTATCAATCATCTTCTGCATATTTGGGCCATTAGAGAGGTCCCATCTGAACAACGGGGTCAAGGCTGTTACTGTTTGTGGTCCCAAAGAGTTTGGGGGGCTGGAGGGCAATTCTGGACCTCAAATGTTTGAACAGATCATCGGTTTATCGAAAATTCAAGATGACTACTCTCCAGTCCATTCTGCTCAGCATCAGAGAGAACGATGTCCTGACCTCTATAGATCTGACAGAGGCTTATCTACATATACCAATTAGACCGGCTCACTACAAGTATCTCAGATTTTGCTATTGTGATCAGCACTATGAATATATCGCGCTACCATTCGGTCTGGCTTCGGCCCCTAGGACCTTTACCAAGGTCCTGGCGGATTTGGCTGCCTCCCTCAGGATCAAATCTATTCGTTTACAATGTTATCTGGATGATATTTTAATTTTGTCATCTTCCAGACATCAAGCAAATTTGGATTCCAAGATTACTCTGGAGACCCTTCAAGGTCATGACTTTTCCATAAATTGGGATAAAAGCCATTTGACCCCCTCAACTAGGTTAGTTCATTGAGGGGCAGTGATAGATACCGTGGAGGGCAAGATTTTTCTCTCTCAGGACAGACTGAATAACACCCACTCTTTGGCCAGAGAGATCAGAGCCTTAAAGAGGGTTTCCTTGGCAGTTCTGTCTCAACTGTTAGGGAAACTGATTTCTTGTATTTCCATTGTGCCTTGGGCTCGGTTCCATTCTAGAGATCTACAATGGTTCCTGCTACCTTTCCAGTGATCCGGAAGAGCCACTTCCAACATCCGGATAAAGGTACCGCACAATGTTCTCCAATCACTCCGCTGGTGGTCGGAAAACACGATAAACAAGGGGCGTCCTTTCAAGGAACCTTGCAGGGCAACGATCACAACCGATGCCAGCCTGGTAGGATGGGGAGCTCACTTCCAATCCCACACTGCACAGGGAACTTGGACTATTTCCGAACAATTACAAAGCATCAACCTATTGGAGCTTCGAGCAGTTCACCTGGCCTTACGCAGCTTCTACCCTTTTTCCAATCACGTCGCATTCTGGTCATGACAGACAATATCACAACCAAGGCCCACGTAAACAGACAGGGGGGTACACATTCCAAACTTCTGATGCTGGAGATGGCCAGGTTGTTTAGGTGGGCCGAGACCAATCTGCTTTCGCTCAAGGCAGAGCACATAGCAGGGGCCTTAAACACACAAGCGGACTGGCTCAGCAGGGCCACGATAGATCAGGCAGAGTGGCGCCTACACCCGTCTGTCTTCCAGGAAGCAGTGCGGAGGTTTGGGCAACCGGTGATCGATCTATTTGCCTCTCCCCTCAACGCCCAATTACTGCGCTATATTTCAAGGTACCCGACTCAGGGGGCGGAGGCCGTAAATGCCCTGCGATGTCAATGGCCTCCCGGACTTCTATATGTGTTTCCTCCACTCCCGGTAATACCCAGGTTGATCCAGAAGTTATTGGAGGAACGAGCAGAATTGATATTGGTCACCCCTTACTGGCCCAGGCGAACGTGATTCGTGGACTTACAGGAGCTGTCGAGCCAACCACCTTGGAAAATTCCACTGTCAAGGGTTTCCCTCTTGCAAGGGCCGGTACTTCACCCGGACCAACAATGGCTCAGCCTAGCCATATGGAGGTTAAGCGGAGCCGTTTAACCCTAACCCTAACCCAACAGATTTCAGAGGATGCCATTGCCACCATACAAGCATCCAGACGGTCGTCAACAAATCGTATATACGAGGCTAAGTGCTCCGCTTTCTGTTGCTGGTGCCGGGGGTCTAAAATTGATCCAACCACCCCATCAATAGGACAATTATTGGCCTTTTTACAGGAGGGGTTGACCAAGGTCCTATCTCCAAATACTTTACGCAGACAGGTGGCGGCCTTAGTCTCGGTGATATCCTGGGGTGACCTTAGTTCCATAGCGCACCATCCACATGTCCACAGCTTTCTTAAGGGTGCTGCAAACTTACAACCTCCTTTAATTCACCACTATCCCACTTGAGAGCTCAACAAGGTGTTAAGTGCACTTATATCTGGCCTGTTCGAGACTTTAAGAACCGCTAGTCTCAAATTCCTGACATATAAGGTGGTCTTCTTAAATGCGATCACATCAGCAAGGAGGATTTCTGAATTGGCAGCATTGTCAATGAGAAAGGACCTGTGCGTGTTTCATGCGGACAGAGTGGTTCTCAGATTGGATCCATCGTTCACCCCTAAAGTAAATTCAGTCTTCCATAGAGCGCAGAAGTTGGTGCTTCCAAATTTTTGTCCGAAACCATCTCATAGACTGGAGCATCAATGGCATCAACTTGACGTTCGAAGGGCGTTAAGCATCTATCTGGACCGCACGGCGGCATTTCAAAAATCTGAGGCTCTATTCCTATCCTTCAACCCATCCACTTTAGGACACAAGGTGTCATCGACGACCATTGGCAGATGGTTGAGAGCCACCATAGCTAAAAGTTACGAATGCCAGTCCATCTCAGTTCCTAAGGGCATTACAGCCCACTCAACAAGGAGTGCGGCAACATCAGCAGAATGGGCCACAAGGGCTTCCATAGATGAAATTTGCAGAGCGGCAACTTGGGCTTCACCATCGCCCTTTGTCAGAAATTATAAAATTGATGTCTATGCCTCAGCAGATGCTTCATTTGGCAGAAGAATCCTGCAGAGGTTCCACAGAGTTTAGGAGTGAATTTCGATCCAGACGGAGTCCCTCCCTAAGGACAGGCCAAGCTTTGGTATGTCCCACTTCTGGATGCTCTGAACAGCTCATGGGAGAAAGGGCATTGGTACTTACCTGATACGCCCGTTCTCTGTGAGCTGTGAAGAGCATCCAGCCCCACCCATTTCTTTCTGTCTGGTGGGGTTCCGTTCCGGTCAGGGATCTAGATTAGGTGATGAGTTCCAGACTTTGGCACTGTCTTCTCAAAACTGGGGGACGCTGGGGAGGTGTCCCGTGGAGGAGGAGGAGCGTCCTGGAGTTTTAAGCCCCAGTGTGTGGAGTGTCACAGAGCACTGCATTTTTTTTCAGATTTGGATAAGGGGCGCACTTATCAAGTCTGCAGATGAGAGATGGAAGGGATGGCTAATATTTTAGAAGAAAGAGAGGTGTTTCAACAAGATCTAGACTGGCTTAGGCAGTGAGATAGAATTTTACATGAAGAAGTATAAACTTTTGCATCTGAGTAGGAAAATGTAGGTTGGATAGAACTTTTGGCAAGAGTTGGAGTCTTCTTCTTTTTCCTCCTCCTCCTGCTCCTCCTCCTCCTGCTCCTCCTCCTCTTCCTCTTCCTCCTCCCCCTTCCCCCTCCTCTTCTCCAAAAAGGCTAACAATGCTAATATACTTAGTGATGCTTGTTTCATTATTTTTTCCCAGAAAAATGGATTCCCAAATAAGAAAGAAGGGTAACTTATTTCTTCACCATAATTATTAGGTGAATGTAAAACCATCCTGACAGTTGTTCCCAAATAGGCTAGATGGTGAAGCTTAGCTTCTGAAGCAATCTAAAGGAGAAAATTATTTCTTCTTGATTGAAAAATATCAGACTTTACAAAATAATCAAGCTGTGGTGAATTCCCAATCACAGACATAGGAGATATATGTGTGTGTGTGTGTAAATATAAATGCGGTTTTCTGCTCTATCATTTCCCTAAAAGGGTTTGAGTTTTTTCAGAATTGACATCTTTTTGGCTAAGTGATCTTTTATAAGGGAAAAGCACAATGCATCTGGAGTACATCTGCAATTCAGTGCTGCATTTATTACTCTGATACATTTATGGTTTAATTGAATGTATTAACTTCATGATGTGATTTAATCATTTTTTGTTCTACCACATAGATGAACATTTTTTTTTGTCATATGCCTATTTAATATTTCTCATAAATGAAAATCTCAGTTGTTGTCAAATCTTTCAGCTTAATCCACCCCAGGGAAAGGTCTAACAGTGTTAAAAATCAAATGTTTAAAATGTGTAAAGACAAACATTAATATAGCATTAATAAAACAATGTGTTCCTTACTCTTATGGAAGGAATTTAGAAATGTATTTCTATTAACAGAAGTTACGTCAGGAAGAGTGATTCTTTTTTTCTTCCTTATAACTAAACTTGTAGCATTAGTAGAGGAGAAGAAAAAGAAAAAAAAATTCATCCAGGAGAAAGGGATATTCCATTATTCTGAAAAGGAACTGCTCATAACATTTGATACCACCAATGAAAATTTTAAATAATATTAGGTATTACAATTATGTCGCTCCATATGAGTGTTGTGGAACTGTTTTGATAAATACACGTTGATGGCTATATAATAAGAATATTTTATGGTGGAATATCTTAATAGTCAAGAGGAATCCCCAAAACTGTTTGAGAACAGAATAATATCTTATATTTCCAAGAATTAAAATCTTGGAATTGTCTTATTCTACTCTAGGTGGCCAGCCAAAACTTTATGGTGCTCATGGAAAGAAAAGAAAATAGTGATGCGCTCTTCAATTGCTAGCAGAAGTGCAAAACCTGGGCTGCTTTTGGTGCTGTGCTTCTGATTTACCTCGATGATATATCGTCAGGCTAGATTTTTAGAATGTACGAAGGCAGCAGGGTTCTATTTGCTGTGTGAGGGATTCAATAATTTATAGAATTAGTAAAAGCTTCATTATATTTTTTGTGCCTGCACACACTGAATTCACTCTGCTATGCTCCATAAAAGTTCAAAGGTAATATTTTATTGTCATGCATGAGAGTGAAATAAATTGGAGACAGTAATGTAATCATGCTTGCTGATGTGTTCTGAATTTTGAACACCATCTATTAGGAGCTTTGTCACAAAATACTTAGGGAAATATTTATTCATACTGAAAATTTTAATATTTTTTCCCTGCTTATGCTCCTTTGTTTAAACATGCACGTGGGAAATTTATCCTGCAGACAGCAGTTGCTGTCAAATAGCACTTTTTTTCTTTTTAATAACCACATAAGCTGAAGTGGTTGTCCCCTTACTAATAGAGGTGTAATAGAGGTGTGTGTGTGTGTGTGTGTGTAAAAATGAACTATATACAGAGGAGAAAGGAAGAGGGGACTGTGACATACAACAATTTTTGGCTTCTTCCATTTGGAAGTGGGTTCAGATTTTACCATCAACATTTATTGTGTTTCTTTTAATTGCCAACTGAGTAGTGCATACACTTATTGTTCAGAAGATTGGAACAATCAGGACATTATCCTTTTACAACCTGTAATGTTATGGCTGCCTTGTATCAGGTGTGGACTTAATAATTGGTCCGCAAATAAGAACATGGCTGTGAAATCTGCCATTAGCATAATTGTACCTAGTTTGTCTCTAAGGCCGTGAGTCTGTATGTGCTTAACTAGGATCAAACCACACTGAATTCATTAGACTTACTTCTGATTACTCACTGCAAGGATTGTATGGTAATTGGATGTGAATCTCTCTATAATTCAGGCCTTTATGTGCAGTCCGCAATCTGAAGCCAATGCAAATTCAGATTTCTTTGAATGCCTAATAAAATTTCTGGCTTTTCTCTTAAATTGCAAAAGATATTCATCACTGGTGGGATTCAAAAAGTTTTACCACCAGTTCAGTGGGCGTGGCTTGGTGGGCGCTTTACACACGTGTGCACACTTTGTGTGCACACACATGCCAAACATGCACTTTGTGCAGGCACAGAGGCGTTTGCGCAGGCACAGAGGCGTTCCAACTCACCTCCTGCAAGCCTGCACTCTCCCGGTCGCTTCAGCAGCTGCCGCGTAGCACTTTGCTCTGCTGCGCAAAGTAGCTGCGCTTCAAAAGCAGAGGATAAAGGTGAGTATGGGAGCTTGGGCGGGTGGGCAGGCGCAACAGCAGATGGCGGAGAGAACTGGTTCGGTCTCCCCTGATGTTCGGCACTACCGGTTTGGTAGAACCAGGCCAAACCGGTAGAATACCACCACTGATACTCATCCTGAATGTGATACTAGAAGCTTCCGAAATTTCCTCTTTGTAAGTTTACAGTGTCACCAGTAGGACTTCGGACATGGGGTAGTGAAGTTATTTTATTGAAATGTTGTTATCTTACAGTGATGATTGGAAGAAAGAAAGTCGGCCAGAGGAGATGGTGGCTGAATTGTTTGGGAGTTTGAGCAGCCGGCCTAAAGCTTTAATATGTACTCTGATGAAATCTACCAATATTGTACCAGTGGCCTTCATGAAGCTTTGATTGAATTTCCTCTTCAAAATGTTGAAATAAAGCAAGCTTTTTTTTTTTTTTTTTACATGCTACATATATTAGCACACGGCAAGTCTGAAAGACTAGTGAGAGATACAGAGGAAACTAAGAACTAAACTGGAAGAAGTTAGAAACATTTTGAAATGAAAAGTGGACTAAAGAATCTTTCATAAAGAAAGAGAAATAAGCACAGAGGCCAGAAATAGGTATAAACAATAAATAATATAGTCCCTTTGGGATCACCTGATTGTTAGATTCTATTCCTTCTTCTACATTTTACTATTCATGTTGAAGTTATTGATTTTCTGAGTATTCTTTTGTTTCCTCCCTCTTTTAAATAAATCTAGAGTTTGGGGTTTGCTTTTGGACTTTTGTTTTTTAGGGAACTCACATATCAGAAGGATCTGTTGCACATTCTTCCATGCTGTTTAGGAGGGGCATACTCCTAAACTTAATGCATTCCTCAAATTTTCAGTGAACTATTGTTTTGGACGATGTGCTCCTCTTCAAAAGCAAGCAAACAAAAACTAGTGAGGTCAGTATATAACATAAATTATATAAAACTTAATTATAATTCTAATTAATTAACAAATGCCCCATGTATTAATTAAGATTTCCCTCATATATTTATTTATTACTTTTTTTAATGCCACCCATCTCTCCTACAAAATGATTACAACTTCATGAAAATATTTGAAGGCTTTGCAAATTAGAGGCTGTGCCTTTTTGCACTACAGTATGAATTTACAGGATGTCCCACAGCTCCTATCTTCACCCAGAGGTGCTAGTAAAAAAAATCTGATATGGACTTTAAAATTTAGTCTTGTCTTTGAAAGAGGAATCGATACAGTACAGGTTCCAGTGTTTATTTTAAAGAGTTTTGGAAGCTTTTGCCATTTTAACAGCTGCAAGAAAAGAAATTTCAGAGGAACTAATTCCTTGTAGAATATTATGAATGATCCTTTCCCATTTTATAGATTTTATAGATGCTATCATAACTAAATTGTGTGTAGTATTAGATGGTTATTACAATATAATCATCAGACCAGTTATAAGAAGGTAAAGCTGCTTTGATATTTAATACTTTTTAAATGGCTCCTCAGGAAACATGCCACGTTGGCTATAAATGATGGCATAATTATTAATGAGGTAATTAAAATTTTAGGCAAAACAGAAGCCTGCTATAAAGATAACATTTATGTTATGACATGTACGTCTCGGTGTGTGAATGTATTTAGTTCAAATTAAACAATTGCATTTATCTAAGGAAGGGAGCCTGTCTTGAATGAAAATGGGAATAAAACGTAGTTAGTTAGATAGTGAGCTCTCTACAAATAATAATGGAATATAATAGAATGCAAAGTAGAAATCTGCTTCAGTAAACCAGTAAACTGGTTGTTCCTCATCAAGTGAGAATAAAACACAAATAGGTAGAATTGTGGCACCAATTGAAGACCCCCATGGAGCTTCAAGTAGATAAACAGAAAAGTAAAGGAGTCCCCGAGGATTTTACTCCACTAGTCCTTCCGTTTATGCATCACTATCATATCTGTATGTATATACCATATTATTCTTGTTTAAAAATACATCTTACCTATCAAGACTTTTGAATGACATAAACATAGAATCGCGGCATCATATGAATAGATTGGCATCTGTTCAGACTTGCAGTTCAAAACGTTTTCCAGCTGATGGCAGCCGCAAGCTAACCATTTTATTATGTTCTGCTATAATACAGGACATCCCTTGGAACAGATAAGTAAGGTTCAATTGAGCTTATAAGAGGCCACTCCTGCATCTCTTGTGGCTACGATCCACTACGATTCAAGATTAATTCCCGGTTTGATTCCTCCCTATCTGGCTAGGTGATTCCCAACACGTCCTTTGTTTCTCTAATTTTCTGCAGTGTTTCTCCCAATGGATTTTAGGCATTATTCATTCGGCATGTTAATTTGTAAACTTGCTACCTTCAGATAAAACCAAATGTTACTTTTCTATAACAACTAGATCCTCTGCAGCTCTAATTTGAAGTGTATTGCTCTATGATATTGGTAGAACAGCAATATGGTCTAGTCTACTTTTGTCAAATGGTATCACCTCAGTGTTAGCACCAGGGCTCAATTTCAATTTATTAAGGCTCTGTATCCTTCTGTTCTGCCTTAGGGTCATCCATACACCATTGTCGGTTACATTTGTTGTTGCCTCTGTGTAACACACAAAGATGATGAAAAGTACAAATGGAATGGCTTATAATTATGGTGATCTGAGTTGTCACTTGTGCAAGAATATATTGAGGTTTCTTGCCATCCTTAATGCTCGATCCTTTCTTTCTCATGTTTGGCATGTGCTAGTAGACAAGAATTGAATCACTGTAGTAAACTAATCCTGGATCAACAGGTGAAAAAAAATAAAAGGCTTTAGAGTTCCATTAATATTATCAGGAAACCCTACTGGTTCAATTCTATGTATGTAATCTATATATATAAAAGCGAAATACCACTCACAAAGTCTCCAGAACCATAAAGCCTATAAACTTGAAATTTGGCACGTATGTTCCTCTTGGCTTCTAGGCACTCACTAAGAAAGGATTTTTTGAAATTACCATCAGAGCATTAGTATTTCCTATATTATTATTAACACACTCTGATGCTAAGGAGTTCTATTCCCCCTCCCCACTTGAAAAGAAATCTGTTCCAAATGCAAAACTCAAGCAGAGGAGAGAAGTTTCAGTTTTAGTTTCACAGCACCAAGCTAAGAACTAAAGAACTTTAGTACAGAATAGTTGAGCTAAGCCATGCCAGGGTTCCTTGCTGTCTCCTTCTTGCTCACATAGCAAATACTGTTTCAGTTTCCAAACAGCCCTCAACTCTCTCACACACTGACAGGACCCCAGCCAGATTTCCCATTCCCTTATTTTCCTCCCCAGAAACTAAGCCTGACCACATAGTTTGATAAACTTGGGTTTCCACCACGAGCTCCAGACAGTATTCAGCCCTCATTTTCCCATTGCAACAATCCTTTCTTGAAAGGAGGGATATGGATCTCTTTCAGCGCTTAATTACTACATCACACAAGCTTAATGAGCACAGCCTTAACATCAGTAATTCTATCCCTTGCACTCATCCAGTGTTGCTGAAATAACAATTGATGCCAGGTTGTTAATACTATGACTTTCTCAGGAAGCCAAGTACTTTCTATGTATGATTGGACATACTTTGGTTTCCACATGACCTAAAACTCTGATAATATCCCAGTGGAGTTCACAGGGCTGAATTGTAGGATTCATGAGGTACTTTCTAGAGCGTGTTCAGTTGTCTCATTAATGTTTCTTTCTCTCCTCACCCCTATCCTTACCTCTGTCTTCATATTGCATGAATGACTCTTGAATCCTAGCACGTTGAGCAAAAATGATTCTCACTGAACAATGGCAGACATGTCTAGAATTGTATGGAAACCGTTCAAAAATGCCTCACAGACTGGCTGAAGTGTTACAGTATGTTTTATTACCTTGTTTTGTTACATCTTCATCATGTTCAGAAAGAAAAAAAGTTATGTTATCTGTACATTGGCACCAATTACTCAGGAGCAGAATGGGAAGAATTACAGAAATATGTGGCTTGTAATTGTGAAAGCAGAACAAGAATAATTAAATGGAACTATAAGGGATAGAGGGATTTTACACATTTTTTTCCCTCTCGGAGTTTTCATATAAGATTTGATTTTGCAGTGGACTGAAGCCTAGGAGTACAGGATAAAAATAATACATTTCCACCCAGTTTACAGGGAAATAGTGGAGAATTTTAATGTGTTTGAGGTTTCAGAAAGAATGGGAAAGACAGTTTAGTTGCAGGGGATTTAGGAAAGATTTCTCCCTGTGTATTGTATAATTATACAGCATTTATTAATTTAAGAAAATTACAAGGTAACTGCAAAGTGATATTGGCCCCAAATCGAACAGCTACCATAGAAAACATTAAAAATTGAAGAGAAAGAACTGAGAGTTAAACTGCCAGATCAGCCATTTAAAAAAAAATCTATCAAAAGAGAGCCCAAGAGGAGGGAAATAAAGATAAAAGGCCCCATGGCGATCAGGATTATGATGTATAAAGTGAATCATTGAGCAAAACCTGACGGAGAAAAATGAGAGAATTAGAGAAAGAAAAAGCAACTGAGCAAAGAACAAAGTTCCCCAAACTCTAGTAAGAGCCTACTTTGCATTCAGCTGACGGAATACTCTTTTAAATTACACTGACTTCCATCGTTAAAGTTAAGAGTGCTCTGGTTAGTCTCTGGAACAGGAAGGGAAATCCTGGAAGTGTTTCTAGGATGGGAAGGCCATTGAGAGCCACTTTGGTCTAGTGATTAAGACATAGGTGTCAAACCCGCGGGCGTCGCATTGCTGTCACATGACGTTTCATGACTTTTTTTCCCTTCATGGAGCTGGGGTGGGCGTGGTCTAAGTGTGACACATCCAGCCCACGGGCTGCCAGTTTGACACCCCTGGTAAAGGATCAGGCTAGAAAGCAGAAGAATGTGTGTTCTAGTCCCACCTTAACTATGAAAGCCAGCTGGCGGACCTTGGGCCAATCTGTCTCTCTTAGCCCAACTCAACTCACAGGATTGTTGAACGGAGAAATAGAAGGAAGAAGATGTGTTGGATATATTTGACAGCTTGAATTATTTGTAAAAAGAATGAATGAATAAATGATGTTCTGCATTCTATTCTGATTTCCACCAGATACAATCCCACGAATAGATCTATTTCTCTTTTAAAATTATTTGTGTTCCTTGCTATCAGTTAACCTTATATTACAAATTACATGATGCTCTGCACTGTGTGAAAGGACAAAGCTGTTTTGACATTTCTTTAAATTCATGTTGTTTCCTTTCTTGTGTTGTTCACCTGTTTCCCTGAACCATGTCTGCAAACTCTGAAATGTTCATGTTATTTTCCATTTTCCCTTTGTTAAACATTACTTCTTTGTTTTTTCCTCTCTCTCTCTGACATTTCTAATTCTTTTCATTATTTTATTTGCTCCCCTCCTCTAACTTCCTTTCCTCTTTCAATTTCTGAAATAGTGATGAGTTATTTCCCACCCTGATGGTTACGCTGACAAACTGACAATACGGCTTGTTGGATTTATGTTAACTGAAACCAGCATCCAGACAGCAATGTCTGTGTGATGTAGGCTTTTCAGCTGGCAAAGCAATGACATGAAACTAGAATTACTAGGATTTGAATCGGTGTCTCAGAATGGGGAAAAAAAGTTAATGACAACATTGCTAAGAGTTGAGTACATTACAAATGATTATATCAAATCAATCCTTTCCTCCTAAATTGTATTATTATTGTTACCTAGTATTTAAATGCAATAGTTCTTTTGGCAAATTAGATGTCTGAGAGTAGATTTTTTTGCCCATTAAGACAATTTATCCTGAAAGATTTAAAATTGCTCTTAGTAAGCAGGCAAATGGTAACTTTGATTTCCTTCTGTCTCCATTCTTGAATTTACTACCATCTTCTGACATCTTTGTTATAGGGAAGCAGTTACTCAATGTTTATTGGTATTGTTTCCCAAGATTTAAATGAGATATAAATTTTTATAGCAAGTATAGTATTTTAATGACTGTTTCATTATTTTACAAGCAAAACAAGAATAGATACAACAAGTAATATTGACAGACAGCATGCCATTAAATAAATGAAACTATTGCTTGAGTCATTTGTGTGCAAATCAGGATCTTCTTTTCTTAGTGCTTGGTTGCAAAATTATACACATTGCTTGGTACAGCATAACAACAAAAATAATGTTACGTGTTGTAACATTATATTGTGATAAAACTCGTCATTATGAAATAATTCTCTGCAACTACAAATTCCCTAATTTCCATTCTTGTTATTAATTTTAGGAAGGAAGATAAACTAGTGATCATGGGAGCATATTTATATTACAGGTAGTCCTCAGTTGGAGGTGTGTCTGCAATTTAGCCCCAAATTTTTATTGCCACAGACAATTGTTCAATGAGTTTTGCTCCATTTTTATGACCTTTCTTGCCACGGTTGTTAAGTGAATCACTGCAGTTGTTAACATGGTGGTAAAGCTTCCCCATTTACTTCGCTTGTCAGAAGGTCACAAAATAGGATCACATGACCCTGGATCATTGCAACCATCATAAATACATGCCGGTTGCCAAGCGTCCAAATTTTGATCTTGAGATTGTGGGGAGATTGTGTCATAAGTCATTTACTTCAGTGCTGTTGTAACTTCGAACAGTCATTAAACAAATGGTTGTAAGTCAAGGACTACCTGTAATTAATTCTTGCATGTAATGACTGTTAGGGACCTGGATTTTAATGAACCTCTTTCTTCAAGCTCTATTTCACTCTATAAACATCTTTCTCATGTGCTGGGATCTTTTTTTTAAATTTAGAATAGAATGGAAAGAGATTTTAGATAGCTTACGCTTAAAGAGGAATTGGTAAAATTGGTTCCTTCTTTTATGAGTGTCAATCCTCAAGATGAAAGCCAAGATCTTAATAGAATATAGCTGATGGCCAAAGAGTCATCTAACCAGAAGAAAGAAGAGTAACAGTCTGGTGGGATGTTGGCCCAGCCTTTGGTACGGAAGACTTATGGAGGCCATTACATTAATGTGAATTTGCCAATCAATTTCACAGGAAGCCAGAATCCCAAAGGTGCTTTTCCAAAAGGCAACTGGACTGTCTTTGTTTTACCTTGAAGACGTTTCGCTTCTCATCCAGGAAGCTTCTTCAGAAGCTTTTTCACTTCACTTTTGGAGGAGAAGCAAAACGTCTTCAAGGAAAAATCAAGAAAGTCCAGTTGCCTTTTGAAAAAGCACCTTTGGGACAACCATGATCTGGAAGGCCGAGGATCTCCTTAGACAGCTAGAGTCAAATAATTTGTTTCATGATCTACAATTTATTATTTTGAGGAGAGTTGAAGAAATCAGAAATACATCTTCGGCAGTTGCTACAGATACCTTGTAACCGGCAAGTTCTGAATAAATAGATTGTTTTGCTTTCAGTCACTTTTGTCCAGTGTGAGAATAAAGTCACCTTTTTATAAGGCATGAAGATTTATGGCAACATTGCATGATAGGATGAAACTGCAATAAACTCCTCTTTGGCATTCTAGTTTCCTTGAATGTTTTACATTTCTCATATACTGGGATTTTGAATAAAATATTTGTATAATTCATTTGTCAAACTGTCTAGTGTTATCCTTATGAAATTATTGCCCAATATTGCTTTTTCAAGTTGTGCTGAAGTAGGTGATATTCAGCACTTGTTATGTATCCTATTTTTCACCTGCATAAATATTTTCTTGCGATAACTTGAAACCCATGATCAGGTTAGTTCTTCTTTTCTTCGGTAATTCTATTCCTTGTTTTAGAGGTTATAGCAATAGTACCATTATTACTACAAACTAGATTTTTTTTACTTTTATCCACATGGAGTAGAAGAAACACAAAATGTAAATCATTTGAATTGTAGCTGTGAAAGTTGGGAAATGGACACGTATTCTGTGTTTTCTTTGAAAAATGTAACAAATAAAACAGATTATTTATTTATTATTTATTATATATCAATTTAGAAACTGCCCATCTCATTGGTAGAGCATATCTGTGATACGCTTGTTTTAAACAGAAATGGTGAAATGATATTTATTTACTTACATACTAATTTACAAGTTGGCTCCTGTCCTGTAAACCATCAACAACTCCCAGGCTTTAAATAACTTTAAAGGGTTCTTTTTAACTTTTTTATGATTCTAGTTTTTAGAATCTAGTAACAGCTACCATCCAGGCAGATTCTCAAAATCCTTGCAAGGGCTACAATATCAGAATGACTTATGGAGACAAGCACATATAATTGGTGCATGGTTTAATTCTTCTTCTCCCACCCACCCCATTTAGCTCATCTGCTGTCAGCTAAATGTGCCTATCCAGAGTGGTGTTGCTGCAATAGGCCATTCTCCGAAGAATGACTAAATGACAGGTTGTAGGTGCAGCAAGAGAATCTTGCCAAATGTGTCATGGAAAGAGATTGATGTTGATTCATGATGAGAAGCCTTGTTGGAGGACATTTATTTTGACATTTATTTCATCATTCTTATTTTGACATTTATGTCATCATTCAGCACACTAGAATAAATATACAGTGATCATGAAAGTTAAGCTTCGTCATCTTCAATCACCCAGGGACGTCAGAGAGAGGGAGGGAGGGAGGGAGGGAGGGAGAGAATATAGCAGTAGAAATAATTAAGGTCCTTCCTAAGTAATAACCCTATCTTTGGGTTATACTGCCTTTAGGGGTACATTTGCAGTACTACAGGCTACTTCTGCTGATGTTGTGGTTAGCCGGCAGCAGTGAGGAGGAGGAGGTTCCCGAGGAGCCTGTGCCAAGTCCGCATGAGCGCAGGATGATTCATAGAAGAGAACAGTTGGAGCAGCACAGGTGACTCGGGAGTAAGAATGCTAAGTAATGGCTCCTCCCTCCAGGGAATGTAAGCCTGGTTTCAAAGGGATTTTGCTCTGTAGAAGGCAAAAACGTTCGAAGGACTCAGCATTGTGTGTAGAGACTCCGGCTTATCTGAAGAATTCTGTCAAGGTTTTTCTGGTTGGACTAATTGGCTGCAAGCCATCTTTTATCTACAAAGAAGTTTAGGTTTGAGTTACTGAGTTTGTCTGTGCTTGCTTTCTGGGAACCCGGTTGGGTCAGAACAGTTGACTGTGGGTTACCAGCAGTTCGAATCTTACCAGCTCAAGGTTGTCTCAGTTTCCCATCCTTCTGAGGTCGGTAAAACGAGGACCCAGATTATTGGGGACACTATGCTGACTCTGTAAACCACTTAGAGAGGTCTGTAAAGCACCGTGAAGTGGTATATAAGTCTAAGTGCTATTGCTAGTTGGCCCTTCCTGTAGCAAAGTCTACCAGAAAATATATAGTTGATTGTGGGGGGGCGGAGATAGAGAGGGAGATGCAGCCAATCAGCCAGCTATCTATCCCTCCCTCTGTCCATCCATCCATCCATCCATCCATCTTGGCATGATTGTTTGCTTGATTCTCGATTCTCTTTATTATTCCCCATAATATTCTTGAAAATTTTTATTTGGATTTCAGAGGCTATGAAGCTGCCCTCATTTAGAAATATAAATATAGAAATTACTGATGCACATTTGACAGCTGCTTCCACTGGCAGCATGTGTGCCTTTTTGTAAAGACAAAGGAATATAGATCTCTCTACATTATCATCATAAACCAAATAGCTTTTTTCCCTACTTCTCCTTCAATTGCATTTCTTCGTTTTATTGCTATCTTCTCTTCATATTTAAATTGCTTGCCTCTATTGGGTCATCTTGGGTTCCTTAAATATAACAAAAGTCGATGTCCTGAAGGAGGAGGAAAGTTAAAGTTATTCAGAGTGAAAATGTTTGTACAGGGATACAGATTTCCGATTTAAAGAGCTCAAACTGGGGAATGGTTCAGAGCTGATATCCATAACTCAGTCCAGTTTTCTGTGTCTTATCTCTGTGCACATCACCATGTTCTTCTATTTTCGAGTGCCCCAAAAGGCCAGAATCAACTAAACATATGTACTTCCCTTATCTTTGCAAGATAGCACATACATTTCTCTTAGGTTGCTCCATGATCAGAATTATTAAGTGTTTGGTTCAGCTTCTCAGTGGACATAAATTTCCTCAATTTTTTTCTTCACATCAAGTGTATATTGAACTTTTATTGAAGAATACACTAAGGAAAATCTTTGCCATGCTTTTGAAGCTTGCAGTTGACAGGTAGAGACTTTTTTTTTTTGTACGAGTGCCTTGATAATTGTTTTGCTGCTCATATATATATATATATATCCAATCAATGATGGAATTCTGGGATTTTAATAGTGGTTTCATTTAAAACATTAACTATCTAACTGCTTCAATGTAGTTGATTTATTGTACACTGCTTTGAAGACTCTAGGACAGTGGTGGCTAACCTTTTGGGGCTCGTGTGTAAAAAATTGTGTGCGCGCTAGTGCACACGCACTTGCATGCCAGCACCCATAATGCAATGCACGCCCCCTCCCCACGCCCCTTGCCCATGCACGCGCAATCCCCCACCCCACCCCCTTACCTGCACCGCGCCTTCCAGTATTACAGGAAATGATGAAACAGGCCTATAATTTGTCCTGAAAAGCCTTGCAGAGGCTTTTTCCAAGCCTCTGGGAGGCCAAAAAAAGGCCTCAAACCAGCCAAAAAAAAATCAGTTGTAATGCGCAGTGAGGTAAGTTTGCCTGCAGCTCGCGTGCCAGTACAAATGGTTCTGCGTACCACTTGTGGCACATGTGCCATAGATTCACCATCATGGCTCTAGGAAGTCTGAAAAAGAACTAACAAATGTTTTGAATTTGACCTTTTTTAATATGACTTGTAGGAGATTTCAAAAATATGGTTTTGCATCTTGCAAATGTGACTAATGGCAAGTCAAGGCAGTTGAAATATGCCCTGTCTTATTTTGCAAAGATATTCTGATCCACACATGACAATATTTCAATAAGGTCAGACCCTAGAGCTGTGATGGCAAACCTTTTTGTTATGGTGTGCCAAAAGCACGCGTGCACCAGCACCCAAATGCAATGCGCCTCGCCCCCACACACATGCGTGCACAACACCCCTGCCCTGCCCCCACACCTGCACTGTGCATGCATGCACCTCCCAGCTGATTTATGGCCCATTTGAGGCTGGTTTCGCCCTCCAGGAGGCTCGAGGGAAGCCTCTGCAACCTCAGGAGGCCGAAAAACAGGCCCTTCCGGAAGTGCCCGTTTTCAGCCTCCAAGAGGGCCTCAGGAGCCCAGGGAGGCCATTTTCACCTTCCTGGAGGCTCAAGGGAAGTCTTGGGAGCCTTGGGAGGCTGAAAACGGGCCCGTTTCATTACTTCCAGTGTTTCCAGAAGGCCCATTTTTCAGCCTCCTGAGGCTGCAGAGGCTTCCCTCGAGCCTCCGGGAGGGTGAAAATGGCCTCAAACGGGCCAAAAATCAGTTGGGAGGCACGTGCATGCGCAGTGCAGGGTAAGTTTGGCTGGGGCTCACGTGCCCACATGAATGACTCTGCGTGCCACCTGTGGCACATGTGCCATAGGTTTGCCATCACGGCCCTAGAGTATTATAGGTGCCTTGTATATTGTTAGATGGTGATTTCTATTATTTTGTATTATTGTGCCTCCAAGGGCAGATAAACATTGAAATTAATAATATATGGATGGTGCGGTGATTCCATCCCTGCACTCTAAGAAAGTTTCAGCAGTTGGCCCAAAGAAAGTGATGGTGATTGAATCCCTATAAAGTAGGAGCATGTACATTGAACACACCTGACGTTTGTCAACCCAAAGGGAAAAATGTGTGAACTAATGTACATATGTTCCTCCCTATCCTATTCTTCATCATGATATTAATGATCTTTATCTTGATCAAGGTACTTATCATTTTATGTTGGCTTCTTTCTTTTCTAGATGAGGATGTAGCTGATGATTTTTGTGCTGATTCTCCATCGCCTTCCAAAACAACAACTTGTGAAGTACCCTGTGGGATGGATTGTGTTGTGACGGAGTGGGCGCAATGGTCACCTTGTTCTCAGTCCTGTTCCAATAAAAATTCAGAGGGCAGGCAAAGCAGAACAAGATCAGTGCTGGCATTACCAGGACAAGGTAAACAATGGGGTTTTTTTTAGCTTAATTTTTTTGTTTCCAAATAAGAATTCCTGTCAAGTACCAAAGCTGGCATTGTGCTTGGGAATCCTTGCCTATCAGAAGACACTGGATATGCTATTGTTTCACTCCAGTGGTTTCCAAATATTTTTTAGTATTTATTTGATTTGTCAATCGCTTACAAGATACAGGTATAAGAATAAACATAGTTTTGAATACACGAGATAGACACTTATAAGAAAAATAAAAAGAAACAATAGAACAGGGGCGGTAGGCATGATTGGTGCGCTTATCCACGCCCTCTACAGGCCTCTTAGGAAGGGGATGAGGTCAATAGTAGACAGTCTAAGGTTAAAGTTTTTGGGGTTTGGGGAAGAAACCACAGAGTCAAGTAGAGTATTCCAAACATTGACCACTCTGTTGCTGAAGTCGTATTTATATGTATATATAGATCACAGTCTTTTTATATGTATATTATATATTATATATTATATATTATATAGTATATAGTATATAGTATATAGTATATAGTATATAGTATATAGTATATAGTATATAGTATATAGTATATAGTATATATATAGTATAGTATATAGTATATATGTATATTTGTTTTCTGAGGTTCTCGCGGGTATTTGTATGTGGATCTTTGGTTATTCGGGTTTTCTCCCGCGTAAGATTGGAAGTATCTAGGCAACGTTTCGATGAAGTCTCATTCATATGTATATATGTATAGTATATATTATATAGTATATAGTATATATGTATAGTATATTATATAGTATATAGTATATATTATATAGTATATAGTATATATATGCTATTCAGCTTTGTTTGGGTATTTTCCCACGTCATTATAGTTGTGCTTTTAAAGTTGTAGCAACGTTTCAGCAGAATCTCATCTGCCATCATCAGGCTTCTGTATTGTGTTCGTCTGTGAGTCAGACTTTTACAGCCGTTTCTGTTTTAAATTTGGTGCTGGCCTACGCTGTGCCAGAATGTTTTTTTCTTCATCCTGATTGGTTGGGAGTCCTGGTCTGTGTTTATTGGTCTTGGAGTTTGCTGTGTTCTGCTTGATTGGTGTTTCTAATATCTTCTGTCTGTTTTGTGGCATTTTTTGTCTTGATTGGCTGGCAACATTGTGTTTCCTGTATTGGAGGCTTTTAGTGCGGCTTGGCTTCGGGTAAACGGACGGCTTTCATTTATTAGGAAGCTAGGTTTCATCTGGGTGCCTGGTTGGGGTGTGTTTGAGCTGGAGGTATCAGAGGGGATCTATTTGTGCCCAGGTGTTTGCCTGGCTTGTGGTGTGGAGATTTTTTTGTTTGAGAGTGCAGGCTTCCAAATAATTGACATTCTGGTGGAATCATCTCTTCTATTCATGCTTTCAGGTCTTTTTTCAATCTCTATGGCTTCTCTGATAATTCTGTGGCTGGGGTTTTCTATAGTGGCTAGGGTTTTGGTGCCACTGAAGTCGATGCTATGACCTGTTGCTTTCATGTGTTGGACTAGTGAGGAAGTGTGTTCCAGCTTTTTTACTGCATTTTTGTGTTCATCCAGGCGGGTACTTATTCTTCTATTGGTCTGTCCAATATATGTGGCAGGGCATGATGCACAGGGGACTTCATATATGTCTTGGGTTTTCAGGTCAATTTTATCTTTGGGGTTTCTTAGGATGGCTGCTATTTTTCTTCTGTTTTGAAGGCAGTCTTGATGTGATGCCTGTGTAGTATCTTACTGATTTTGTCTGTAGTACCTCTTATGTAGGGCAGGACAGCTGTTCCATAGGTCTGTTCATTTTCTGGGTCTTCATTATGTCTCAGTGTGTTTTTGTGGATCAGGCCTGTGATTTTGCTTTTGTGGAAGCCGTTGGCTATCAGTACTTTAGTCAGGGTGTGTAATTCAGTCTTTATGTGTGTCTTGTCTGCCAGGCGTTTGGTTCTAGTAATTAGTGTTTGGGCCACAGAGTTTATCTGTGCTGGGTGGTGGTGGGATTGGGCATTGAGATAGCGGTTGGTGTGTATTTTCTTCTGGTATATGGTGTGTCCTAGTGTGCCATCTGTTTTTTTGTAGATTAGTACATCTAGGAATGGTAGTTGTTTGTTTGTTTTCATTTCCATGGTGAATTTGATTTTGGGGTGTGAGCTGTTTAGGTGTGTTAGGAAATTGTTTAGGTTTTCTTTTCCATGGGGCCAAATAACAAATGTGTCATCGATGTATCTTAACCATAGTTTGGGTTTGTGGGTGGCATTGGCTAGGGCACTGGATTCGAATTCTTCCATGAACAGGTTTGCAATGACGGGTGACAGTGGTGATCCCATAGAGGCTCCTTCAAGTTGCTTGTATCTTTGTCCTTTGTATATGAAATATGTGTTGGTTAAGCAGTGTTCTGTTAGTTCCATGAGGTGTTTGGGTGGTTGGTATTTATTTTTGATGATTTTGAGAGTTTCTTTTATCTGGACTTGAGTGAATAGTGAAACCACGTTGAAACTTACAAGCAGATCTTCTTGTTCCATGGGTAGATCTTTGATCATTTCCAAGAGGTGGTATGAGTTTTGTACATGTGAAGCTGCTGCTTCAGCATGGGGCTGTAGCTGCTTTGCTAGGTATTTGGCTAGGTTTTGTAGTGGTGCTCTTCTGGAACTGACTATGGATCTGAGAGGTATGCCTCCCAAAAATACACAAAGAAGGCATACCTGAACAAAGCTGAATACCATACATATAAATACCCGTGAAAACTTAAGAAAACATATATATTATATATTATATAGGATATAGGATATATTATATATGTTTTCTGAGGTTTTCGCGGGTATTTGTATGTGGATCTTTGGTTATTCGGGTTTTCTCCCGCGTAAAATTGGAAGTATCTAGGTGACGTTTCGATGAAGTCTCATTCATCATCTTCAGGCTTGTGTCTTCGGCTTTGTGTTTCTCGGAGTAATGTGAGCTTGCAGCTGCTTCTTCCTTTTAACTGCTAGTGAGGGTGTGACTTGATTGGGTAGGGGCTTGGCTGTGTTCTGATTGGCTGGGGGGGTGTTCTCATTGGTTGGGGGTTTGGCTGTGTTCTGATTGGCTGGGTGTGTGTTATATATTATATATATTTTATATATATATAATATTATATAGTATATAGTATATTTATATGTATATGTAGATCACAGTCAATATACTCTATTGAAGTGAATAAAATTATAGAAACCTTTTTTGATAGGGTTAAGATTTCAACATAGCATTACGTTTTTAGTATGACCGTATTGCAGTTTGTTTCTTATTCTAAAGTCTTTACAGTTTTATACCAGGGACTGCTATACTTATCAGAAACCACAATCAATAATCGTTATGAACACAGATAGCTAGAATTATCAGATGTAATTTTTTAAAAAGTAAAACGATGTGTGTATGTTTGTATGCAGGGAGTGAGAGAGAGGGAGGGAGGGGAGGGGAGAGGGAGAGAGAGAGAGTCTGAATAAAGGACAGCATTCAGGGGACTTGACTTTTCAAGGTTGTGTTCTGTTTCACATTCCAATTCAATGTCTTCCCAAGTGAATTATTAGAATAGCTTTAGTAACAGTTATTCAATTCAATTCAATCTTTATTGATTAGCCCTTGGGCCATATCAAAGTGCAAAATTCCAGAAACAAATTATTACTAAAATTTAATAAAGCAATTTAAAATGGAATTGGATAAAATACAATTTAAAATGAAATTGGAACAAAATACAATTTAAAATGAAATTGGAATAAAATACAGTCTAAAATGAACTTGGAATAAAATATAATAATTTAAGATATAGATAAAATATGATAAAATTATATTTCGGTATCACCCCTGCAATCGACCCCAGTCAGTCCCACTTATGCAGATCTCAAGTAACAGTTATTATTAACTTGCAAAATTGAGGAAAAGTTAAACCTACAAAGTTACATACAAATATCTACTAATTCATGATGGCATGAAATTGCAGATGATAACTTTGAAATCATGATATAATAAAGTTTTTAATATATCCAAGTATTGCATGTATGTATTTATTAGATTTTTTTATCCCACCTTTCTTACTTTTAGAACTAGCTGAAGGCAGCAAACATATATGATATTTCTTCCCCCTCCTCCTGTGTCCCCCCATAACAGCAGTCCTGTGAGATGTATGTATGTATGTATGCACACACACACGCACACACACACACACACACACACACACAATGGTAATGCTGTTCTTGGTAACACATTCCCTATATCCAGGAAAATGGAAAATTAATCTGGAAAATTAATTATGTTTTATTTTAACATAAAATGTATTTTCCTGCATATATCTAAATTCTGCTTACGTTTACCCAGTTAATGGAGCTCAGAGAAACTAAGCTAAGGTGCTACAATTTATTCATCTGGTTTTTATTTATAAAAATAAGTTAACTGTGTTTAAAATTTACAGGAGTTAATTAAAACAGAAGATGTGACATTTCTGTTACTCACGGAATTGATCCATGAGAAGAATATTGCACAACACATAAAAATGAAGAAGAAAATGGGGTTCTAAAAAACAATCTGCTTTCATACTGTATATTAATATATGCAAATTTGATATATTTACATATATTAAATCATCATATTTGTAAGGTCCTTCGGAGCAGATTTTAAAAGCCTGAATGAATGCGCAAGTGGAATAATTTGTACTGAATATGTTGAATATCATTTTTTAAAGAAAGTAACTAAAATTAATGAAAATATCATACATTTCTTGTTCAGTGAATCAATGTATGCATAGCAATAGGCAAGAATAAATGGTTAATTTAATCATGATATTAATTTAGGGTCATTGTCTGTATTGACTCTTAGCATCCATATATGATCTGTCTTCAGCTTGACCTTTAGGTCTCTCAATGCTTCACTCACTGCTGTCATAATTAAGTCTATCCATCTTACTGCTAATCATCCTCTTCTCTTTACTTCAACTTTTTTGGCAGTATGAATTCTTCAAAGAAGTTGGGTCAGGACATAATGTGCATAAAGTGCAATAGTTTGGGCTTGATTATTTGTATCATAAGTGAAAATTATAGATTGCTCTATGATCCATTTGTTTATTTCCTTGACTATCCATCATCTCAGGCACTGTATAATGTTAAGCAGAGGCAATTTTCATGTGTAGTTACTATCTGTACTTCAAAGACAATTTAACCTGTAAAGGTGGTATAGGAGATGTCAGAGTTTATTTATTTATTTATTTATTTATTTATTTATTTATTTATTTATTTATTTTATTTGCCAATTGTTTACAAGATAATAAGTATAAGTGTATACATAGTTGTGAATACATGAAATGGGTACATATAAGAAAAATAAAAGAATAAGAGAAACAATAGGACAGGGACGGTAGGCACGTTGGTGCGCTTATGCACGCCCCCTACAGACCTCTTAGGAAAGGGTGAGGTCAATAGTAGACAGTCTAAGGTTAAAGTTTTTGGGGTTTGGGGAAGAAACTACAGAGTCGGGTAGAGTATTCCAGACATTGACCACTCTATTGCTGAAGTCGTATTTCCTGCAATCAAGTTTGGTGCGGTTTACTTTGAGTTTGTATCTATTGTGTGCTCTTGTGTTGTTATGGTTGAAGCTGAAGTATTCACTGACAGGTAGGACATTGCAATGTATGATTTTATATACCATGCTTAAGTCAGACCGAAGACGGCGTAATTCAAGATTTTCTAGTTCTAGAATTTCAAGTCTGGTGGCATAAGGTATTCTACAACGAGTAGAGGAGTGGAGAACTCTTCTTGTGAAATATTTCTGGAATGTAGTTGCAGTGGGCTCTAGCACTTAGATCATTAGAGGTGAGTTAGATGTCTCTTAAACAATTGTAAATACAGTAACTACATAATTTTTCATATAATAATAAAACAGCAATAATCACATAATTCCTGTAGAATGAAGGTTCATCAGCTGTATAGAAATCTTTCAATAGATAAAGGAAGCTATACACCACAGATCACCTCATCTATATATAAAAGGTAGAATGAAGTGACTTGGGTTAGCATGTTTAAGTCCCCTTTTCCATGGAAGTGCATAGACTATCCCAAACTTGGATTCATTGCCCCAAGCTGCTTATTACATGCCAATTATCATGGCTTCAGTTATCATGGATTTACAATGAAGCCTCCATCTCATAGGCCGTCTGCTGCAGAGGTAGTGGTTGCCCTGGAAAAATTGAAGGAGACTTCAACTCCAGATCAATCCATCCAGTGTGAAACAGTTTTAAGGTGAAGCAATTGGGTGTGTGTGTGTGTGTGTGTGTGCTGGTTATAGTTGGCCTAGTATGAGACTGTCCCCTTTGGCCAGTCCTTGGGTCGGTGCTTTTTCCAGTTTCCACAGAAACATATTTGATTTTTCCTTTCAAAAGGAGCCAGTCAACTGGTCAGCCAAAAGGGAGAAATGCTGAAATTGACTAGACCATCCCTGACTTAATACACATTTAACTCTCCTTTTGTCTTTTATGTGGCTGTGAATTCCCTTTCCAGGTGCTGTTCCTTTGGGGGAAGCTCTGAATCAGCCCATAAGAGGTAGACCATAAGAAGTAGACCAGATAAAGAAACAGACACCAAGTGTGCCTAAAACTACTTTTATTAACTTTGATGATTGTTAAAGAATCTTGTAAGTTTAAATGTCCTTCTCCTCTTCTCTCTACACATTAATTTGGGTAGGTGGTATCTGAGATACTTCTTAGCCCTTCCCCTTCATCTGGCCTTTTTCTCCTAGTTGCCTTATAATGGATCTTCCCTGTCTCCATCAAGGTCATCCTTTCACTCTTTACACTTTAACTGCTCACTTCTTCTCGTGAAATATTCTTTGAAGTCATTTGTTCTATCCTAGAATGCAGAGCATTAGACTCTTCTCACTAGAGAAGAGCTTAATGCTGGGAAAGATTGAGAGCAATAGAAAAAGGGGACGACAGTAAAAGAGGTGGCTGGATGGAGTCACTAAAGCAGTAGGCGTGAGCTTAAGTGGACTCCAGAAGATGGTAGAGGACAGGAAGGCCTGGAGGAACTTTTTCCATAGGGTCACAATGGGTCGGATACAACTTCACAACTAACAACAAGAATGTAACCTGCCTCCACCCTGGCCTCAACCTAGAGCTGTCCAGCAGCACTTCTCCAGCAGCTGCCCCTTAACTGCAGAAATTCAAATGTCCAGTAAATGAGAAAAAAACTCTGTTTTCTCCATCAAGTAGTCAGTTGGGGAGATAGTAAGTAAATATATGTGAGAGATAAATTAAAACAACAACAAACATATAGCTTTCTCACACACCCAAGTCCTTTTTTGGAATTCCTAATCCATAAACACTTATTCAGCAACTGCATCTGGTTTTCTCATCTCCAGGTGACCACTACCTGGATGAGTGATGATCTCCTTCCTTCTGTCTAGTAGTTTTCAATTGATAGGCTGACATTCCTTTAGAAAAGGGAGGGAGGGAAGGGAGGGATTGAATGCTCTGACTTTACAGAGTGAGAGGGGTTCAGATACCACTCTAGCACATACCTGGAGATTGGCACCTTTAAAATAAAGGGGGGGAAATGCCAATTGTTGACTTTCCAGTGCCACATGAAGGACCTGTACAAACTACAACATAGCATGGTCCTGTTCCAGTGGTGTTTTAAGGGCAAGATGTGGAGCACTGTAATTTACACCATGGTGATTCCCTCCCAGCTCTAGGAAGACAGAAGAGCATGGCAAATCATCCCCGGAGATGACCCTTGGATGTACACGGTAATGTTCCTTCCCTGAAATGGAAGAGGTGTGTTTGGGTTATGTTGACCTCCACTCTGGATTAAGAAATACATGCACCTTCTCTTGTTTTGCTATTGTGATCCTTCAGATTCACCTATGTGAGTTTTAAGCATCAGCTTTCCTTAGCCCAAACCAATTTTTAGACACAACCTGCATCTTCATTTAGTTTGTCATATTTCCCTGCATAAAAGGGAAATATTTTTTTTTAAAAAAAGAAATATTTTCATATTTTCCTGAAGTGTAATGATAACGATGATGGTTTCATTTCTGAGCTTTATTTTCCCTTCAGTCTTATTTTATAGCTATTTTTACAGCAATAAATTATGATTCAATTATTTGATTATTATCTGGAGTAGAATATTTCTGTTTAAGAATAGTTTCACTTTATAGCAATCAGCGGCCCACAATCTTGGTTTAGACAGTATGTTACATCAAATGTTTTAATAGATATTGCACTACAGCCTTAGGAAGTGATGTGCTTCTGCAATTTCCTCCTTATCTTTTTTTTAAAAAAATGTTTGATGTTTTGGAAAGAGAATTATCAACTGTGGAAGGCAATATCAATCAATAACCTCTACTGCTATCAAAATTGTCTCTGGTTGGCTCCATTTTTTTTTTATTAAAAGCACTCTATACTTCCCTTAGGCATAAAGGTGCAGCAAAGAATGCTATGAATATTCAATAACGACAAAAGCTTGTAGACTCCTAACTATGCTCTAAAACTGTTTTTGTTAAACTGGCTAACTTGAATGAGACCCAGGAAGGACTAAGGGCAGGGAAGGCCAGAAGCCTCAAAACACTGGACTAAAAAATGGACATGCACTTGTCCTTCACATCTGGTCCCAACTCCATTCTATTCCTCTGCCACTGCTTGCACGTAAGTAGCATTTGCAAGCAATCAATGCAGAAGATGACTGGCTACTCTTTCCTTACCCCTACCTGATTTTGTTTTTCCCTACGTACACACACACACACACACACACACACACACACACACACACACCTTTACCTCTCTTCCCAAATCCCCACAAACATTTCCCCTGGTGCCCATGTTTTCTAAACGGTAGCTGGGAGAGTTAAAAGCAGAAAGAACTAGAAATCCCCCCAGGAATTTCTAACCTGTGTAGCAGCACAGACAGATTGTGAGTCCATCCGTCTCTCTTTGCTTTTCATGGGCGGACATACTTGCCTGTCCCCCAAGAGGTCTATTTAACCATCAAGAAGGCATCCTGTGCAAATATACTTAAGAATGAAGTCCCACTGAGTTGCAACTGAATTGCCATCCAGGGAGAAGGAACAATTTACAGACCTTTTGACTGATTTCACATGACAAGCAATATTTCCTTGGGTAGAATTGTGAATTTCCAGATAGAGATTTAAAACAAAGTCCTGAAATTGCCAGATAGGCATTTGCCATGTACAACAGCAGATCAAACATGAGATTGTCTGTCAGATGATTGAAGTTCAACTGAAAGTAGAACATGAGAATCACTCTAATCATTCCAGTAAATCCATCAAGGAATAGCTGTGGGGAAAAAAATGAAAGGACATACAAGGTTCTAGAATGGCCAAATCAAACTTCATTTTCAAATCTTATTGAGATGCTATGGGGTGATTTGAAATGGCTACACATGCAAAATTTCCCAAACATTACAGGGCTGGAAAAAAATCTGTATGGAACAATGGGGAAAATGTTCTCAGTTGATGTCAGAGACAGATACAAAAAATGCCTGTTTGAGGTTATTTCTGCCAAAGGAGTCAATACCAGATATTTGATTCAAGGGTACATTTATTTTTTTTGCACAGAAGGAAATGGCATATCTGTTAACTTTTTGTTGAATAAATAATTGCCAATTTTCATATTTTTGTTCAATGTTTGTTCACCTGTTTATATGCTGTATGAATGAAGATAAAATATTGAAATGTATCAGGCATGAAAGACCAGGACCACACATGAAGTTCCAATTAAACTGATTTATTATTGCATGCCTATGCACAGGAATCTATCCTTTGCATAGGAATCTATCCACTATTTTGACACTAGATAAATAGCAATAGCACTTAGACTTATATTCACAGTGCTTTATAGCCCTCTCTAAGCGATTTACAGAGTCATCCTATTGCCCCCAACAATCTGGGTCCTCATTTACCCACCTCAGAAGGATGGAAGGCTGAGTCAACTTTGAGCCTGGTGAGATTCAAACTGCCAAATTGCAGACAGCTGGCAGGCAGCAGAAGTAGCGTGCAGTTCTGCACTCTAACCACTGCACCACCATGGCTCATAAAGATTAATAGAGTTTAAGAGGGGTTGGATTTAGTCCATTATGGCTACATAGTGATTCTAGGCTGATTCCTGTTTGATTTCATCCCTAGGATGGAACCTGTCACTTCTACAAAATGTACAAACATTAAAAAAAAAAAAAGATAACATGGGATGTACTAACTTTTTCACATGACTGTAGGCTAAAGAGAGAAAATATCTTACTTGCAAGTATTTTATTTATTTATTTGTTTGTTTTATTTATTTATTATTTTATTTTATTCATTTATTTGTTAAAAGCTTACAATACAACAGAAACAAGAACAAACATAAGTTTAAATACAAGAAATAGGAACTAATAATAGGGGACAATAGGACAGGGACGATAGGCACAATTGTGCGCTTATGCATGCAATAAAAAAAGTAGTATCAATTGTTCTAAAAACTGAGTTTTTATCCAAGGAAAAGGAGCATAGCCCATTCGTTGGATGTTGATTTGTTGGTGAAAACCTTAACCTTCCAAATAATTGTAAAATTCAAGTTCAAATTTGTGTACTTTGAAAATATTAATTTTACATTTACAATAGGCAGATTGCTTTTCGTTTTGTGCCAGTTCTCTATTACAGGTTGTCCTCAACGTATGACCACAATTGAGCCAAAAATTTCTTTTACTAAGTGAGATAGTTGTTAAGTGAATTTTGCCTCATTTTACACCCTTTCTTGCCACAGTTGCGGTTATTTAAGTTAGTACATGGTTGTTAAGTGAATGTGGCTTCCCCATTGACTTTGCTTGTCAGAAGAAGGGAAGGATCACATGACCCCAGGACACTGCAACCTTCATAAACATGAGTCAGTTGCCAAGTGTCTGAACTTTGATCATGGGGATGCTGCAACGGTTGTATGAAAAACGGTCATAAATCTTTTTTTTTAATGCCATTGTAGCTTTCAACAGCCACTAAATGAACTGTTGTAAGTCGAGGACTACCCATACTAGTGTTTTCTCTCTTGATCAAGGTTTCCAGTATTTTTTTCCCTTAAACCTAACAAGACCTAGAGCAGGGGCATCAAACTTGCATCGTCATGGTGGCATCATGTGATGTATCGGGACTTTCCCCCCACCTTTGCTAAACTGGGCGTGGGTGTGGCCAGCACATGACGCATCCGGCCTGCGGGCTGCAAGTTTGACAGCCCTGACCTAGATCCTTAAAAACTTTGAAAACACCTGTTTTACAATATGTATAACACATTTAAAGATTCCTCTTTTTGTTTGATTGATTGCTAAAACACACTACTCGGTTTTGGAACTTTGTTTACTGCAGGCAGGGTGTCTTCTTGAACAGTGGCATTATTTTTGAAACCATTGCTACAGTTTATACTGTTCTTATCACTCACAGGTGGAAAGCATTGTCCTCCTCCTTCATCACTCCAGGAGTATCGACTGTGTAATGAGCATTCTTGCAATCAGCTATACTGGGGAACCTCTGCATGGAGTCTCTGTTCAGAAAATGCCCTGCTAACAACTGTGAATACTACTATCAATTGGAACAACAAGGCAACCTGTGGAGTTGGAGTACAGACTAGGAGGGTGTTTTGTTTGAAAAATAACTCTGGCCAGGTCCCAGCTAAAAGGTATTCAGTACGGCTATAATATTTGGTTTATTCTCCTCTGAACACTCTCATACTTTTAGTTCTGTACAAATTGGAGAAGGCCATTATAGAATTGTGCACTTAGCAAGATGGTGGACATGCCACCCTCATTACCACATAACTCCTCTCATTCTTTCTCTGGTGAATTCATGCTTCCCTTTTTAAGAGATGACCAGAGCTGCATCGAAGTGGTCAAATAGGCAGTCAAATAGACAGAATGGTCTCCCCCATGCAAAGCATAAAACGGATAGACCTGTAAATTTGTAAGATGCAAAGTATGTTTTTCTCCCAGATTAGGTGGAAAAATAGGCCTTAACTGTACTGAAATTCAGGCAGGGACATAAATGTGGGGAAACCCATCTGGCACAGCTACCACTTGCAGGAGCTATGAGTTTTGGAGGAGCCCCACATTGTGCATAATTTCTGAGCTGAGATATAAAACCCTATTCAGAGACAAAGATAATACTCCCCTGGAATTATTTGGCCCAGAAATGCAAAGTCTGTTCCTCTTCATATGGACTTAATTTCTCGTGTTATGATTTCTGCTCACCTCCAACCTCAAGTTTCACCCTGAGAGAAACTCCCATGGGCAAAATTTCCAGGTGCACGAGGCCAAATTTTACTGAGGAAAATTTGGAAAACGCTTTCAAAACTGATTCTCTTTCCTTTAAGGTAAATTTATTAGGACTATGTAGATCTTGAAAAATATTTTGCCAGAAGTATTTTAGATCTTAGGTGAATAAAGGGCCCTCTCTGCTATTTTCTGGAACAGCCCACAAAAGATATTGTCACATTAACTTTAATGAGGAAGATTCCTTAAAGCGTCTCTCTCTCTTTTTCTCTTCAGGATCACAAACAAGCTTGTAAAAAAAACCAGCCTATTTTAAGGAATAATAGAAAGGTGCTGTGTTCACAGGAGGTCTGAAATACTTTTTTCAAATCATATTTCCATTGGTCATAGCCCCTACACTCCAGCCTCAGATTTTAAAAAAAAGATGCTAAATAACCACTACTCCATTAGGTTTGATTGAAATTATCCTATGAAAAACAAATGTGATTCTAAAGAAGATATTTAGCCTCTCAACTGACCTAATCTGCTTGGCTTTAGTAGCTGGGAGAAATAAGAAATTTTTTCCAAATCAAGACATAGCTAATTACTTTTGTGCTCTGTTAATGAGTCTAGAGAATTACAAACTAGTTTTAATTCTTAC
The DNA here is from genome assembly GCF_049901735.1 of Notechis scutatus. Taxonomy (NCBI): domain Eukaryota; kingdom Metazoa; phylum Chordata; class Lepidosauria; order Squamata; family Elapidae; genus Notechis; species Notechis scutatus. The sequence continues at coordinate 209,100,667 of NC_142009.1, read as the reverse complement.
TGCATCTTTTTCTCTCTCTCCTGAAAATGAGCAGGCTGTGTTGACTCCTGTACAGTTAATTAAAATGCTTTAAGATAATGAGACTAATTGATAAGAAAAAAACCCCTCCTGTTCCTTCAGAAGAAGAAAAAGCTTCATCAGCTTTTGGTTTTGTTCTCTATTCCATCATACATTGTTTAACACATAATTGGGTCTTTACTCTTACACAGAAGTCTAATGACATAGATGTATTGCTGAGGCAAAAGTTGTAGAGTATTGTGATCGGCTTGGAATATTAGAAGAAGATGTGATCAGAAACAATAGTGAAAGAACATCTTCCTCTAACATAATATGAATTTAATGCACATAGCCACAGAGATTTCTAAAATTGATACTTCTGATTTTTCAGTAGAAAAAAAATGATTTAATTTGGTCGCTTCAGGGCTCATTTAGCAATACGTGTCAGAGTGAATGTGAAGATATGAAGAAAGCTTGCGCTAACAACTCTCGCCAGCCGTGGCTTCTTAGTGAACATAATCCAGTTGATTATATTTTTCTCATTGATTTTTGGAATCTAATTTTTATTTATCTACAGTACATTTTATCGATTTTTTATCTATCCATGGTGCGTTGCGCCATGATACCAGAGAGGAGTACATTACATGAGCAAGCCACCCATACTTTGAACAAGGAAAATCATTACCCATGTGCAAAAATGTAATTTAAATGGCAGAAAAATTAACATTCTTTAGGGTTTTTTTCCTGCCAACTAAAATATGGTTAGCTATAAGATGCCGGTGTCCTGTCTTCTTTTCTAAGCTTTATGTTCTATATCTCATGTAACTCATTTAGTTTAAGTTGCTAGAAGTGGGTGGGATTTGCCACCCAGTTTCTGAATATGAATTTGTGAATTTCATCACATTAGCAAAGAGAAAAAATAGTATGTGGCTAGACCTGCTTATTATATTGTATTTGTCTACTTATGAAAATTTAAACATTTGGAGTTGCTTTAAGAGCTGCTGTAGAGATGATTAAGCATAGGATAACTTCAAGGAGATCTATGTATCTACATAAATATTCAATTTACCTTAGAGTGCAATTTATGAAATGAGGATTGTTCCTTCTTTTTATTTGAAGGAAATGGGAGGCTAAATACATTTTCCATTTTACAGATTTCCAAGTAGATAAAAAAAAAGAATAATAAATTTGAAAGAGATTAAAAAACCAACACTAATAAAACGGCATTGTATATAGAGAATTCATGGGAGAACAAAACTTATTAAACTTATTAAAACAATGCAAACTTATTAAAACAATGCATTTCACAGTGTGCTTTGATTAACTTAACAAAAGCTTGACATTATTAAATTTGCACACAATTATAGCCATATGATTTATGTTTGGTTCCTACCAAATTTTTGACTGATTGAAACAAAATATACTCCATTGTATTCTGGTTCCTACCATAAAGACTGCCAGAGATTAATATCTTAGTTATTTGGATGGTTTTATTTTATTTCTGCTATTTATCTATTGTTCCACCCAAGCAGACATGAGACAGCAACAAATACTAAAACTGAAACAATTCCATCAGCGTTGTTAAAATCAGTGCCAGTGCTGATGGGTACATATCAATTGATTTCTAAAGACTCACAAATGGCCAAGTTTTCGTAAGTTTTTGTAAAGTCTTGAGAGTAGGAGCCATCCTCACATTGGAGACAATCTGTTTTAAGGAAGCAGAGCTGTCTCAGTGAACTCTGCCACCGTGGCACTTCCCCACACATCACCTAATAAGAAGGGGACATCTCCTGGTTGTCAGGATTGGCTAGGCATGGCTATCTGGCAAAGTTCCCTTCGTGGATTTAGTGGATTTAACATCTCATTTCTGTGACTACCTGGTGAAGCCCCAGGCTGCTATATTTTGTACCAGCTGATACCTCTGCATGTTCTTCAAGGGTGACCCCAGGTAAATTGAAATGCAGTGATCCAACTAAGAGGCGATAAGGGGATGAATGGCCATCCCTGATGCACTTAACAGAGTCCCCATCCAACCTTTCTCCTATGCATCCATTAAGTGGTTCTACTAATTCAAGTTCCACCATAATACAATGCATCCAACTCCAACTCTTAGCAAGAACAGTGACCCATATAGAAAGGCACTGTAGCTTATGATACTGAATGCCACAAAAGGGTCCAGAAAGATATCTGGAGGAATGGTGATGGTCCCTCCTGGTCCAACCACCAATCTTCCATGGGAGCATGGGTGTTCCTTTCTGCTTTTTTTTTTTTCTTACTTGCTTCGGCTTGTCTCCTCTTTTTGACAATTTCCACCACCTGTTCTGACATCTTGGGTTTGTTTTTTCTTTCTTTTCACAGTCATCCTTAAATCTTCTTTAATACATTCCTCAAGTTTCTCTAGTTCCCTATCAGTGAGTTTCAGGATTTCAAAATTATTTTTCATGTTCTCTTTAAAATTGATGGGTATATGCTTAATACCAAATTGTGGAAGCACTTCATTGTTCTGCTTAACCTTGATGTGGAATTTGCACATGGGCAGTTCATGATCTATGTTCCATAGTCATCCCCTGCTTTTTCATCCATCTTTGCTTTTATAACTGAGCTTCTCCACTTTGTATCAGTAGTAGATAGTCAACTTGATGTCTGCATGATCTATCTGATGACGTCCATAAATATAGGCATTGTTGTATTTTTGAGGTTTTATTTATGAAGATTATCTTCCTTATAGTTATGAAGAAATATTTGGATTGTAGAAATTGGTAAGTCATCTAGGTCAGTGGACTGCAAGAAAATTTTGGTGGTCCACAGAGAAATGTCACCCCCAAAGCACCCCCTAAAGCAATTAATCCAGACTGCATGGTAACACAAGGCTGCGCCACCCACATGGCCTGCGGGAACACAAGGCTTGCATTGCTTGCATTGAGGACAACACGAGGTAGTGAGGGGAGGGGGAAAAGGGTGGAGGGGGGAACCTGCCCCACGTGCCTGGCCTGGCCACCAGGCTGCTTCTTTCTGCTTCTCTCTTCTCTTTTTTGGCTGCATGCAAGGAAAGCAGCAAAAGTCTTTCTTTCTCTCCCCCAAACTCTACCAGAAATGAGTCTTTGGGACCCTGCAAGGCATCCTGCTCCAAGATGCTGCACAAAGACTCATTTCTGGGGGAGTTTGGGGGAGAGAAAGAAAGGCTTCTGCTGCTTTTGCTGCTTTCCTTGCATGAAGCCATCTCTCTCTCCCCCCAAGAATGGAGCTGGAGACGGTATCCTGCGATCCCAAATAAAGAATGATTGGTCGGTAGGAAAACGGGGTGGGGAATTTTCCTGCAGACTTTTTGGGGGGATTTTTCCCAGGGTCTCTGGTCCGCGGGGTTTAAAATTATGAGTTTGGTGGTCCCTGAGGTCCAAAAGGTTGGTGACCCCTGATCTAGGTCACCAAGCTGGCTTTGTACCTAAAGCAGGACAAGAACTCGTGGCCTTCCCAGTTTCTAGGCTGATGCCTAAATCATTACACCAAATTAGATTTTGAGGAGCCCATTATACAGCACTATATTATCACTATACTATCAGTTACTTTATCTTATCTGTCAGTGTGGTTATCTATATAAAATACAGGAGTGGTTTACTACTGCCTTCTGTGTAATCTGAAATGATGCCCTTGTCATTTTCATTAAAATGGCCATCCATCTCTACCATCTTTTAATATTTTTGCTGCCCAGTACAGGTCCCTGCCTACTTTACAGGGCAGATGAGATGAATTTCATGCCTTGGTGAATCCACAAGAAGAGTACACTTCATTCATCCCTCTGAGAAATATCCACCTACCCTGATGAGACATTTTTGCAAGCTCTCTCAAATCAATGCTAGATAGCACAGGGAGGGAAAGATCAGTGATAATTATCTCTTCTCACTCTTTCTTCACAGAAATATTTACAAAATACTTAAGGTTTTAAAAAAGAAACTCAAAATGAAACTTCCAGTTTGAGCTTCTTTGGTGACAGACCGAAATCTGTGATCGTGCGCAGTTTCGATCTGTGCTCACCACTGGAGCGCCCCGAGCTGGCTCGTTTTGGGGCCAAGCCACCCCGTAGAGGTGGTGAAGAGGGGGGAGACTGCCAGCAGGGTCGAGGAGAATCGCATCTCTCCTCCCCAGCTGGCCTTGCTCCCTTTCCCGAAGGCGGTTGCAGCGGTGGTCAGAAATGGCCACCTCAAAGAATAATTCGACTGGAAAAGAATGTGCAGGAGAAAGATAAGAAGAGAAAGTTTTGGCTGACCAGGTTGAACTGGAAAAACAATACAAGGTACCCTGGAATTTGAATTATGAAGAACAACATTGTTCCCAAAGAAGACTTTGAAGAAGCGAATGAGAGAGGGAAGGGAAAGGATTTGGGTTTTTTTTCTTTTCTTCCCTATATTGACAACTAAGAGATTTAAGCAAGAAACCAGCAAAAATCCACTTTGAGATTAACAGGTATTTAAGCTGAAAATAAAATGTCAAAGGGATAATAAAGATTTCTAGATTCTCAAAAAATTTTAAAAGAAGGAAAAAAAACAAAAGGGCAGGATCTGGAAAAATGGAGGAGACCACCTGGAAGTGAAAGGAATTAATAGTGAAACTTTAACAAGATTCCTAAAAGATATATTTTAACTGAAATTTTGTAACAAGATAAGAGAACCCCAGGAAGAGAAAGTGGAAAAAAGAAGCAAGAAGAAACAGCTTTGGATTATTTGGATTACTTGGTGATTTTTGGATTTTCGGCTATTGGATTTAAAGGACTAAAATTAATCGGGTGGTTGTTTAAAAGTTTTTAAAATGGTATCACTCTTGGAAGAATTGAGAATGGAACTTAAAAAAACAGAAAGAAGATGCATAAGAAGGAAGAGGTTCTTTTGGCTTTGTATTTCAATTTTTAGAAATGGAGATCCTGAACTATGAGAAACAAGAAGAAATGCCTGTAGAACAAGACCAAGTATTTTTATGTGGGGAAAAGAAAGGAAAGTGGGGAAAGAGAGTGAAAAATTTAAGATCTGAAAAAAAACAACTCAAAAAAAGAATAGTTTGAAAAGCAATTACAACATTAGGAAGAAACAAGGGAGGATTACAGAAGAGAGAATCAGAATTAGAGAAGGGGTCAAAAGGGGAAGGGAGAAGGAGAGGGGGAAGAAGGAAAGGAAAAGAAATTATAAAGGACAGAAACAGGACATAGAGGAACAGGGAAAACGTACAAGATACAGAGATAATGGGTGAAAACTTAATTGAAAGGGGGATTCTGCAAGGGTACATAAGATAGTATTATTATATTAGAAATAGAAATGAACTTTGAAAATATGAAACAAGTGTGATTAAAATGATAGATAAAATACTCATTGTAATGTAGTGGAATGTTTAATAAATAAATGAAATAAAGAGAATGAGAGAATGAAATTAGGAAAGGAGGGGAACATTTTAATTATTATAAATGTGTTATAAAAATTTAAGTGAAGAGGAATATGAAAGAAACATGAAAAATTATGGAAATATTATAAGTGTTCCTAGGAGTATGATATCCTATTGAAAAGAAATGTTAAAGATGTCAAAGATTAAAACTAACATTAATGATAGAGCTGAATTGGAATAAAATAAGTATTTTATTTATTATTGTTATATATATTTTCTCTTTAAGAACTTAGTGCATGTTTTAAGAATGTACCAAGCAGAATTTGACTGGAAGTTATGTGTTATATTGAATGTTATAATTGTAAAGGCATAAATTGAAGTTTAAATGAGAGCTGAATGGATAAAAATTAAAAGATACAAAGGTGTCATACTCCAATTAGTAGCTACAGGGAAAAATTTTGTTTAATGAAAAAAGAAAATGTGAAATTGAAACAGGACAGACAAAAGCATAAATATGATGACTAGAAAGGTATTGAAACTTAGAAAAAGATATATATAATTGAATTTAGAAAGGAATGAGATAATTAAAAGTAAGATTGAGAAAACTAAGGGAAGGGAAAATTATTGAGAAAATGTTAAAATGGTAATAAGATATGGAATAGAACACAAAGATGAATATGAAATTGAATTTGTGTCTGTATGGAGAAGTGATAACCCGGGACCATGCTATTCTCAAAAAAAAGAAAAGAAATTTTACTTGTATTATGTTTTGTGAAAACCCAAATAATTATAATTATAATTATATATATATATATATATATATATATATATATATATATATATATATATATATATATATATATATATATATATATATTTTTCTTAAGTTTTAGGTACTTACATGTATGGTGTTCGGCTTGGTTCGGTATTTTCCCACGTCATTGTATATATATATATATATGTGTGTGTGTGTGTGTGTGTGTGTATATATATATATATATTTGTTTTCTGAGGTATATATATATATATATATATATATATATATATATATATATATATATATATATATATATATATATGTTTTCTTAAGTTTTCGTGGTATTACATGATGGTGTCTTGTCATTGAGTTCTTTGTGTTCAGCAGATCTCATCTGCCATCATCAGGCTTCTGTATACAGAAGCCTGATGATGGCAGATGAGATTCTGCTGAAACGTTGCTACAACTTTAAAAGAACTACAATGACGTGGAAAATACCCAACCAAGCAACACCTATATATATATATATATATATATATATATATATATATATATATATATATATATATATATATATATATATATATATATATATTTATTTTCTGAGGTTATATATATATAAAATATATATATATTTCTTTTATATATATATAAAAGAAACTCAAAATCCAGCCTGCTAAATTCAGTTTCACTAGGGAATGCCAGAAAAATAATTCAATATGCCTTGCAAAACAAAACACACACACACAAAAAAAAACCTGAAGAGATCTCTTTTCTGTCTAACTACCTGCACATAGCAATACTGCATTCAGAGCTGTGGTGCAGTGGTTAGAATGCAGTACTGCAGGCTATTTCTGCTGACTGTCAATTACCAGCGGTTTGGCAGGTCGAATCTCACTAGGCTCAAGGTTGACTTCCATCCTTCCAAGGTGGGTTCAATGAGGACCCAGATTGTTGGGGGCAATAGGTTGACTGTAAAACTGCTTAGAGAGGGCTGTAAAGCACTGTGAAGCGGTATATAAGTCTAAGTGCTATTGCTATTCAGTGTTTTCTCATTGATGGCAAGTAGGTGGGTACTTTTTATTTCATAGCGGCAGTTACTATAATTTATATTTCTGTGTGTAATTGTACAGTTCCTGTTTTGAAATAAATTAGGTATACGTGCAGTCTTCCTACAGTAAGTGTGACTTGTTCTTAGATGAGTGTAGGGATTCTGTTTTGCTAAAGTAATGTTGGGGTTTAGAGGACTGTTGTGCAGTTACCCAGAATTGCATTCAATCCAGGGGCACCTAACTAACCACATGTTATACAATTGTATTGCCAGGTGTCCAGAATCCATTAAGCCAGAAACCATCCGCTCATGCTTGCTCCCGTGTAAGAAAGATTGTGTAGTGACCCCCTTCAGTGAATGGACACGCTGCCCTACCATCTGTCAACATGGTAAGCTGGTCTAGAAGAGTCAGAATCAATCCTCCAGTTGTTCAATCCTACCCTAACCAATACTTAGTAAAGTTTTGGATTAGAAATAAATTTTGAAATGAAATAAAATATATTATATAGAATGTTTTAGAATAAGTCATCTCAGGTAGCTGATGACCCTTTTAAATACATGATATACTCTTCAGGACATGAGACCATATGAAAGAAGGCAATGAAATTAACATTAAAAACATGGCATAGCTAAGGATATGCTTGGCAATAAGCTAATAAATGATAGGTTCAGTTCTATTGACTTGAATTCAAGTCAGTAGAACTGAAGTGTACTGTATGTACCTAGTACAGATGTGATGGTAGAAGATAATGGGATATTCTATGGCAAATTGTAAGAGTTGTCAATGCAACATCAAGCAAAGATAAAGAACTTCTAAAAGATTATTAGAATCCCAGAGTTGGACAAATTGAAGCTTCCAGAACTACTTTACAGGAAGGTTTGATTTAGGTAAATGCTTCATAGAAATAGGAGACATACCAAGACACTTCCAGATTAAATTGTGGTACAAACTATTCATTGTTTGTTATCAAACACTTGGTTAAATTTACAAATTTAAAGAAAGCAGGAATGCCAGCAAAACTTGATCTTGAGTCGTTATATCAGATCTATTTAAAGTACAGAATGTGAGATGCTATGCAAAGAAATAATGGGCACCATAAAACCATTATAACAAAATAAATCCCAAAGTTTCAAAGATGAAGGGATCATAGTGGCTTTTTTTAAACTTGAAAGGATAAGGAGAGACTTGGTAATTGGGCCAGGACCTACAATTGAGTTCACGCTTCCAGTTCATACAAGAAAGGACTAGGAAAGATACTTCAAGAATGTAAAAAAGAATTTTTTAAAAAAGAATAAAATAGCAATAAAATAAATGGTTTAAGAATCCATAGGAAAATAATTCTACATGAGGTAGAAATACTCAGTAGTAAACAATAGAAGCGAATGAGGTGAAAGAAAGATGAAAAGATTATGCTGACACAATTTAGAAGTGGAAGTGTATAGTTCTCTACAAAAACATTTTTAGAAAAAGGGATTATATGCAATTCCATTAGAAGGTGAGATATAAAAGCCCAGCTATCAATAGGAAAGTAAACGTGCAATTAAAATAACTGTACTGTTTGAAACTGCAACAGAAGAGGCAATTCATGTGTTAACAATTCTAAGTCACTAAATATAGAATAGGTTTGAAGTAGATATTATACCATAATATGTATATTTGAGAGAATACACAGATTACCGAATCATCACAGCAACTCTCATGCAAGCAAACTTTCACTTAAGATCTTAACGAAAATGAGAGAGATGCCAAATGCACAGTTATTTAAAAAGGGAGCGAGATATGCAGTCCAATTGTTGACATAAGATAGGTAGTGGAGAGAGCAAAAGAAGGTTTATTTTTTGCTTCATGTGGCATTAAGGCTTTTGATTGTGTAGATCGTGGTTTTTCCAATATGGCAACTTTAAGACATTTTAAAATTGCCAAGTTTGAAAAATACTGTTGGAGATAATGTCTGACACAGAACATATTAAATCAAAAGGTGTGTCAGAGCACATAACTATTCCTCTGATGAATCTTTTCCTTGAATAAGAAGCTACTGTTGGAACTAAATTTGGAGAAGCAGAATAAGGAAGGGGATGAGACAAGGGTATATATTGTCACTGTATCTGCTTAATTTATGCAATGAATATATCACAAAAACCGGCAGGATTTAAATAGATGACAGCTGAAATCAAAACTGGAGATGACAGTGCTTTGTTAAAAGAAAATAAAGAAGATGAAGAAGAGCTTATTCTAAAAATAAAAATGGAATGTGAACAATGAAGGTTAGTTTTCCAAATTTGGAAAGCAGAGGTAATCTTAACCCGAAGGCTCAGTGAACTTTGATGGTTGATAGTAAAGAAGTGACAGTTGATAGAAAGTTTTATATTTTTAGCTTCAAAAGATGGAGAATGAGCTGGAAAAAAATTAAACCAGAAATTAATCCTGGTGATATAGAACATGATTAACTTTAAAAACATCGTAAAAGATAAATATGTATTTATGAGTAGTTCAGAGTAGTTAAAGCTACAGTTTTTCCAGTGGTAGTGTATGAGTATGAAACCAGAACATTTAGAAAGAGTGAGAAAAATTAGATATGAATCTGGAGATGATTATTATCATGGACTGGAAAGAAAATCAGTTAATGGATACCAAATTAAACAAACATAGCTTTTCCACTTTGTGATTATTGGTCAGCAGAAGCTCACATTTTTGGGCCATGTAATATCAGTGAATGCTGAACTAGGACAAAATTTTTATCCTTGGCAAGATTGCTTGAAGAAGAAAAAGAAGGCAACAGGGTAGATGAACAGGATCAAGGAGGTTACAGAATTCTCTTTGGAAGAGCCACAGGGTATTATTAGAGAGAGGCAAAGGTAACAAGCACTTGTCCATGGAGTCTACAAATAGTCAAGTTATCTACTTGCATTTCAATGAAAAATCCCTTCTTAGTAAAGGCTTTCAAATATACAGTAAGTAAAGCCTTCAGAGAGGAGCTTTTCACCCTGCCGGGATAGAGATCTCTTTGCCCTCCCTCCAATCCACAGTTTGAGCTGTTCAGGCAGCTCAGATGCTGCTATTTCAGAAAAATTGTAAGTTACCTGCATTCACATCTAGTTTTGTCACAAACTGATTGCTGTGAAAAGCAGCTGTTTTTACGATTATTTCTCTACTGCCTGATGTTTTCCCCATTGGCTCCAATCTTACATACTTACAGCTGATGTAAAGTCCAATCTTCAAGTTAAACTCGATTCCTGGTGACTTCATGGACACATATTCAGTACCAACCTGCACTTTATACTATTCCCCTCCTCATCCCAGTTCTTTCTAATCTACTGTGAGTTTACCTTTGCAGTAGGCAAAGCACACATATTTCTGTTCATGCATCTTGACTTAATATTTGGAGAGGAATTGTCACTTCTGTTTGACTAAACCTTCACTAAACATAATTAAAGTTAGAGAACTTGATTCCTGGTGATTAGAAGGATATATCTATTTATTTAGGGTGAAGAGAAATATGGAAGTGGTTTCCCATTGCCTTATTGTATTTTTTTTTAACTTCTCAGCAAAGGAATCCCTGGAGGTTCTCATTCAGATACAAACCAAACCCAACCCAACCATACTTAGCTTTTAAGTCCAGTGTTCCACTTAATAATGTGACAAAATGTAACTTATCACCCTCAGCTGGATGTTTGAGTTAATTGTGCTGAACCATAATAGCTATTGGTATGAAAGATTGAATAGATTCTAAAGATGAACTATATATTCTGACTTAGATAGTTGACTTAGCTCTATCTGAATCTATAAATTCAGATTCTACATAGAAAGCTGAGGGTTTTCATTGGTATTTAGATGTACCCCAAAATTCGTTGTCGGAGAGAATGTCAGAGTAATGTTGTAAGAATAAGCGCAAGCTGTGGCTAAGTATTCTTCTCTTCCCACATGTATCTCAGACAAGATTTAACAACAAGACTATCTTTGGAAATAGCACATGGCAAAGTTCATAACTTAGAAAAGGTTTGATCTTGAACTCAATATTATACTACCTCTCTTTACTTACTCCAAACAATAAAACATATTCCCTCTCTGAGAAAGGACTTCTCAGCATTTTTTTTCCATATCTGGTACAATATAGGTTTTTTTTTAGGCTGATATAAAGCTTTTTGCAATATTTTTGCTTTGTTTGACTGAGCTTCTGTTTATTCTCATCTTTGCTCTCATTCATTTTACTCACTTTTTACGAATAAAAAATGAACTATTGCTTGTGAATGGCGATGGCACTATATTTTAAGAAAAAAAATCATAGTCCATTTAAAACAAAGCAAATAATATGGTAATTAATTGTTGGTTTTTTATATGTTATTAGATAAAGAAAATGAATTCAGACATACATTTATTCTGCTTATTAAGAAATGTTGTAGCATTAAAAGCCTCTCCAACATCATATTTAATTTCATTGAAATAGTTATCATTTAATATGGTTCTAAATTCAAACTAAGTGGTAAAGAATTATGTTATACACTGGATTTAATTTTAATTTGCTATTTTGTGAGTTCTTTAATTTATGCTGCACAATTAAAAACATAGCACAACTGGAAATTTAGAAAACCACTCAATGGCAAATGCATCTAAATTAAACAGAAAAGATTATTTAACAAATACATAAACCGCTGAGTGGCTAAGCTGCAAACATAATCACAATCAAGTTTTAATTTGCCAGTGATAAAACAGAGTATCTGCAAAAATAATGGCAGCTTAAGAAAACAACATTGACAGTCACATCAGATGTTGGCAGCAGTCTGTTAGATAAAATATGAAGAACTGAACTGGGCAATTGGTGTCTAGCTTGCCCTGCAGTTAAATGTCAGCAAAATGACTGTTTTCTACTGAAGACTTATCATGCTCTGTTGAGTGCTTAAGGTATTAACAGATATTGGAAGACAAAAATTAAAAAGAGAAATTTAAAATGAAATACAGAAAGTTCTTTAGTTCTTTTCTGTCTTGTATACTCACTTTGCTTAGAAATTTAAAAAATCTGAATGTATTTAAAGTTATTCTAAGCAAAGTACTTTTGCCACTGACATGCAGAGCGGTTTAATGTAATAGGGTCTTTTTTGTGAAATTTACAGGAAATATTCAAAGAGCTAGAGTAAAACTGAAGAACAAAGTGGTATTGTTTAACTAAACCTTAATATCCAGAGTTAATTTCTGTGAATTGCATTAGCCAAGAAAATCTGTCATAAGTGGATTGCTGGTGCTTTTTTAAAAAACCACTCCAGAGCTAAAGATGACCCAAATATAGAAAATGGATCTTTCTTTATTTTCTTTGAATACCTATTCCATGGAGACAAGGCACTTCTATACTGTAAGAAGTCAAAAGGAGAAAAATAATGATCCCAGACCCCACACATTCTTTCTTTCTGTTTCTTCTGCTGTAATATTTTTTACCCACTGGATGCTTCTTTCAAAAAATTTCATGTTGAGCCACGTCTGTGCAAATACTTACTCTGAACCTGAAAATAGTCATTGATGCATTATTTTTATGAATGGTTATGAGACTAGGAAGGGCAGGGTTGGCTGTAGAGGGGCTCTTTCATAATCAGCTATTTTTCTGGTCCTGATCCATTGGAGCAAAGAATTGTCAAGGTTTCAGGAAATAAAAATTACATAATATCCTTTATTAAAAGCAAAACAGGTAATCCTCGACCTACAGCCATTTGTTTAGTGACCATTGGAAGTTAAAACAGCACTGAAAAAAGTGACTTAAGATAGTTTTTCACACTTATTGTTTTCACACCTATTGCAGCATCCCCGTGGTCACATGATCAAAATTTGGACGCTTAGCAACTGGCATGTACTTATGACAGTTGCGCTGCCCCAGGATCATGTGATCACCTTTTGCAACTTCCCCAGCCAGCTTCTGACAAGCAGTCATTGGGGAAATCAGATTCATTTAACAACCACGTTACTCACTTAACAACTGCAGTGGTTCACTTAATGACTGTGGCAAAAAAAGGTGGTAAAATGGGGCAAAACTCACTTAATAACTGTTTTGCTTAGCAATGGAAAGGTTGAACTCAATTGTGGTCGTAAATCGAGGACTACCTATATAACTAAAGTCTGAAGTAAGTGAGATACTTCAGAAATAGAAGTGAATATCAGTGATGTACAAAATCGGCTATCCTTGATAGAAAACCATTTTTATACGCTTGAAAATACCTCAGGGAATACCACTGCAAAAAAACAGTCCCGCTACAGGATCATCGTTCAAGATGCACTTAATGGAGGAACAGAATGCCCGGACACTTTATTTGAAGAGAGAGAGTGTGAAGGTGTTTCACTTTGTCCCACCTACAGGTAAAGTAAGAAAATATCTCTAAACATACGATTCGTCAGAATGGCATTCCTCAGATCACCAGTGAGGCACTTGCTTCTGCACAGATTTAGAAAAAAAACTAATCCCCGTTTTTCATAGCAACCCTTTTACTTTCAGGCCTTGGTCTGAATGAAGTGGCTTCCTTAAAGCAGTGGCATCCTTTTCTTAGGCTTGTGCTTTAAAAATCACAAGAGAGCCAAAGCTTTTCTTCCAAATTGTTTTCGAAATGTGTTCAGCCCTATTGATTGCCCTCTTTGGACGATGCATTATTTTGATTGACAGTATAATAATATAGCTGTGTATATAGCAGTGTACTATGGTATACAGTAATATACCTAAGTATATAATAATGTGCTATTATTTATAAATGTACAACAAGGTTCAGGGCTTCAGAGAAGAGTTGATCTGATCTTGGATTAAATCCAAATTACCCTTTCAGCATGGATCCCTGGCTGAAATGAGATGCAGAAAGATCCTGAGTCCCATCTAATCCTATATATCTCTCTATCTCTATCTCTATCTCTATCTCTATCTCTATCTCTATCTCTATCTCTATCTCTATCTCTATCTCTATCTCTATCTATATCTCTATCTATCTATCTATCTATCTATCTATCTATCTATCTATCTATCATTCTAACTTTAGAACTTTATTTGGAGCACAAGGTTGAATTGTGAGGTCCTTGGTGCTCTTTGAGCTTAGTTATTTTCTTCCATACGTTTTATTCACCAACAATGTAACCTCATCAGTGTAGTAACACTTCATTAATCAGCAAGGTGACATTATCATTGCTACTGTACTGATGGTGTTACCTAGCTGGGTAATAAAATGTCTGGAAGAAAAAAAAAACTAAGCTCAGAGTGCAGCAAAAAGCTCACAATTGTAACTGTTTTTATTTCATAAGTGAATGGGACAGCCTCTACATAATTCAACCTTTGGAGGATATGATCCTTATATTTACATTTGAGAAGGATACAAAAGAGAATATATGAGTCAAGGCTTTATATAGCTTCTTATACCATACATTTATTAAAATGCAATGTTTTATATATGGAAGTACTTATTCTGTTATCATTTACTTATGGAAATGAAACTAATGAGTAGATTAAACAGTTTCAGTAACAACATGAAGATTCTATTTTGGAAACCAAAATGCCCAAAAACACACCTTGAAATAAGGTCCACTCACATACTATACAAGTCTCCAGGGTTCGTTTGTATTATTGTATTTGAGTCCAATTTTGTACATAAATATTACTACTTGCATTGGTTTATTTTGATATTTAACACTTAACTTTAAATTTTAAGAAACACTATTAAAAATGTTAAAGTATTGAAGTGTTAAAGATCCAACTATGGGTATTGTTGAACTTTTGTCTAGAATGAATTATTTTTGATATAAACATTAACATAAAAATTAGTTTGTAACCTAACCTAACTCCATTATATGTGCTCCAACATCATGTCTCCTGAATCCAGATATTATCAGGTCCTCAAAGAAGTAGACTTTGGCATTTTTAAAAAAATATTTTATTTAAAGTGGATGAGTTTATTTAGTAATTCTATTCTAAATAATTAGGAAGAATCGCTGAAACAAGTAGCAGACTGACATAGGTCCTGTTACTCTCAAGCATCATGGCACCAGCCATTGGTATAATAATAAAGCATGACATATCAGGTGACACATTAGGGCCAGCAATATCCCTAACTGAGTAAGCTAAGTTGTTATTGGTGCAGCCCCTAATTAAATTCTGTGGGGGGAAGATCAGAACCAACAAAACAAACTAAATCTGATGCATCATAACTGTTCTTCTGTTTCCATTTCAGTTGGAAGATCCACAAATGGGGTCAATGCTTATTGGTGCCTGATTCAGTAAGACAAGGTGTATTAGGAATCAATGAAGCATGTGGGCCCGGTTTGCAATCAAGAGGTAAGAGTTCATAAATAAATTTTGTTACTCTTTATTAGCTATTTTCTCATGGTACCTAACACTTTGCTAGATGCGAATGGTATTTTACAAGATCATTTCAGACTAGCTAAAAGTCATCTGCCTCCTCCGGTCACCTATGAACAAAACAATGACAGCAATGAAGGATTACATTAAGTATTTATTGTAATTAAAACACTCTGAATGTGGCTTATTGTGATTAATAACTCATATATTTCTCATGATAAATCTTGGCCTCAATTATGGTTACACAATTGATTTGGCAAGAGAGATGTGGGATATAGCTGAGGGATGCTGAGAGCCTTTCAGGACAGACCAGACTAGGAAATCAAAGTCATGAATGTAATGTTAATTTTATTATAATGTTACAGTAACAGAATCTTGCAAGTCTGAATGTGCTTTACCCATCCCTTCCTTTATCATCCTGAGAACCATGGGGATTCTGTCTGAGTCCTTTATTCATACTACATTTCTGCCCCAGACTAAGATTTCTTTTTATCTGCCCATGTCTCGGTATCATTGCCATGTTCCTCAAGTTTATTCCTTCTGCCCATTACAAGTGCAAGAAAAATGCTAACACAGCACATTGACCCTGGGTGTCAGACTCCACAGGCTGAAAATAATCCCGTTTTACAATGAAAGTTGCTGTCCTGACTATCTCTCCAGATTCTGTTCATTAAGTGTCAGGGCTTCAACCCATTAGTTCCTGGTTATCAATGAGTCACCCTGAATAGATGACAACCGATTAACATAATAACAGCAACATTGTCAACTTGCCACTCTTATCATCACTCTAAAAGCTTGAACGTGAACTTTTACCGGTGCTTGTTAGATCTACTTTTCACTTGTTCTACCAGTCCTCCTAATGGCTCACCTAATGTTTTTGTCAAGTTTCCAAGTGATGAAATCCATTTTAAAAAGAAAAGCACAAAGTCCATCTTCCAAGACAATTTATTTTATTTAGGAAAGCATCAAATTGGCAAAGTCCATGGTCATTCCGGATCTGACACAACCCAGAATTACCCCACATATTAGAAGTTAGAAACAACCCCCCCACACCAAAGTAACATTGTCCAATAGAAGTAATTCAACGTTGCTTGATGTTATAAATCTCCACCTCCAGTGCCTAGGCATGGACAGCTCAGGTTCCCATGGAAAGAATGATCACCTAGCCTAAACAACTCTGTCTCCACTCCTCCCCACTTAGGAATGTGGCAAGCCCGAAACCCTTCCCCCATGACTGCCAAAGAGAAAGTAAGAAAAAAAATATATATATTAAGCCTAATTAAAATGGCTACACATATGTCAATACTGGGCTTGACAGTTTTATATCTCTGAGGTAGTTCCAAAGTTTGCCAGCAGGAACGAGCTGCTTGTGAGCTATCCGATCAAACACCTGCATCATTTCTTGATACCAGAGTCCAACATGTACTCAACAAAGATGCCCACTAGAGCACTGGCAAAATATCCAAGTGCCCACTATAATTTATCTAACAGGCCCACCCACTCTGTGAAAGTTTCAAGCTGTGAAAGCCACAAGGAAGGATCTGTTCCTGGCCATGCAGCCAGTCTGATATCCTCTTTATCCTGCTCACATATTGGCTTTGATCAGAAGCAAAGATTAAACAAAGCACATATCCATTAAATGAACTCCAAATTACTTGGCTAAGCCCAGATGCTTCCACAGTAAAAGAAAGATTTCATTAAAATGGCAATGCGTACACAAGCATTTCAAGTGCAAATTCTGCCCCCCCTCTCCAGTTCTTGTGTGTGCCTTGATACAAGTACAAAAAGAGCAGAGTTTATGTTGCAGCATTGTGTTGTGTGTTTTGCTCTTTGTCCTCCCTGGAGAGGCCCATGGAAACATCTATGGTCATGAACTCCTGCAACTTCCAAGATCCCATGATCTCATGGCACAGAGTTTGAAGTTCCTAAGCACCCAACGGTGGGAGGATCTTAATATCAATATCCTGGCAGGATCTAAGATAGTAGGTCTTAAATTGTTTTATCTGATTACTCCCTTTTTCGACAGTCTCAAATAATGTCATTACTCCCCAACTTCTCAAAATCAGACTCTCTTGTTTTATACATTTGTTTTGGCACTGGAAGTCCAAAATGAATCCTCAGCTCACAAACAAGCAAACACAAATTGCTCCATTATCCTCAGGATATGCCCCAATCACCCCCAATTTAGGAACTCTTGGCCTGGAATGGGACAACTCACCACAGCCAACTCACCATGGCTAACTTGCTTAGGAATAATTTGTCATGTCTAACTTGCCACAGGACAAATTAACAATTTTAATTTAATTATTTAAAACAAATAAATATTTTATTTTTTGTCATTCACATTTCATTCTGTCTCTCCTTTTGCATCCTTTCTTTAATGCTTCTATTCCACCATTTCTTTGATGTTAGTGTAGCAGCGAATTGTCCCGCGGCGAGTTAACCATGCTGAGATGTCCCTCTGTGAGTTGGCCATGGTGACTTGGCCATGGTGAGTTGGCCATGATGAGTTAGCCGTGGTGAATTGTCATAGATCCCTCAGGAAGAGCTCCTGCCAGGTAACAAAGTAGCCAATACATGCAAAGGATAATTATCACAGAAACAAAATATTGTAAGGAAAGAGGATCACAGTGGATGTTAATCACATCACAGTAATCTAGATATCAACGGTTACAATTTTGGCTTTTGTGATGAGCAGCAGCAAAAGTACAGTCTAGGATCCCTAGAAAAGTGTGTACTAACAAACTGTGTAACTAAACAAATATTTCAGGATAATGCTAAAAACTAGAGCATAAAGTTATACCCAAAATTAGATTCCAGAAATATGAAGGTGACTGCATGTGTTGAAACATCATTCCCAGATTTATTTCCCTTCCTATTTACTATATGATTTGTCGGTGGTGATTTATTTTCCCAATAGATACATAAGCTACGTTATGAAAACTTTAAACTGTCTAATAAGACTTAAAGGTTTAAGATTTGCTGTCTTCAAAATAAAATAAACCAGAATCCCAAAACAAATACTCTTAAATTTTCCAATGTGATGTTTCAACATTTTCCTTTGTGATTTGCACTTTTTGTGAAAAAGGAGTAGTTAATGGATATTTATTGGAGAGAAAAATACATGAGCAATTTATATTTGATAAATCAATGCTTTATTTTTTATTTTTTACTTTAGTGGCAATCTCACACAGGGTAGGTATATGGCATACAAAGAACTTCAGAATTGTTTTGAGCTCTCCAATAGAAGATTTGAGAAAAAACACGATACCATAGCCATGGCATTTTAAAAAAAAAATCACCTACATTTAGGGCAGGGGAATGCTAATTAAGCATTTAAGATCTATTGTACATAAGGAAGACAAAATCTATAATATTCTCTCTCCCTAATTGTCATGTGGGGCAGGCAGCAAGGTTGGAAACAGTACCCAAGAATACATAAGAGGTGCTGTGTGGATCAAGCTGTATGCATGGGGTGGTGCAAGTCAAGAAGATTGCATGGTGAAGTCACAGTAGTGTGTACAAAGTGCTGTACCGGTCAGGCCCATTTGAAGCATCTTGATTCCAAACTTGTTGTCTTATGATGCACCATTTTTCCCAGTAAAAGGTCATGACAATGAGAGTTTTAGTAGTATATAGATACTTCGGTAAAATATGGTATCCAATATACCAGTTTGTTTATTTAATGTGGGATTTATATCCTCACTCAAAACTGGGGTCTTAGCCCAAGAGCTCAAGAGGTTGTACCTATCGCTCCCGCAACCATTTTTCTCCCTGCAATACTCACCCTTTGTGATAGGTTGAGATGAGATAGGAGAAAGTGACTGGGCTTAGTCACTAAATGATCTTTCTTGGCTTAGAATAGATCCTTGGATCTCCCTGATCTCGTCTGAAACTGTAATCACTATCCCAGAGATGGGGTTGTTATGTTTTTTGGGGGGGAAACATCTTTAACTTGAAAGCGAGCTATTATTTTCTATGAAAGCCTAGCGTGTGAAAGTTAACTGGAAAGAATAGGTCATCGTTTTCTAAAAAGGAATGAAAGACATTTTCTTCCCTGGTTTAATAGCAAAGTTTTAAACAGCAGATGAATGTGTGTGCATTCTATTTTATAGATCTTACAGTAACACTTCCAACATTTTGGTAGGACGGGCAAGCTAATCTAATGCATTGGGAACTGTTTGGAGCGTAGATGTTGGTCTCCATCCAACAGAACATTTAGCACTGCCTGTTCGTTTGTCTGTTTGTTTGTATTGGAAGCTGGGCAGGCTGCCTTCCGCTTTCATTGCAAATGGAATAAAGCCACCCTGCTAATACAATTATTAGAAATAAATTAGTGTTACTCATCACAGTTGTTTAATGTTGTGTTAAACATTATGCATATTCTTATTTGCACATTATAGGAGTTTGAAAACATAAGGAGACAGAAAACTATTTAGGCCCTAGAGTGCGATGTTTTGTTTTGCTTTCTGGTCTCTTCTTTTCATATCAAATGCTTAGTACTCCTTTTGCTTTAAATTAAATTAAAATTCCTTATAGATGCCACAGTTGGCGAAGGATTTGCAGGACAACCATACTTACGTCTGCTAAGAAATAAGAGGATTTCACTTAAGGGGAAGTATAGAATGTTCCTCCAAGGGTTGAATATATTGTAACAAGACCCAAATAATATGTGTGCTACTTTCCACTACTTAAGGGAATTGTGCTTACCAGTATTTAAATAGACCCCCTATACATTTAGGCTTTAAATTTGCTCCTTTGGACTTTGTGTAATTGCTATTATTTATTCATATAAGTCATCATGTATACACAAAATTGTTCTATGAAACTACAGTGTGTAATTTAGGCGTTCTGTTAAATGCTGAAATTAACAAATGTATTATGAAATTCTAAAGAGTAATATAATTTAACATTTTGTTCATTAGGACTATTTTGTAATTATGGTACTCATTTCCCTGTGTGTCATTACTATATACCAACTTTATAATTATTTTTCATGTTTATTATGCATGTAGATAAATTTATTAATTTGAAGTGGATTGCTATAAAATGCTGTCCCAGATGTAAATCTAGGGCTTGTTTACAGTTCATTCTTTAGTTCTGCAACATGAAATAATACCCATGTAGACATGGGTAAATATTATAAGGGGAACTAAAACTTGACAAATCCATAAAGATCATAGCATAATTCAAATCTCAGCTAGAGAATTATAACCATGATGATTTGACTATAATGTTACGATGGATAAATTGCATGGTATATAAATGTTAATTGCTCTTCTTTAAAAGAATGTTTTATAGATAAATATTGTGATATCTACCTATAATGGAAAAATGTTATGCATAAAAATGAAGCTACTTAATCCAGTCCATTAGGTGCTCTGTACGAGGACTGAACTGACAGCGGCAATCTGTCACTTCAGTCTTCTGATTACTTTGAAATATTCTTACTGACATCAGTGGAATTGTTGCATGAGAACGAAAAATCTACCTGCCTGAAAGGTTAATTAATTAAAATGCCAGCCTCGGCATCATGTTTTATTTTGAAGAAAGCTACCAGGGCTTTCCCTACCCCGATAGTATCAATAGGAAGTAAAAGATGGCTGCTTAAAATCCCATCCTTTGTTCAACCGCCCAGAGGAAAATAAAATGTTAAAAATCAACATAAGGAACCAAGAGGGAGTTAGGCAGAGGGCATCTTTATCATTTTGCCTTTGATAAATTGATATCATGTGATTGACCACACTCATATTGGCCAGTTTTTGAACCTTCTCATTACAACCAAGCTGTGAAAGTGCCCATAGTATGCTCTAAGAATTCCAGTTATACCTTCTAGCTAACTATTATTGTGTTTTAAATTTATATTATAGCCTGGTAATTTGGGGACAATTATTTAAAGGTAGCATTAAGACCATTAAAATAGTGACTGTGTCTCTGAAGATATTATAGTTCTCCCTATTATAGTTGGAATTCAGAAATATATATCAACATTAATTTGGAATGTGGTAAAAAATCTAGAGGATATGATTCTGCATCTGTAAGTTTCAAAAGAGACAATTTAAGCTCTGCTATTCATCAGTCACTCTTGCTCACCTAGTAACCTTATTCCATTTAAATGTGTATTTTTGCATTATCAGTGCCACCCCTTCCAAGCCAAGTCTTCCCGGTGGTTTCAAATAAAATCATCAATTAAAATTCTGAATAATTAAAATACACAAAACAACACAATAATTAAAAATGTATAATAAAATGATAAAGCAATAAAATAATAAAAGCCACTGTCCAAATAATTAAAAATTTGCTGAGCAGCATATATATTTAACAACCATACATCAATTGATTAAAAGGTCTTAGATAATGAAAGTCCCCTGCTTCACACTGAAAACATTAAAATAGAGTTGGCACCAGGCATATATCAATGAGACAAGCTATCCAAAATTGGGGGTCAATGCTAAAAAGACAAAGTTGATGCATTTGAAATCTTAAGATGTGATAAAAACATATTGGAGAAAATTTTTGTAAATAAAGGCCAGTATGTTAGTTGGGACTGGAATTAACTTGGGAACCAGCAAATTTTTGGGCTATCTTCAAGGGTATCCCTCTTCCATTTAACAGATAGTTTTCCATTGATGTTGTGGTATAAGTGGCACTTTCCACAAGTACCTTTGCATGGTAAAAGATGTTCAAAGGTTGCACTGTGGGAAAATGCCTATATTTCTATACTGAACATACTCAAGGCTCCTTCATGATTTTCTGTTCTATTTCTACAGTTTATACTCTTTCCCAGTAATTGGTGTATAGATCTTTATGTTTTTAGTTAATGGAGTCTAAGCAGTGTGTGTGTGTGTGTGTGTGTGTGTGTGTGTGTGTATGCGCGTGTGCGTGCATGCGTGTGCAAAAAGCAAAAATTAATTGAAAGAGGAAGCTTATCAGATATAGCCACAATCTCCTTGATACACATAATAAAATTTGATTGTAAGGTTCTTCCATGTTATGAAGGATATTTGTTGGCCATGACTTCCCATTCACATTTGAAACTATTTTGTTGAGCCAAATGGGAAATTCTTGGAAGTTTGATATTCAGCCAAACCAGCCATCAATAGACACCTAGAGATAAACCATATTTGTATACTACTCAAATGATAAGAGATGATAACAAAGCTAAGGAGGAAACAAAAAGACCAGAACACATCCTCTCCAGCAGCCAAAATCCAGTTAAACTGATTAACACCAGAGATTCAGAAAGCAATACCCTAATCAAGGATCTACCAAGGAGAAAACCACAACCTCACCTATACTGGCAGGGCCAGCTACTGTATATAAACAGGAAGCAAACCCTACATTCTCTGGCCCTGATAATTTATTTTTATTTTATTTTAGGAAATTTATATTGCCGCCTCTTTGCACATGACCACTCAAGGCGGCTTACAGGAATATAAAAACCTCTCTATATAAAACAATAAAACTAATAAAAGACTAATCATATAATATAATAAAATAAAATAACTCCCGCCCCATCGACAACACATCACACAAGCCATTTAATGGGCTCTATCCCGCTCTGCGTTCTCCGGGCCTGCTGGCAGAACCAGGTCTTCAGCACCTTCCAAAAGAGTGTTAAAGTGGGAGCCATTCTAATCTCTGGGGGAATGATTTTCCAGAGAGAGGGAGCTACCACAAAGGCCCTTCTGGCTCCCACCAGGAGTATCTCCCTCGAGGATGGGACTCGCAACATTTCTTGCCTCCCCGCTTTGGTGGGTTGGGTAGATGTAACTGACAAGAGTTACCTAGTTGGATAATGAAATGTCTGCAAGCAAAGAATCATGCTCAGGAAGCACCAAGGGCTATACTGTGCAACCATGAATTATATGTTTATAAATTATGTTTATTCTAGTGCAATTGCCAAGAGAGTCTCCTTCTTGGCTAGAAAGAAATGAAGATATTTCAACCAATCAGTGCTGAGCTAATGGCTAACAATTGAGATCAAACAAAACTCATACATTTCTCCGCTGCTTGTAAATTGGATTTCTCCCTTTTCTTAAAATCTAGAGCAAGAGCATGCTGTGACCTGGCATGTTTTCCAACAGCTACATTTGGTCCAAGTTCAGGCATAGTTAATATGTTCTGTCAACAGATCTGAATTCTTAGAAATCTACTAATTCTTGCAGTTTTGGAGAACTAAATTATGTGTGTTAAGTGCAATATTAAGCATAGGTCTGTAATAAAGCCTGAATAGTTCATTTTTCCCCTGCAGCCATCACAGCATTAGATGTTGTCAAATCAGCCTTGTGAAGTGATTGAATTCTCTGAGTTTTCATAGAGTTTCATCAATGAAGCTCTAGAGACAAAGAACTTTTCAGCAAAAATAACGATAGACCTTTTAGATTTCATCACTTCCAAAAGAACTCCCGCCTCGTTCAACATCAAAGGAACTCCTGAGGTGATAAATAATTGATGAAACCAATATGCTAGAAATTAATAAGCTAAATTTAATGGTCATATATCTAACTATCATTGAGAAACTTATTATTTTTTATGTGCATCCAGGGCAGGTGTTAGCCCTGGGGAAACATGTAAGAAATAATGGCATGCTATGCTTTAGCTATACACTCAGGTTGCCAAACAGCTAAGACACTCACTTTTAACAGTCTAGCATTACAACTACTTCATCTGCAATTCTTCTAAGAATAAATTCAGTCACAGTGTTCAAATTTCTGACATTATATTTGGATTAATTAATTGGACTGTTTTTAAGAGCCAGAGGTGAGAAACAGGAAAAAGTTATTTATCCTTCTTGAAAGTCAAACACATGAAGCCTTATTGTACATTGGTCAACTCTTTGTTTAATGTAATTACGCTAGAATCTAACATAAAAATGGTATGACATTTTGACGGCAGATAATGTTTCCCCTATAAAAAATCAGGCATCTAAGCTGGCGTGAAGCTGGAAAGAAACTTGCCCCCTGAATTTGAGAGAGAAACTCTCAGGACCTTTGCAAACCACAAGTATGTCAGCCAAAGCAAAATAAGTGCTTATTAAGGGAGCAGTCAAATTTTTATGTAGGGTAGAGAAACAAATGATTACCTGCATTCAGTATATGTCAGAAAGCAGCCAATCAAACAGTAAAAGACATTAATGTGCAATAAGGGCTTTATTTTGCTAGACCCTTAAAGTCTGTGGCATTTCTTCCTCACACTGATTTTCTTCCTTTAATCAGGGGCTTCAGAGCATCCTCCTTGTATGGTTGTTGAAAGGGCTAGCTTTTGTACATTAAAGGAAATGGCTTTGGCTCAGAGGAAAAAAAACATGTTTTACAAAACTTCAAAAAGAGGTATGGATGCCGGGCTAAGGTGCTAATATCATCTTTATTAAAAAGCTAATAATAAAGCCTAAAATGTGCACATTTAGTCAGTGTGAATAGTATCCATAAAATATATCCATTACTTCTTGAAAAATGAAAAATAAACAGTCCAAAGTAATGGGCCTTGTTTTGTTCTGTACTCCCACTTCAGGGATGCAATTGCATCTTTCCAAAGGCCATTCTGGGCCATCTCATTTGCTCTCTGTTTTTCCTCTAATTTCAGCATATTATTTCGCAGCTGGTTTCATTGGCCTGCTTTCCTGTGTCAAAATGAATAGGGGCTGTGACTAAATCCACTATATTAGGCATTAATCCATTCTGATCCAACCCAGGAAGGTTTGTCAGATTTCGTCTGCTTTTGCTCGACAGACCAAAGTCTCAGCCATGCTGATTGCTATGTGTAGAGTCAAGTAAATAACGTTCGACTCCACAATCAAGAGCTTCTCTGAAATTCTTGCTTCTGCAAGTGTTTTCTAAACCTTCTTCTCTTTCATCAACCTCCATGAGAACTGGTTAAAAAAGAAGAGCACATATTGCCCACATATTTTTTTCCAAATGTACAGTTGTAGCATGACTGTTCATTCTAATGCAAAGTTATGGTATGCGTAATAAACGACTGAATCTTGTTTAAGCCCTAGCCTGCACGAAAAAATTATAAATGGAGTGTTAGCTGATGTACTGCCCATTTCAAGAAAAAAATGTTCACATCTGGCTTTTCAGATCAACTCAAACCCTGCCCACTTTCTTTCTGTTGTGGTCATAAACAAACGAGAAGCATCTACTTCTCTGCTAATGGATTTACTGTTGTGTTATATGCAGACCAAACTATTATAGTTTTTTTTTTAAAGGAACCATGGTTTATATCAGCAGTAGGATCCTACTACCAGTTTGGTGATCGCGCGTGGGCAGCTTTCCCCACACCAGCTGAGGCCTGCAGCGCCAATCAGCTAAGAGGATAAAGAAAAGCACAGGGGCAGATGGGAGGGCCGATTCTGCGCTTTTCTCTTCTTTCTCCCCTCAGGTGATAGTGGGAGGCTTTTTTAACTACCAGTTCGGCTTGGTTTGAGGTTAGCTACTTTCAATTTTTCATCGTTAGGATTAATCGTAACTCTGTCCATTTTGGATGGCATCACAGTCTGCAGTTCATCTAAAACAGAAGGAAAAGTTTCCAAAAGTTCATACTGAAGAAAAGAGCCCCCCACAAGCCCACAGAAGCTGATTTATATAATGCTGAGCATTACTTCAAAATTTAGTATTGCTTCAAAACGAGGCCAATATTTCTTTTATCAACTGAAAACTGATGAGTTTCTTCTTTTAAATCTTAACATTTTATGGGACCCAGGGAGAATACCTTTTCTGCGATGTCTCCCTTTCTCTGGAATGATCTCTGTGTTTCCCAACTAATATATATCAGGCCTCAACTCTACTCACTGTTAGGAAAGCTGTTAAGCAAGCCTTTCCCTCCAGGCATTAAGGACTAGTTGAATGGAAATCCCTTTTGGGTTTTTTTTTGCAGTTCCTATGTTATGTTCATAAATTGTATATATTTTAATGTTACATGGTTGATTTGCTGCTTGTTTGTTTTTTATTATTATATACCACGCAAAGTCACATTGTTTGAATTGGGTGGCCTTCTAAAACCAAGTAATAAATAAACAAAGAATAAAACTGAGGAGCCAGCAGAATATACTCTGAAGGAAACAAAAAGATCAAAGCACTTCCTTACCAGCAATCAACATCTACACGAGCAGAGATTAATACCAAGATTAACACAAGATCAATACTCAAATAAACAATACCTCAATCGTGGACCTACCAACATAGACAAATAAGCTAACAGTAAATAACAGCCTAACCAAGGAACAAGAACCAAGAACAGCCCCATCAACACTGACAGGACAAGCCACTTGTATAGCAGGACAACCTAGCTGTTCGAAAGCATGTAAAAAAATGCAAGTAGAAAAATAGGAACCACTTTGGTGGAAAGGTAACAGTGTTCCGTGCGCCTTCAGCGTTTAGTCATGCCAGCCACTTGACCACAGAGACGTCTTTGGACAGCGCTGGCTCTTCAGCTTTGTAATGGAGATGAGCACTGCCCCCTAGAGTTGGAAATGACTAGCACGCATGTGTGAGGGGAACCTTTATCTTTTAATCCCATACCGATTCTGATAAAAACAAAACAAAACAGATAATTAAGAGCCAGGATATATGTGAGGCTAGTACAGAGGATTGTATTCAAAATAGGTTAAATCTCTTGGCATAAGATGATACAAATCAAAGAATTGGAGAGTAGGTGATAGTTATGGATATTACATGAGAAATACCTAAGCAAGGAAGATTAAAACTAAAAGGGGAAAAAGAAGAGTGACAAGACATCAAAGCTTTTCACAGTTAGATTTGCTTGATTAATTGAAAAAAGTTGGAGATTTACACCAGATCAATAAGAAATATGTCCATTAAAGACAAGTTCCATTATATACACAATTTGCAAGAGCTATTACCGTACCTCACTCATCTTCAAATGCTAGCAGTACACAGGCTACATTTAATAAGGAAGGAAAATAAAATCCATTTAGTTGAAGAAACTGCTCTTTTAATTTGACAATCAAGGGAAGGAAAGAAAAGAAAAAATCATATTATATTTCATTCCCTTTTTAATTGTTCTTTTTTGAATCTCCTTAGATTTCTTTTTTCAAGTATATATCTCCTTTGATTCAAATAGCTGTCCTAGGCAATTTCCCCCCTCCCTTTTTTTTTAATGGCAGCAGTTTAGCATCAAGCAAGTGCATAATAGATAAAAAATGTCTTTGGAGATCCAAACTTTTCCAGAGGATGAAAAGCTTATTAAAGGAGCGAATGAGGCACCATGTCTCTTGCCAACTGTGAAGTTCCTCTAGCTGTTCCTCACTTAACTTTGTGTCAGAGAAAAACTATCCTTCCTATGTTTAAGTATTCTGCAGTTTTCATAGCAGGGTTCAGACTTTCCATAATTATGTGTAGACAACATGAATGTAGTCTGAGAAGAAGCATGACGGCTGTAGTTGTGCTGAGAACCCCATATGGATGATTTAGATGCAAAGCATGTGAATTAGAATGGGAGCTATAGTGTGCTGCAGCTGCCCCCCCCCCCCAAAAAAAAAAACCAGCACAATTCTAGGGTGCATTAACAGAGGTATAGAATGAAATGTGAAGTGTTAATACCACTTTATGATGCCTTGGTAAGGCCACACTTGGAATGCTGCATCCAGTTTTAATTGCCACGATGTAAAAAAGATGTTGAGACTCTAGAAAGAGTGCAGAAATGAGCAACGAAGATGATTGGGGGACTGGAAGTTAAAACATATAAAGAACGGCTGCTGGAACTGGGTATGTCTAGTCTAATGAAAAGAAGGACTAGGGAGTGACATGATAGCTGTGTTCCAATATCTAAGGGGCTGCCACAAAGAAGAGGGAATCAAGCTATTCCCCAAAACACCTGAGGGAATGTCAAGAAACAATGGGTGGAAACTAAGCAAGGAGAGAAGCAACCTAGAACTAACAAGAAATTTCGTGACAGTTAGAACAATTAATCAGTGGAACAACTTGCTTCCAGAAGTTGTGAATACTCCAACACTGAAAGTTTTTAAGAAGAGATTGGACAACAATTTGTCTGAAATGGTATAGGGCAGGGGTGTCAAACTTGTGGCATGATGTATTGCAACTTTTTTCCTCTTCGCTAAAGCGGGGGAAGGCATAGCCAGCGGGTGAGGAACCGGTCTGTGGGCTGTGAGTTTAACACCCCTGGTATAGGGTTTCCTGCCTAAGCAGTGGGTTTGACTAGAGCAGAAGTCTCCAAACTTGGCAGCTTTAAGACTTGGGGACTTCAACTCCCAGAATTCCTCAGCCAGCCATTCTGGCTGGAGAATTCTGGGAGTTGAAGTCCCCAAGTCTTAAAGTTGCCAAGTTTGGGGACCTCTGGACTAGAAGACCTCCAAGATCCTTTCCGACTCTTATTCTATATTCCAAATAGCATCTGGAAATGCTGCAGATGCTTTATTGTTCTTGGCATATATATTTTTTTACCAATTCTGGAAAGAAGCACTCTGCGTAGTAATGTGTAGGTCAGGGTTCTCCACCTTGGCAACTTTAAGACTTGTGGACTTCAACTCCCAGAATTCCTCAGCCAGCTTTGCTGGCTGAGGAATTCTGGGAGCTGAAGTCCACAAGTCTTAAAGTTGCCAAGGTTGGAGACCCTGGTGTAGGTAACTGAGAATTGTGTGGTTTCAACCAGCTCATGTGTATTTTAGATGTGTGGAGAAGTATGGCCAAATCCCGTTTTCCTAGTAGAACTTTACAGGTACTTCTCAACTTGCAGCCACTCATTCAGTGACCTTTGAAATTATGGCAACTCTCCGGTCAGCAAAGGGATTTAGGACCAGTCCCTGAAGTTACAGCTGTTGCAGCACTCCCACTGTTACATAATCAGAATGCAAGTCCTTGGCAGCCTGCTCATTCTTAAGATTGCTTCAACTCACCCCCATTCACCAATTTGCCCTTCTTCCATGTCACCTTGGGAATCTTCCCAATGACTTTTATCTAAGTCCAGATGATGTTCTCCTCCATTTCCTTATTCTGTGTTTCCTTTATTATTTTATCAGCAGGGGACTCAACTTATCATTTCTGTTGGGGCGATATAATAACCTTGTCTTGCAGGATTAAATACATTTGTGTGCGTATGTGCGCACATGTCTAAGTGAGCTCCAATGGGAGCAATTGGATAGATAGATATACTATTTGTTAGTATATACTGTAGTTGCTATAGAGAAAAGGGCCTGATATTTTCCTTTCTATAAAATGATCTGCAGCCTAAATTGGGAGAATGAGTGAATTATTGTTTCTAATCAGGCAACGTAATGGATTTTAGGTGTTACGTTCCGTAATTGCTTTTTGTATTGCAAACACCGATTTCCAAATTTTTTTAAAAAAATGATCAATAGCATATACCCATTTTTTCCTCCTACTTCACCATCCCTCTCCGTCTGTCTTCTCTCATAGAAGGTAGAAAATATCTATTGTATGATCTTACCCTTTATAAAAGAAACAAAGAAATCATGTTTTCTCAGTAGCTTTGTTCCTTTCTCTGATCAAACCATAATATTTGAATTGTCTCAAAATAAACAGTAAAACATAAGCATTACTTTCAATCTTTGCATTGGGTTTTTTCTCTTACCTTTGAGAATTTCCTTCTCCTCACAATTGTATAAAACAGCATCCCTCCAATGACTTGTGCTAAAAGTCAAGGACATTCCAGCATGAGAATGAAGTTTTGTATGGGAATTGCCTACTTTGCTATGGAGAATACAATAAAATAAAATGAACCGATACGGTACCCATGTCTAAAGTGGTTGGATTTGTTTCAGTTGAATCTAGTTAAAGCATGTTTGTACTGAACGTATTTTTCTGTTTAAAAAGTGTCCTCCATAGTAAATCTTCCTATAGAAAGTTTTGCAATACAACACAACAAATCAAATTAATCTAACAAGTTAATTTGAAGAGAAAAACACACACTTTTTGGCTGTTGACTCTTTTGGACTTTAGATTGACCTGTTCTCCTCACCCCTCTTCCCCCCAATGTTTTATTTTTGGGAGAATACATATTTCTAAAAACTGAAAAGAAGCAAACAGTTGGGTTTTAATTCATTTGGATAAAGGAACCTTACAAACAGAAATTATTATTTCTAGATACCACATCTCATTCATGCAAAGTTCTCCCACAAAATTACTTCTACTGCAGTTAATGAAATGTTCCATATGGCTAGGTAACCTTGAGTATATGAATCCTTAATTCATAAATTTCATCATTTTTTCCCCTCTAAGATGTTTCCAGTAGGCAAAGCTAAGCTTGATTTGCTTCAAAACATAATTTAGCAGTATTCTAATATTGCTGGCAGTACAGGTCGCCATTGAGGGCAAATATCGACATATTTCATCACCATTTTAAAAGTACATTTAATATACTTTTGTATCATATATAATATAGTGTATTTTCTGTTATTATGTGCAATTCATTCAGTGAGTTTATTCAGTGAGCACCCTTTCAGATTCTGCACTTAAGTCTTTCCATGCCGGAAATTTTCAGCTTACCTTTGGATGCAGCTGAGTTTCTCTTAGCTTCAAACAGTATCTTAAAACTTACCTACTGTGAAATCAAATCTGCAAACCATTCAGATTAAGGCAATCTTGAATAAGACTGAATAAGAATAAAAAAGAGAACACCAGATTGTTCCAAATTTGTTAAGCAGTTGCTCCTTATGTTACTGACCTTTAATTTTGCTCGTCACCCATAATCTAGCGACAAAAATTATAACCCACAAGCATTCATGGCATGTTTTTCATGGTTTTTAGTTAAGCTTTTATGATTTAGATACCTGCTTTCCACCTTAATTATCTACCCAATTTTAGCGTGCCCTCACTAATCATCTAGCAAGTGTGGTTCATAAATTTGCTGAAAGTGCCTTAGAAAACATTTTACCCGAAGAATACATTATTTTTTTATTGAGGCCTATAAAGAAGCAAGCCTTGTGTAGTATTTTGATGACACAGTAATTTTGCCCACTCCTTACGTTGGTCTGCTGTATAAAATTCGCTGCTCCAGTTCTGGCTTTAAAAAATCAAGATTAAAAGAAATCCTCACTTGACCTTCAGTAATTCATTGCTGTGTGTTCCCTTCTTGACAAATGTTCTTCAGTTATATTTCTTTGACATTGCTCTCCTTGGACACTACAACCAAATCAACCTTCTCTTTATTGTGCCTTTGCGCTTTCTCTATGACTGGAACATTAGATGCTGCTTGTGATGATCACACATCCTTTCCGCTTCCCTGTGACTCCACTGACTTCATAGAGATTTGAAAGAAGATGCATCTTTGGTGGGGGTGTTTTGGCGAGCATACACAAGAATCAGAGAGAGAGAGAGAAAGACTCTAATAGCAGGGAACTTGATAGTTATGTGTTATTTGAAATGGTGTTGGAAATGAAATTTGTCCACTTTCTGAAACATTCAACGGACCACTTATAGCCCCCTTAAGATTTAAATTTCTAGGAGAAACTAAGCAAAAACAAATTAAGAATATTTTTTGTTTGTGTTTGGAGCAATACACGAGCACACAATAGATACAAACTCAAGGTAAACCGCACCAAACTCAATTGCAGGAAATACGACTTCACAACAGAGTGGTCAATGCCTGGAATGCACTACCTGACTCTGTGGTTTCTTCCCCAAACCCCAAAAACTTTAACCTTCCACTGTAGACTATTGACCTTACCCCATTCCTACGAGGTCTGTAAGGGGCGTGCACAAGCGCATCAACGTTCCTACCACTCTTGTCCTAATGTTCCCTTTTATTCGTATCCATTTCATGTATTAATAATCATGTTTATACTTATATCCGTTATCTAATACATGCTTGACAAATAAATAATAAAATAATAATAAATAACCTTTGTGGCAAACAATGTACTATCCCATTGTCAGTCTGGGAGAGAAGTGTTCTGGTTTTCTGGTCTCTCTTGGAGTTTGCCTTGAGGATCCAAATCTGGTTTTAAAGTAAGCAACCACTAGAAGGAAAACAAAGTGATAACGCCAAAAGATTCAGTGCATGAATTGGGTAAAATAGCATAATAGATTATTCATCAGGCTCGTGGAATACGTGTCATGGTAAAAATAACATACAGCTAGCTTTCGATTTACAACCACAAAATTGCTAAGTGAGACAATTAAGTGAGCGTCGCCCCATTTTACGACCTATCTTGCCACCGTTGTTAAGTGGATCACAACAGTTGTTAAATCAGTAATGCGATTATTAAGTGAATCTGGCTTCCCCGTTGATTTTGCTTGTGAGAAGGTTGCAAAAGGGGATCACATGAACCCAGGTTTGTGTAACCATCATAAATATGAGCCAGCTGCCAAGTGGCTGGTCACATGATGCAATTCTAAGTTGCATTAACAGAGGGATACAATCGAGATCAAGTGAGGTACTAATACCACTCTATAAAGCCTTAGTAAGACCACACCTAGAGTACTGCATCCAGTTTTGGTCACCACATTATAAAAAAGATGTTAAGACTCTAGAAAAAGTTCAGAGAAGAGCAACCAGGATGATTAGGGGACTGGAGGCTAAAACATACAACGAACAGTTGCAGAAACTGGGCTTGGCTAGTCTAGTAAAGAGAAGGACCAGGGGAGACATGATAGCAGTCTTCCAATATTTGAGGGGCTGCCACAGGGAGGAAGGGGTCAAGCTATTTTCTGAAGCACCTGAAGGCCAGACATGGAATAATGGGTGGAAACTGAACAAGGAGAGATTTAACCTGGAAATAAGGAGAAACTTTCTGACAGTGAGAACAATCAACCAGTGGAACAGCTTGCCCTCAGAAGTTGTGGGAGTCACTTGAGACCTTCAAGAAGAGATTGGACTGCCATTTGTCAAAAATGGTGTTGGGTCTCCTGCTTGGGTGGGGGGGGGGTTGGACTAGATGACCTATAAGGTCCCTTCCAACTCTGATTATCTGTTATGTGTTATTTGAACATGGGGATTCTAGAGTGGTTGTAAGTGTGAAAAATGGCCACAAGTCACTTTTCATAAGTCACAGTCACTAAACAAATGGTTATAAGTCAAGGACTACCTGTATAGCATTGGTTAGGAGTAAGATTACTAACCAGGACTTCACATGGGACATATCTCACCAGTCTTAAAGTTAACGTAGTGGCCATGGGACCATTTCTAGGTATAATTAGATACTTTATCTTGCTCGTTGACCAGCAAATTCTAACTATAATTATTAGTACCAGGTTTCAATTTTACATGAATTAAATGGCTTTAGAAGATTACAGTATCCAAGAACTGGGCAGTGGGGACTTCATCTGTATTCTTCAATTTTTTTTGTCTGTTTTTAAATATATGTCCACTCTTTCCCTTATCCTACCACTTATTGAACGGCACAGGCCATTAAGAGAGAAGATCTTATCTTTTTTTTGTTTTTATTAAGATGAATCTCTAATGCTCTTTCCAGGGTGAATCTTTGTACATTGAATGTGCCAGGAAGGGTTTTTATTGACATATTTTTTTTAATATGGTTAGCTATGAGGAGTCTTTGGTGCTCTCTGAGCTTGGTGGTTTTCTTGCAAACATTTCATTACCCAAACTAGGTAACGTCATCAGTGCTAATGACTGATGATACTACCTAGTTTGGGTAATGAAGCATCTTCAAGAAAACAACTAAGGCTCAGAGAGTAGCAAGGGCCCCTCATTTCAACCCCGAACTACAAATATTCTCTGTTATGGATATAGTTAGCTATGTTTTATGTTGGAGCTCAAGTTTTGTATTTATTAAAAGATTTACATACTACCACCTGTCATGCTATTAGGTCCTTATTGGTCACATATGCATTTACAAGTTATGCATAATAATCTATCATAATTCTTTGTTACATGGATTGACTCCTCCTTTGACCGTTTAACTTAATTTTTCCTTGTCATGTAAAATTCTTAAGCCACAAATTGATGGTAGAACACAAATATTTAGGGAAATCTGGTTATGGGTTGCGCGCAGCTGTGCATGGGCTTCTGAGTAAAACAGCTGCTCTTTGCTGTATATCTGATACTTAAATTTTCAAACTTCAGTGCTCCCTTTCAAAAGGAGCATGCTTGAGGAATTCTAATAGCTGCTCAAAGCTTTACATTGTTTTTTTTCCCATTAAATTTTATTTCCTAAGCAAGGCCTTCCAGGATGAAAAATAAAATGGGATCTGGTTGGATAATTGGTCCTGTTGCTTTGTCAGTTCCTGCGGTTACCTATCCCTTTTGATCTTTTCTGCAGTAGAAATGTCTAGCAAAAACACCCGAAGTAAAGACTTTAATTATTAGCATTTCATAAACAAGGTTAAAAAAAAATACGTCCATCAGCAGAATCTTTTAGTTGTCTAATCAGTTTCCATATTAATTGTTTTCTAATTGCAGATTTAGGTTGACTGGACTTGTGTCTTTCCCAGAATGCAATAAACATGTCATTACCTTATTGGGTATTTTATTATTATTTTATTTATTATTTTATAAAATGTACATTTCTGTTATTGTATTGAGATGCTGCCTCTCTCTCTCTTTTCTTTCTCCTCTTTTTATTTGAATCACTCATGTAGCCTTTTCCCACCCCACTGCTAATGGGACAGAACCTACTTCATTGCCAGGATATAAAACGTTTTATTGCTGCTCTTCAGGCTTACTCTGTTTTGAAATTAATCATTTGCATGCGCACCTATGGGTAATAAAATGGGTTATTTTGCAGTTATGAATGAATAAATAAATAGTGAATTTAACATTTCCTCTTATATAGCAATCTTAATATTATTTTCTCTTCTATTACCTTTATGCTTTTAACAGTATTTCCATATTTGGGGGGAGGGGGGAAGAAATTTAATTTTATCCAAAACATATGATAAGCCATTACTTTGGCAGTATAGAAGGAATGTATAAAGCAAAAAAAAAAGTAAAATCACAGTCATATGTACAGACACAAACATTGTATGGTCAAGTGTATTTGAATTCTTTCATAGCTTATTTGCAATATAGATAAAATGGGGAAATTTTGCCAAGTTCTATTACAGTAGTCAGAAATCTATGTGCTTCTTGAGTGTTCTTTGCTTTCTTAGTCATACCCAGAGCCCATGCTGTTGAAATCTGACAGCCAAAGCTAGTAATCAGATTGCCTGCTAAGTTTCATCTCTCAGCTCAACTCAGCTCAGCTCAACTCATGTCAGACAGATTAAAAACATCAATAAAACTTAACACTGGGAAGATGAGGTGGTGGGAATGGCCAAAAATTAAAGTCCTGCTAACTCTGGAGATATAGTTATATCACTACAGTTCACATGGTTACAAACACATTGTTCATTCTTGTTTTTATAGATAGGAATTATTGATATGGTGTTAGATGAGAACATTATGATAAAGTATTTGAATATTATCATGATGCAAGACTGAGTATACTGCCATAATCTCACCCTATAAAAAGACACCAAACCAGAGTTTCCTACAATCTCATATCTGTCTTGACCATAACACTAAAAGTCATTCCTCAGTCCAAAAATAAAACTAAGATTAATAAGCAAACAATACATCTTACTAAATAATGTTTGAGATTACTGAATTCTAGGTCAGTCAAACAATAAATAGTCAGCACTTTATGGGGAATGTAGCTGAAGGAATAATTGAAGTTTGTATACCAAGTAATCAAACAAAAAGCAGTTAACAATCTATGAGAATTTAGTACATTTACTATAATTACAGAAAGGCATGAACGTCAAGAAATAGCACATACAATTAAAAGATACAAAGATGAAGCAGAGGTTGAGAGCAGCAGGAGAAATGGGATCAGGTTTCAAGAAATGATGGAATGTTCAGCTATAGTAGAAACCAGAAAAAGAAAAAAAAGAGACTCTTAACATAACAAAATTTAGAAGTGTTTTTGCCTCTGTAATAGTTTTACTCCATTATGAGATGTAAATGAATACATTACAAAATACAGGTGTTAGCTGAGTACAGTGGTATTTATGCAAACTACAAATGTGATGTTTTTGATAAGCAAATTCTTTGAAGATAAGGAAGAAAAAAATTATATCATTCTTAAATATAGTTTCAAAAATGTTTTTTTTTACAACTGTACAATCAAAGCTAAGAATGGCACTGCTAGGCAATTGTTAAATACAAAATTATTTCATAATATGAAAAAAAGTTTGTAT
Organism: Notechis scutatus; assembly: GCF_049901735.1. Lineage (NCBI taxonomy): Eukaryota > Metazoa > Chordata > Lepidosauria > Squamata > Elapidae > Notechis > Notechis scutatus. Next base: position 209,064,046 of record NC_142009.1, on the reverse strand, counting down.
ATTTAGCTCAGTGCTTAATATTAAGGACTCCACTGTATGGTTATTTATCTTTGTTTATAAATATTGAGGAAAAACAAGGCAAAAAGTCAAAATGGAACTGCTTGGAAAAATAGATATTTTTGTTTAATGTCTTTTGAAGTTTTCCACCCAGGGGGGAAATATATAAGATGCAGCATTCACAACACACCTGCTGTAAGAGGAACCAGCTTTTGTATTAGTACCATTTCACATGGCATGGAGAATGGCATTAAATATTTCTGGATTGGAGAGGGAGAGGAAGAAAGCTTGAGATAGATCTCCATGCCTGTGTTTTAGCTTGCAGATACTCAGGTTTTTCTGGAACTGGGGACTAGAATCAGAAAGAGATGTGCAAAGGGAAAAGGTTGGGCCCGGTGACTTTCAGGCCCTGAAAGTTACCAAAAATTAATGGCCTGGAAAAAGTTGTCTGCTTTTGATTAATAATAGAGGCTCCAAGGAAGAAATGGTGAATTATTGCACATACCTATTGCTGTGAACAAGTAGGGCCATTCAGATCGTGGGAAGGAATCATGTTCCAGAGGGCAAGTTATTATGAGTAACCAACTTTATATTCCTTCCTTTGACTTTTAATAATCTTGATCTTTGGGCCCTTCAAATAATGTTCTAGAACTTAATGGTTTTTCATTTTTTTCTATGTTCCTTCTCACAAATTTCTTCAACAAGCTTCTTTGGTAAATCCTACATAGGAAAATTATCCAGGGTGCTCTCTTGGTTTGTTATTTGTATATCCCTTTAAATATTAACAGATCAGCCAGTTTCTTTTGAATACCCAGTGTATCATTTTTACCCATATCAAACGTGTGGCCTGTCATTTTTAAATCCACTTTCAGATCAGTCCCAGTCTCGTCCAATAAAACTTGTTTCTCTGCTATAAATAGTTTATCTGTACCAGCAGATACTCTTCAAATTAACTACTGGATCTATCATTCAAAAATATCCTTCGATATTTCCAATGTTAAAATCCTTTGCATTAATAAGTCAAATCTAAATGTTCTGTAATTTTAAGTTTTAGGTCCTGTTAGTGCCTGTAGTTTCCAATCTTAAAAATCCCACCCTTTCATGTTTTTGTAAAAGAATTAAAATCAAAAGTATTTTCCCCACCCCCAGAAAGAATTCTTATGAATAATTCAAAAACCTTATTTCAGATCCACCGATAACTTTCTAAAATCAAAGTTGTAATCACCAGTGGTGGGATTCAATTTTTTTTACCACCGGTTCTCTGGGCGTGGCTTGGGGATGTACTTTGTGTGTGCTTCGTGCATGCGCAGAGGGTCTGCTACTAACCTCCTGCAATCCTGTACTCTCCCTGTGTCTTCAACAGCTGATGTGCAGCAATCCACTGTGCCGCGCAAAGCAGCTGAAGTTGAAAGGCAGGAATTAAAGGTCAGTATAGAACCGGGGCGGGTGGGAGGGCCCAATAGCTGATCGTCGGAGCAAACTGGTTTGCTCACAGATGATCGTTGAAGTTACCGATTCGGCCAAACTGGGATAAACTGGTAGAATACCACCAGTGGTAATAACCTTTTTGCTGTTTATTAAAAATATTTTTTTAAAAAAATCCTTAAATTAGTATTCAAAACTTCTTCAGCTAACGATTGAAGAAAATATTGATTTGTCAATCCGAAGTTTCATAATAGCTGAAAGCAACTAACAATAATTTTCCAAAAGTGATTAGACACAGAAGTATGCGAACCCACTGTTCTTGTTAAGGTGCTGATCATGGTTTGAACAAGAGGCTTATTCCCTTGACTCCTAGAGCTCTGAATCTGATGATGTAAAGCTATTCAACACCACAGACAATACTACTACACTCCAAAAAAGACCTCGACTATGTATCAGAATGGTCAATCAAATGGCAACTTCAAATCTCAACAAATAAATGCTCTGTCTTAAATATTGGCAAAAAAAATCAGAAAATAAAATACAGGCTGAATAGTCAAGACCTTGTTGATGATCCAAATTCTGTCAAGGATCTTGGAGTACTCATCTCTAATTATCTAGTGCTAGAGCCCACTGTAACTACATGGCCAAAAAGGCATTAAGAGTTGTTATTCTAATCCTGTGTAGCTTCTTCTCTAGTAATATTACACTACTAACTAGAGCATACAAAACATTTGCTAGACCTATGCTTGAATACAGCTCATCAGTCTGGAACCCTTATCACGTATCTGATATTAACACAATTGAAAAAGTCCAGAAATATTTCACAAGAAGAGTTCTCCACTCCTCTACTCATTGCAGAATACCTTATGCCACCAGACTTGAAACTCTAGACCTAGAAACCTAGAACTACGCCGCCTCCGGTCCGATCTAAATATAGTATATAAAATCATACATTGCAATGTCCTACTTGCAAATGAATACTTCAGCTTCAATCATAACAATACAAGAGCACACAATAGATACAAACTCAAGGTTAATTGCACCAAACTTGACTGCAGAAAATACGACTTCAGCAACAGAGTAGTCAATGTTTGGAATACTCTACCTGACTCTGTGGTTTCTTCCCCAAACCCCAAAAACTTTAACCTTAGACTGTCTACTATTGACCTCACCCCCTTCCTAAGAGGCCTGTAGGGGCCTTGCATAAGCGCACCCACGTGCCTATCGTCCCTGTCCCGTTGTTTTTTTATTTTTCTTATAAGTATCTATCTCATGTATTCAAAACTATATTTATTCTCATACCTGTATCTTGTAAGCGATTGACAAATCAAATAAATACTAAAATACTAAAAACTCACCAGAGAAAATTGAGTTGCAGTCTCCTCATGAAGAACAACTATGTGGAGCACTTGTAAGTCATCTCAAGTTTTCTCCTTGTCCAAAAAGGAATTACAAAGAACTGGTTTACTTACTGGCTCTTTATTCTGTTGTGGTCTAGCTCCGTTTTCAGTTCTTTATTTGTTCCCGGGAAGTCCAAAATAAACATATTATTTTTGTGTGATTAAATTTAGCAGCAGGAGGATAGGAACCTGAATATATTTTATAAACTGTAATAACACACCACGATCCTTACCTGAGTAGCATATGATGATGCCTCTGTTTCTTCTACATTATTATTTTTTGGGGGGGAGGGGGGGTTTACAGTAATACAAAGGAACAAAATCTGTAGAGGGAATCCCCTTATCTTTGTTCTCTTCTTCCCCTTTTATCTTAGAGCAGAAGAAAAAGGGAAAAAGCAAGTTAAAATAGTGCAGCTACTAACTTCTGAAGAGAATATGTTGCCCCTAATAATAAGCAAAATATTACCATAAGATCAGTAGATCTAATTGCAGGCTCCTCTCCTCTTAAGAACCAAAGTGTTCAATAGATTCCTCTATTGGCAATCAGACTTGGTGTTCTTGAAGGTAAAAGAAGCAAAATCCCTTCTGTATTGTAGTGAAGATTAAAGTTTTGGAGTCTAATATAAGATACTCACCTCCCAGCATCTTTCCATCCTCAGCCTGTTGATTATGTTTCTTTTTTTCAAGTGACTTCACTGTGCTCTGCCTCTGAAGTATAATTCTGATAAACTATCATATTGTTTGGTAGTATAAAAAAAGTTTCAGGATGGTTTGAAAACAAGATGATTTTAACATGGCATCTTTTATTTAAAAAAATGTGTGATATAGCAGAGACAGGGTTTGTTCTTAACTTTGTTAAAAGCTCTGCAGGGAACTTTCACATTTGGTAACTTTGCAACACAGCTAATTTCCATTTTCTTTCTCTCTAAACTTTTCACAATTTTCTTCTCTTATTCCCCCCTCCCCTGTTTTCAATCAATTCCAAAGTCAAGTTTCACTTTAAATATCTCTAGTTTTTTCCATATAAACCAGAAATATACTGAATTTTAGATATAATTGAAAATAATATTTATTTTTATTTTTACTCTTCAGAGTCAACTTACTTAAGAGGCGCTGTTGGCATTATCAGAGGCCAGATTAATGGGACATTATATATTAATTTGCAGTGAGGCTATAAACTGCATCTGCTAACTGCTATTAAATATCAAACAGCTGTTTTTCACCCATATAAAGAAACGTGCTTTGGCTAAATGCGCTTTTGATTCTAAATATATAACACCTCTCTATAAAACACTTAACTAATATATTAACTAATATATTAGTTAATATATTAGGACAAGTAAATTAATTGTCCCAGATTTTGCATGTATTATATTTCTTAATATTTCTTTGATATGATTCTAAAAACCAGATGTGGAAAGACAAGATCTTTTTTCAGTATGAAGTTAAACTTTGCATAGGGAGAAACAATTATTGCCGCATAAGTGGTGTGGAGGAGGAGCAGTTAAGTTGCTGAAGTAGCAGTGAAGAAATCCTGATCCCTCAGACAAATGCTATCTGGGTGACTTTAAACCAGTCTCCCCCCAAAAAAAAAAAAACCCCAATGTTGTTGTGAAAGAGAAAAATAGGAGGAACACTATGTATGTCGCTCCTGTTTAAAAGGTGATGTCTACACTCTTAACAGAAAAAGAAATAGGATACATCTGACAATACAAATTTGGTTTCGTATCATAGATGTATTTCCTCATGCTAAAGTGAGCCATTTTTTACTTACTTTGGACAGTTCTTGGATCCCAAGCTAAACCCTTCCCAATTCCCCTCAAGCCACACCACTAAAATTCAGATTGCAACAACTGGTGGCAAGCTTTGGTAGGGAATAAAATTATCCTTAACTCCCTGCCTAGAGATTGGGAGGCAACCAGGGGTGGAATTCAACCGGTGTTACTACCGGTTCGGTGACCACGTTTTGAGAGAGCTGAAAAGCGCAGCATGCAGGTGCATAACGTTTGAAAAGCCTCTTTTATCCTGCTTTTCCAACCTCAGCTGTGCCACGCAAAGCAGCTGAGGTTGAAAAAGCAGGAAATAAAGGACAGGTAAGAGCCTGGGCAGGCAGGTAGGCCAAACAGAAGCAAACACAGAATCGATTCGGTGTCTGCTGCTCTTTAGAGCTACCTGTTCTATAGAGCCAGGCAGAACCGGTAGTATCCCACCCCTGGAGGCAATCGCCTTAAACTCTGCCTACTCACACAATACTTAGAAATTATTTTCTAAGTCAGGGGTGAGATAATAAACCTGAAGTGTTGACAAGGGAGTTATCCACTGAAGCTGGTAGCTACTGAATGTATTTTTTATTTTATTTTTATTTATTTATTTATTTGATTTGTCAATCGCTTACAAAATAATAAGTATAAGTATAAACATGAGTAAGAATACAGAAAATAGGTACGATTAAATGGGGACAATAGGACAGGGACAGGAGGCATGATGGTGCACTTATGCACGCCCCTCTTAGGAATGGGGTGAGGTTAAGAGTGGATTGTTTGAGGTTAAAGGAGTGGGGGTTTGAGGATGTAACTACAGAGTCAGGTAGTGCATTCCAGGCATTGACCACTCTGTTGCTGAAGTCGTATTTCTGCAATCAAGTTTCGAGCAGTTAACATTGAGTTTGTTGTGTGCTCTTGTATTGTTGTGGTTGAAGCTGAAGTAGTTATTGACTGGTAGGACATTGTAGCAGATAATTTTGTGTATTACACTTAAGTTCAACCGTAGGCAGCGTAGTTCAAGATTGTCCAAGCCCACAATTTCAAGTCTGGTGATATAGGGTATTCTGTTGCGAGCAGTACTCTTCTCGTAAAATACTTCTGGACTTGCTCAATTGTATTAATGTCTGATATGCAGTGAGGATTCCAGACAGATGAGCTGTATTCAAGTATTGGTCTAGCAAAGGTTTTGTATGTCCTAGTTAATAATTCAATATTTCCAGAGGAGAAGCTTCATACGATTAGATTTACAACTCTTAGTGCCTTTTTGGCAATGCTGTTACAGTGAGCTCTGGTGCTTAGGTCATAAGATATGAGTACTCCTAGGTCATTGACAGAGTGAGGGTCATCAATGAGGTCATATCTGCCTAGTTTGTATTTGGTGTACTGATTTTTTTTTTACCAATGTGTAGGACAGAGCATTTGTTGGTCAAGATTTGGAGTTGCCAATTGTTTGATCATTCAGACTCATAATCAAGGTCACTTTGAAGAGCAGTAGCATTGTCAGTGGTGTTGAATAGTTTTACATCATCCGCGAAGGGGACGCAGTTGCTTATAAGGTGATTGCAAAGGTCATTTATATAGAGTATAAAGTGTGTGGGTCCTAGAACGCTGCCTTGGGGGACACCACTGTTAACTGGAGCAGGGTTTGATATAGCGCTCCCTATTTTTACTATTTGTTGCCTGATTGACAAGAATGCAGTAATCCACTTATGAAGGAATCCGGAAATGCCGTAAGAGTTTAGTTTTAACAGTAGTTTGTCATGTACCACTGAATCAAAGGCTTTGTAGAAGTCTATGTAAATTGCAACCATTGCTTTTCCCTGGTCGAGTAGAGTAGTCCACATGTTTTTGCAGTTTAGGAGTTGTAGGTGGCAGGACAATTTTTTCCTGAAACTAAATTGTTTTTGGGAGAGTAGTTTGTTTGACTCTAAGTGGAAGGTGATGAATTGGTTAATGATTGATTCCATGACTTTGCACGTGACACAACACAGTGAGATTGGTCTGTAGTTTTCAACCAGACTGGGGTCACCTTTTTTGAAGATAGGGATGACCGTAGCTAAATAAACCCAGTGATTACTTGTCACTGTGTGACTGGCACGTTCAGTATCCAATTAATTTTGCTGATCCTTTCCATTTGTGGTGTGCTTTAACTCTTAACATCACAGTTCAACATCTTGTTTTTCTTTAATCAGAGGATCTTCTCTGGTTCTTTGAATGTACTTAATTTTAATGTCAGAGTCAATCCTGTAAAATATCTGATGAGAGCTATAATATCTGAATAACAAATATCCAGATGACCACTCGATGGCAATGAAGAGAAACAGAACTGGGTGCCCCGGTTTCCTTGATGGACTTTTCTGCATCCTTTAAAATGTTCTTACTGAGGGCTTCCAGTTTGGGTTTCTTCAGCGACAGACCGAAATCCGCGATCGTGTGTGGTTTCGATCTGTGCTCGCTGCTGGAGCGCCCCAATCTTTTGGATTCGGGGCTGAAGCTACCCTGTAGAGGTGGTGAAGAGGGGGGAGATTGCTAGCCGAGGGGAGGGGAGCAGCATCTCTCCTCCTTGGCTGGTCTAAACTCCCCTTCCCAAGGCGGTTGCAGCGGTGGTCAGAAATGGCCACCTCAAAGAAGAACCCGACTGGATAAGATTGTGCAGGAGGAAGACAAAGAGGAAAGCAGGACAGACTGGGCTAAACAACGAAGAACATCTAAGCAAGGTACCCTGAATCTAAAAGTACCTAGAGGGATACTTCTGAAAGAAGATCCTTAAGCAGCGAAGGAGAGAGAAAAGGAGGTTAAAAACCCTTTTTTAACTTTTATATTGACAATTACAAATGGTATGGAAAGAAATTTATATTAATCTATTTTGACACTAATAGGCAACTTTAAGCTGAAATCTAAGTGTCAAAAGGAGAATAAATATTTTTTCTTTGGTCATTTTAAAGCCCTAAAAAGGAGAAGAGTGGAGGCAAAAGAGTGGAACTTGGAATAATAAAAAAATGGAATGCCACCTGGAAAAATAAAGAGGATTAACAGCGAAACTTTGAAAAGACTCCCGAGGATACATTGTAACTGAAATCTTATTAAAAGATACAGTAACCCACAGAAAGGAAAAGTAAAGGAAAGAAACAAGAAGGAACTGGGATCTGGGATCATTTGGTGATATAAAAAAAAGTTTTTGGCATTGTTTTTTTCTTTCTTTTTCTGTTTTTACTTAAAGTGAATCGGGTGGTTGTTCAAAAGTGTTTAAAATGGCATCACTCCTGGAGGAATTGAAGATGAGTCTTAAAAAACAGAAAGAAGATGCAGAAAGGGGAGGAAGATCCTTTGGCTTCATATTTGAATTTTTTGAAATGGAGATCCTGAACTATGAAAAGTAAAAGTAAAAGCTTCAAGAGCAAGAAGAAGGGAGGGACAAAGAAGAAGCCATTTTCAATGACCAAATAATGCAAAATGTGGTAATAAGGGGGAAAAGGGGGAAAGGAGTTAAAAGTTTGAGATCAAAGGGAACAGCCAAAAAGAAAAATAGTCTGAAAAGGAAGAATAACAGCAAGGAGAAGCAGAAAAGAAAACCACAGAAGGGAAAATTAGAGAGAGAAGAGTATAAAAAAAGGGATGAGAAAAAGGGGGGAGAGAGAGAAAGGGAAAGAACTCATGAGGGACAAAAGCAGGAAATAAAGAAAAAAGGGAAACATACTAGGATTAAAGGTATTTGCTCAGCTAGAAAATACAGAGACAATGGCTAAATTAAGTTAAAAGTGAGGATTCTGCAAAGGTACAAAAGATAGTGTTGTGACAGTAGAATACTGTAATGAGTTAGAAATGAAATAAGTAAATAATTTATGAGATAAAACTGTATTGTTATGTAATAGTATGTTTATTTATAATTAATGCAATAATAAAGAAGAGAGGGAAACATTGTATTTGTTTCTGAAGATTGATAAAATATTGAAAAGAAATGCGAAAGATTTATAAGGAAATTTATACCAGTTACTAGAATGAATTTGAATAATTATTTTGCTTATTAATAGTAAATAACTTATAAGATAAAACTGTATGACTATCCAATGGTATGCTTATTAACAGTTAAGTTATAATGAAGAAGGGAGGGAAACATTTCAACTGTTCTCAAAGATTGATAAATATTGAAAAGAAACGTGAAAGATTTACAAGGCTCATACCAGTACTAGAATGAATTTGAATAACTATTTTGTTTACTAATGTATATATATATAGTTTTTGCTATGTTTTTAGAATTTTTCTTTTTACATTTTCAAGGGGAAGTACCAAGCAGAGTCTGAATGATGAGATTTACATGATATAAAATAGATATTAGAAATGAATGTTATAATTTTAGAATGCACAAATTTAATGTTTAATGAGATTTCATATGATAATAACAATAAGACTTAAAGGTGTTGCATTCCTATTGGCAATCATAGAGGGAATTTTGCTTTTTAAGAATGTTGGAAGAGAACATAATGAAATTGTAAACAAGACAGACAAAAGTATAAGTATAATGAATAAAAAGATATAGAAATTTAGGTAAAAGAAATACAATTAAATAAGAAGAAAATGAGATAATCATAAAAGAAAATTAAGAGAAGTAAAGGGAAAAATAGTGAGAAGTTGGAAAAAGAGCAATAAGATATGAAGTTGAATATATAAGATGAATATGCATATGAAATTGTGTCTGTATGGAAATGTGATAACCCGGAACCATGCTGTACTCAAATAAGATGTTTTATTTGTTTTGTTAAAACTCAATAAAACTTTATTAAAAAAATGTTCTCACTGAGAGCATTTCTTTGAAAAACAACCACATATTTTATAATTCTAACGCCTCTTTAGTTGCAACGTGCTGAACCTTTCATTCTTCAAATTTGTTTAACATTATTCTGCAGGTATTCTGGGATTCGACTGTAAACTAGTTAGTTTCTTTTTATCTGGAAAACATTTAGAATTCAGACAGGTCAAAACCCCAGATATAACATGTTTCTTTTGAGTGTTAGGTTTTTTTAAAAATATCTCTTACTTTCATTTGAGATGTTCCTTCTAAAAATATTCCACAAAGGGATTTAAAAAAGAAGTCAATTTTTTCCTTTTGAATTTCAATTCCCAGAATTTTCCTTAGCCTGTTGCTAAGAATTCTGAGATTTATCTGGAGGATATAAAACTTCTCCATGATTACTTAGAAATGAGACCGAGGTAGCAATAAGCAAACTGGAAAATGGAAGTGCATGAATTTAGAGTTGATTCAGATATAAAATGAAGTTCACTTGATACCACTTAAGGAAACTTGCATCATTTAGGTTTTGCTTATCATGCTAATTTTCTGTTTTAAATAGAAATCATGGTTTCCCCTTCTTTCTGGATTTGCAGATATATCAAGGGTAAAGAGGATTTTTAAGCTTGGCTTCTTTTGTAGTGGAAATGAAAGTTGTAAGTCACACCAGAGAAGGAAGGAAGCAAATATTGGGGAAAATATCTCAGATTAAGGGCAATAATTGGCATTTTTTTAAAAAAAACAACACTATGGTTTATACATATGTAAGATTTAACTGGATCATGTCCCATTTCTTTACAGTAGAATATTTTTCTTATTTTATACCAGCTTCCACAAATGTGTGATTACTCACTTACAAGGTAATGTCCATGAAAGGTTCTTCACTTATGAAATTAAGCAAAGGGATTAATTAAGCAAAGGAATTAATTTTGCAATAGTGGTGAATATCCGGATTATAAAGTAATCTGGATTAAAGGGATTAATGTATGTTGAAACCAAGATCATGGCTTATAGAATTCTTGCCAACCCTTTAGAAGCCCAACAATGGGACATGGTCTTAGAAGGAAGGCTCAACAGCTGCCTCTCCCATATGCATCTGGACTTAAAAATAAAAAATACACATTTGGAAGATTTTTGTGGTACCTTTTTCTTGAACCATATTTCTCTACAAACCCCTGCTTGATCTGATCCATTTTTAACTTGATCATTCTTTTCCAGCTCTCCTTCCAGCCAAGCAAATTTGGTCTCATTCTGTTTTAGTTTCATAGATTTCTTCTACTGATATAGGCTTGAACCCCATCACACAATTTCTTCCCAAAATTCTGGTTGTGTTACAGATGAAGGATTTTTTATGTGACTAAAAGAAACTACAGCAATGAACTTTTCTCTCTTCTTTTTTTCCATCTATGGATTCTTATTCTAAATGATTTCTTTTCTTTACTAAAACTATGCAATTTACTCACAGGTTTTTTTAAAAAAGATACTTTTGCAGTAAAGAACTCCTTCTAGTAGCTGAATTTACCCTTCTGATTGTCTGAGTACCATTGTGGAACAGGCCATATTTAAGAGAGAGAATATGACGAGTATTCTTAACATAAGAGCTAATGATTTCTTTCTACGGCAGCTATAGGAATAATTGTTTGGCTTCTGAAAATGCCCAGTAATTTTGAAAAAGAAAGGAGTGAGAAATCAAAAGCATGCAGTTATTCTTCTTGCAAGAACCCATATATACATAAATTGCTGCCTTCACATTATTCACTTCTTTGGTGTTACTCAGAATGTGGCCAAGAGAGTACAATATAATTCTATAAAAATCCACAGGAAATTTTTATTCAGTTTGGTTTGTGGCATCTATAAAAGCAATGTGAAAAATGCCTTTTTTGCAACAGCTAAAAAATGTAATAACATTATTTGAATATTTCTTAAGCATCCTGGACTACTAAATCAATTAAATCTATTTGGTTCTACTATAGAATTATTTCCAGATGTGTGAAATCTACATTTGATGGAATAATGAGTTACACATTAAAGCTGAATGCCAGATTATAGTTCTGGCCTGTATATTGAAAATAGATAGATAGATAGATAGATAGATAGATAGATAGATAGATAGATAGATAGATAGATAATGCACTGATAGATAGATAGGATTAGATAGGCAGGTAGAAAAAAAGAAAGACAAAATGGAGGAAGGGAAGGGAAGGAAGGAAGGAAGGAAGGAAGGAAGGAAGGAAGGAAGGAAGGAAGGAAGGAAGGAAGGAAGGAAGGAAGGAAGGAAAGCCTGAGACATTACTTTGCTCAAACAGATGCCTAAGAGTATGCCTAGGTTGTTTGTAAACAACTCAAGATATGTGGGATTTAGTAGAGCAATGACATTCTTGTTTATAGCTTTAATAATTAATAGGGAGCTATGGAGGGAACTACAGAGGAGAGAGCTTCTTAAATGCCCCATCCATTGCCTCTTTCCTCCTCCTCCTCCTCCTCCTTCCTGCCCCCCCAAAAAAAACCCTTCTTTGATATTTGCATGGACATCTGGTAGCAGTAGCTCTTCTCCATAACATTGTTTATGTCTTCCATGCACACAAGGAAGACAGAGATCATAGTATTGACTTAAAGACTCTTGCTTTAGCATCACTTAGTGCAATGAAAGGGGGGAAAATGGTTTCAAGCAATATCAGGGAGCTTGGTCACCAGCATCATGCTTGTGCCTGTTGGCATGATGTATAATCTGAGCTTCTTATCATAGGGCATTAACAAGGGGGGTAGAATTAAAGATATCAGATCAGGCACCAAATGTTTGCTACCAGTCTGTGTTTTGAATGTACTGTAGCTTGCTGAAAAATAATTGGTTTACATCAGAACATCTATAGATAAGGGTGGAATTGGATTTATAGAGCAATATAATTATATTATATAATTATTTCTTTCTTTAGATGCAACTAAATATTTTAAATTTGCTGCAAAATATATGTGAGCTCTTTTCTCAAAGCTCTCCCCCCCACAACTAACACCCTTTTGTCTGGTTCATTCTGCTTCATGTAACAATAGTACATGACTTCACTCTTTTCTTTGACAGAGTTACCAATGTTGTCTTTATCACTTTCATTAACTTTGTGCTTATCCTTCAAGTATCCTCTGCCTTGGCAATTTTGTATTCTTTATTCTAGACAAAAAACAACAACAACAACAACCCCAAATTGATCCATTAGTCAGTGGGAAATGTAGTTCCAGAAGTATAAATTTGGGGAGGAAGATATTATTTTGTTTCTCTGAAAATTGGCTTGTTTCTTTAAGCAATATGTATAACTACTTCATCCTCAAAGCAATGAGATAGTTCACATATATTATAGTTGCTTCATACAGAACATATATGATTATATGATTGACTGTCTACATTTAAAGTAGTTTCTAGAAATGAAAGAAAGCACACAAACTGTTTCCACTCATTTTACCAAAGTTAAAAATGTAGGACACTACTACATATCACAGGATCCAGAGGGTGGCCAATGTATGGAATCTAGATTTGATTCTCTAATGGGCAACTTTATAGAAGTGATCATCAAGATGTGGCAAACCATCTTTAGCTATCCTGATCACAAAATCAGTTTGCAGATTCTCGTAGTAAGCAAGTTAAAGTACTAATGTCATCGTAATGTAAAATACTTACTGACCTACTTTACTGGATTTGTAGCAGTCACTCTGCAGTCTTATTATTTTGATCAAAGGGTTTGCATATTTTATTCCCTCTCCCCCCTTGATGGACATCAAGAAATTCATTAGTCTCTGGGCTTATAACACGCAAAACTGGTTTGCTTGTTTTTGTAACTATATCTATAATTGAGATTCCATGCTGATTCACGTATGGTGCTTATGAGTCAATTAAATTGCCCTAACAGGCAATTACCAGTTGATTGTTTAATTTATTCTAGCAAGTGATGTTAGTCTTTTCAAAAGTTTGTGTATATGTAGAAAAAACGCCTTTTGTAGCCTGAAATATTAAAACATTCCAATTTGGGAGATCAAATATAAAAACATAGTCTTTATATTTTCTAATACTTGTGTTTTTGAATCACTTAAAAGATTATAATGTAGATGTATATACCTGTTTTTTGAAAGATTTATTAAGTTTTGTGCTTATTATAGTTAAAATTATGCAGATAAAAGCTAGAGAATAACAGCCAAATGGTAAAGAATCCTCCTTTTCATATGCTAGCGTACGTGCCCTACAATAAGGACAATAATGAAAATAATAAAGTGTGTTCTGACTTACAAAAGATTGAATCCAAATTATTACTGTGCTTCTTGATAATTTTAAATCAGTGTCAGCCAATTTACACGTGTATGAGGTATCTCATTGGGTGGGAAAAGCCTTGTACTTGCCTCTCCCCCACACCTGAGGCACTCCATGCTCCACTTAACAACCCCTACATTCCTTTTATGATTAAATGAATCGTTGGGTGTCATTAAGTGAGGCATTTGAGGTGGAGTGGTGACCTAGTGGTGGAGCTCTCGCCTCACAATCAGGAGGCTGTGAGTTTGATCCTAGGTAGAGGCAGATATTTCTCTCTCTGGGCACACTGAGAATATATCTGCTGAACAAAACTCCGCATTGGTGACAGGAAGGGCATCCGACCATTAAAACACTTTGTTTGCTCCATTCAGTTGCCCAAACTCCACCCCGCAAGGGATAATGGGGTTGTTAAATGAAGATGATGATTAAGTGAGGCAGTTATTTAATGGCTGTCCCGACATTTGACTGTAATAGGCAGGCTCCATTATGAGCTTAAGATCTAACTGCATAATGGCAGATCTCCAGGATTTTGAGGATGCTGTTTTTCTACATTGATTAGGCATTGATCCAAATATGTCTGCTTCATGGCTTATGTTTTTATATTTCCAAAACATTATTAATGCATTAAATACTATTCTGTTTTCCCCTTGTTTTGTGTTTCAATTTAATTCAGTTTGTCAAGGCGGTAGAAACATCTTTGTTGTTAAAGTCTAACTTAATCAGCAATCTTTCTAATGATATACCCAGCTTATTGAAAGTGAGGTAGACTTTCAGTTCAATTATCACATCATTCCATAGCTTTGTTGAACTAAATACCTGTCTTACGTGGAATCATGGAGCTGAGCTGGATCATAAGAGTCCAATTATAAAGTTTGAAAAAACATACTGTACATTCATAAATTCTCTGTCAGAATTCATCAACTTGAAAATGTCCCCAGTCTGTGAAATTATAGATTTAATAAAAGCACCACATTTTTTGCTTCTTTTTGGCAAAAAAACCAGAAGATTGCAATTTATTATTTAATCAAATCAGCATGATTTAGTAAGTCTGGTAGTATGAACTTAAATATACTTATTTGGAAACAGTATTTAATCCCTGAAACTAGTACCTATTTTTTTTTTTTTACTTCTGTACATTATTTTCATCAAAGTGAACTGCTAGATATATGCTTCTTGAATTACCATGAATATTAATTTATATAGAAAGTGATCCCCAATAGGAAGGAAATTCAGAAAACAAATAGCATATTATTTTGGCCAGTTTAAAGACAACATCTTCGTGTGTATGAAATGTCACATTTATTATCTATCAAATTTATAAGCATAAACGATTTTGGGCAAAAACCAAATTTCCAAACCAAACAAACCAGATAATAACTCAAGGAGTAAAATACACAATGAAATGATAAAATTGCCACAAGGTGCTTATTTCTTAATCCAGCCCATGGAGAAAGAGCCCCTTCTTCAAACTGATTTAAACAGAGGTCAACCTATCTCCCCATCAGCATCAACTGTTTTTGTGTGGAAATGTTCGCACACAAATACAGGAGATTTACTGCAGTACTGTGCCTTCCTTTCCCAATCACTGGAGGCATTCTAGAAGAGTGTCATGATCAATGGTATTGAAAGCTACAGACAAATCACAGAAAACCAGAAATGTTCCGCCATCTTATCCTGATTCCCCCAGAGATCATCAACTAGCACTGCCTTCATAGGCTCTGTAGCAGTCCTAATAATCTGCTTTATCTAGGACCCTCTATTGAAGCAATCCTGGTATAAAAGGAAAACTTGAAGAAAAGAATGGACAAAAATTGTCCATCACTGTTGGGTCCAATGATTACTTCTGATAGAGACAATACCACCTCCTCATTCAGCCTTATGAAACAGCCTCTCTCCTGTGGTCTGGAGGCCCCTAACTCTCCTTTCCTTCTGGACGTCTATGATGACATCTTAAAGCTTCCCTCTTTAAGATCTTGGATCAAAATAATATATGAACACAATAGAGTGATTGTGTGATTGAATTTGTTACACAGTCCTTAAGTTATTGTAGTATGATTATATTAATTACATTAATTATATTTCTTCTGTTGGATTTATAGAAGTGTTATTATATGTTTTTGTTATTTAGTCTTAACCTCCCAGAGTTCATATGTAAGATGGATGGCGTTATGAATTTTATACATACATACATACATACATACATACATACATACACCATTACATGGTTGCAGCAACAAGCTACTCACATTGAAGTGTTAACTAGCCAGGGTGGATATGGATTTAAATGACAGATAACCAGTTTAGTAGTCTTAAGCTCCTGTCCACTTCTTCAGGAATTACAAAGTCAAATGTCTTTCAAATACCAGGGCAAAATGGTGCCTTGGTCAGCTCACAGGGACTCTCTCAGTTGGAATTGAACTCAGGGTACATGTAAATGATACTTTCCTCATAAAATAATGTATCTGGTAGTACTATTTTTCCCACAGAGTAATAGCTTATAAGGGTGGGATTATTCTGCCAGAGGGTAAAACTTTTGTTGTTGGCCCGAGAGGTGAACAAACCTGCTGTGTGTCCCGTTCTCAAGCTGAGCCAGTCTGTGTGAAGTTGTAAATCCAGCAAACAAAGACACAATCATAAATAAGTCCGAGTTCAAAGGAAATCAAGTTCACAGGGCAAAGCAGTACTTACAGCCTGAGTCAATTCAGGATTAAAGTTTCCAAGAAAGCGCAGCAGGTATGTAGCATAGGGCATGACATGCATGGTTGGCTGATATTGAAAGAGCTAGATTACAAAATGTTGTAAGCCACTGCACGCAGGCAAGACAATCCAAGAAGATAATCAGTGTTACTGCCACTGAAAGAAGGGACAGGCAGAAATTGGGTCTCCTGCTACAACAGAGGGGCAGAGGGCAGCAGAGGCACAAAAGTGTTATGGCATAGTTGTTCTCAGTGACACATAAATCACTGGAATCCTTTTGTTAGCTGATCAACAACAACAACAACAACAGCAACAACAATAATAGTATCTGCTGGAAGCTCTTGAATTGTTGAGAGTTAGGGTTAGTTCTAGCTGAGACTTGCTAGTTGAAATCTGCTAGTGACTCAGCTCATCTGACATGGATTAGTCCTGCTTTCCCATTACCAAGCTGCTACCAGATGTCACCAGTTGTGCCAAACACTGAGGATACTCTCGGCAGCTGGGTACTCTGCCTCTACTTTCTACCTCTTCACACAGAAATGGCAGCCTTCTATTGGTTAGATGGGATATGATTCTTTTTGAAGAACTGAATGACAAAGATGATGTCGGTAATAGCGAATCCTAAAAACTTTTTTCTAGCGTTGTTAGGGTTGGGACTGTCTGTATGTAATTTCTGGTCTTGATACTCTTCTATCTTCTAAGGATGAATCAAATCAGGAGCATGATGTATTTCTTGCAGTTGTGGCTGTTAAGATTTATTCAAAAAAATATATTATCAAGATATAATATAAATATCTTCCAGTAACAAGACACCTTTGTTGATTTTGTCAAGATTACTCAGTCTTGACTTAGTGGATTATTGAGATTTGTTTTACATATATTTAATAACAATTTAGAAGGCCAGATCCTGAAGATGAAACTCAAATACTTTGGCCACCTAATGAGAAGGAAGGAGTCACTGGAGAAGAGGTTAATGCGGAGAAAGATTGAGGGCGGTGATAGAAGAAGGGAATGACAGAGAATGAGGTGGCTGGATGGAGTCACTGAAGCAGTAGGCATGAGCTTAGATGGACTCCAGAAGATGGTAGAGGACAGGAAGGCCTGGAGGAACATTTTCCATGGGGTCACGATGGGTCAGACACAACTTCACAACTAACAACAACAAAATATTTAATAGGAGGGCTCACAGTATGACAAACAGGATCTGCATGTTGAGTGCTTCTGTTCACTACTCTTGTCATTCAACTGTATCCTGTTCTATGCACAATTTTTGATCCCCATCCTGAATCAGTCAACTGGTTTAGTCCTAAGTGGGTGTTTAAGACTTCTGTCCTATTTAATCATTTCCAAAATACCTTTTAATGCAGCAACGCTCTAAAGTATACTCCATTTTTAAACTTTAAACTAACCCACACTCCCAGCAAGCTTTTTGCTTTTAAATCCTTATAATTATTTTCTTTTTCTTTACCATAATCCTTCCTATGGATTCAAAGTACACTTAACCAGGTGGCTTGAAGGTCTCTTTTCACTTTAAATTCTTTTGTCCAAATGCGCTTAAGAAAGTGGATTGGGTGAATCCAGTATCCTTGAAACAGCTTCACCTGAGGCTATGAGCTTGTTATATCCTTCCACAGTTGCAGGCATTATACTCAAAAGTCACCAACAATTCCTTCCTGATCCTGCAGGCTTCTCCCTTCCCAGGTCCTCCAGGGCTTAAGTGTGCAATCTCACTAAAGGGGACAGTTTAATTTGAAGCATTGCTATGTTAATAAAATATTTTTGAAATAATTGATTAAAGAAAACATACTTCTGAAAAAAAGGTTGGGTCACTTATTTTTTCGGATTCTTATTCTTTACCTTTATGTTTCTGTTTTACTTTTGCACTTTGCTGTTTCTAGTTCTTTTTCTTTATATGTCTGCTTTATTTATGTAAAATTCTCAAAAAATTGTAGATGTACACACACACACACACACACACACACACACACACACCGTTTTTAAAGGGAGGAAATTCCATCCGAATCCAAAGTACATATAAATTATAAATAAAAACCAACACAAACCATGCTGCAGCAATGAACGAGACAGGGCAGGATAAGGAATTGAAGACTTTAGAAGATAACAAAACACACACGGTTGGGAGGATGCCAGAACTCAAATAAGACTTGACAAACCAAAATAATTCACTCTTTTCTTCCAGCAAGGAGCTGTGCACAAACATCCTGTTTATCCTGTTTTCCCAGCTGCAGCTAATGAAGGGAATCAGGGTCTTTTTCTCCCCCCCCCCCCGTAACCCACGTTGCTCCCTTATCCTCCCTGCGTGCCCTAGGATGAAGAAGGAGAGGGCCTGGGTTCTTCCCCGGAATGCCCAGCCAGACTGTGCCCTTCCCCAGTTTCCTCCACAGCCACTGGAGCCCCACTCCCACTCCCTGTCAGCTGTTCCACCTCTCCCTCGGAATCAGATTCTAACAGAGGCGTGACATATAGTGAATTTCATAGTCACAAAGGGGATGAAAAGATAATTTTGTGATTAACTCATACATTTATGAGCTTTGCAGATATAAAACAAAGGAAAAGTGAAGTGAGATGATAAGAATAATCAAGGTTACACTTAGCAACCACTTTGTTTAACAATCACAATTGTGGTTATTCAATAGACTACCTGTTTTCCTGTCCATCTGCAGAAATCTCCCTCTTATGTATAGAATTTGCTATTTCTGGCTGCTTAAAGGTTCTCTAATTACTGTGACATTCTTTCCGCTGTTTTGCATGGGAATAGTCCACTGGGGAGGATTTTGCTTTGCAGGATTGTATTCTTAATCTTCCCTCTAAGTGTTTTATGTTAACATAGATAATCCATTGTGCATCCCTAACAGATAAAGCTCTTCTCCAGAAAAGAAAATAGCCTCCTGAAAAAGTTTTAATTTGTATTTATATGAAGAAATCATTCTCTGTGTTTTAATCCTAGCCGTAATTCTGTAGTGATCTTTATAGAGTCAATAAATATCTTCCTTTTTTCTTCTTTATTTTTTGTTGGTGATAGTACAGTAGTATCAGGGGTGGGATTCTACCGGTTCTGTCCAGCTCTGTAGATCCAGTAGCTCTGAAGAGCAGCAGACATAGAACCAGTTCTATGCCTACTGCTGTTTTGGCCCACCCGCCTGCCCGGGCTCTTACCTGACCTTTATTTCCTGCTTTTTCAACCTCAGCTGCTTTGCGCGGCACAGCTGTGGTTGAAAAAGCAGGAAAATAGTGCTTTTTCAAACGCTGCGCACCTGCACGCAGCACTGCTCAGCTGGCCGGGCAGCATAGCTGACGACATTCCACACGCATGCGCAAATCGCAAAATCACCGAACCAGTAGTTACACCGGTCAGATCCCACCCCTGAGTAGTATGATTATCACAACTGTCTAAATGTTCACTCTGGAATGTTCTGCAAGTCTTAAAACATTTAGAGAACAGAGATAATAAGCAATATTAGAATGTGTAAAGAAAAAAAAAAGAAAATACCTTCTTTGAAATACAAACACAGTTCTGAAAAACAAACAGTATAGTATTCCACAAAACAGTTATCATCAAAAATAGCTTAATATGTATTTTTCATTTTTGATTAAATCTCATTTACTTAAAAAAAAAAAAACCTTGATGGTAGATCTTTGATTCTAAATTCATCCTGTGCCTCCAAGGAGTTTCAAATCATTTATTTCTGTCTGTATTTATTCATTCATTTTCTGCAGTTGTGACATGCACCTTGGAAGGTAATCATTCAGTAGATGCCAGTGAGTGTTTGAAGTGGGCAGGACCGATGCCTTCCCTTGTCCAGGATTGCTCAGTGCCTTGCAAAGATGACTGCATGTTTACTCCTTGGTCTAAGTTTACAGCATGCACTTCAGATTGTGAATCAACACGGACCAGGAGAAGAACTCTCACAGGTAGTATAAATCAATGAATCAATCATCCTTAGTCCTTTTGTTTCCAAACATCCATGGAGTTGACTTTGGAGGTTTGCCAAGGCCAATTAAGTGTATTCTTGTTTTGTTAAAAGTCTCATAATGATTTCCTCAGTGTTGACTTACTAACAATTTGCTCTGTTATTCTATTAAGTCTGTCAGGAGGGCTTCCTCCTCCTAGGGTGTCAGGATCATCATTTCATCAGTGAGTCCCTTAAGCTATTTGAATGCTGAAATTATTTCAACTAATCATAGCAATAGCACTTTAGACTTATATACCATCCCATAGTGCTCTACAGCACTTTCTGGGCAATTTACAGTGTCAGCATATTGCCCACAAGTCTGGGTCCTCATTTTACCAACCTCAGAAGGGTGGAAGGCTGAGTCAACCTAGAACCCCATCAGTATCAAACCCCCAGGCGGTGGGCAGAGTTAACCTGCAATCCTTCATTCTAACTACTGCATCATTAGGGCCCTAATAGCCAACTGAGGCAGAAATTTCTATTTCCTTATAGAATTTTAGTTTTTTTTTTCCAATGAGTTTTTCTGTATAATCTCTCAAGGGACTGCCCTTTTCCAACTGCACAAGTGTAGAAAAAGTATGAATAATATTCCTACGTTGGTTAATGCAAAAGTTCATAAGGAATCAAACAAAAATGTGAATGCATGAATTGTTTAAGTACTATACACAGTTAACATGGACATCTTACTTTAAAAGTTTTAGCGTGTGTAGGTTGTAAAAAAAAAATATCTGCGAATCACACTTGTATAATTACTTGAAGCTCTCTCAGTGTGTTTATTTTATGAATTGGGTTTGTATGCTTATATTTCAGGATTCACATAGTCTGCTGCAGTAGATTCAGTGGGTAGCACACATATATACCAGAGTAGAATATTCCATTCTCCAAACTCTGAAAATATCCCTTATGTTTGATTTCACAAATGCAGGATTTTAGGATATTGAATTTAGTAGCTGGAAACTTCAAGCGTACAATAGGCCTGTAGTTGATTGGTTAGAAGTTGCTGACTCATGCATGAGGCAATCTACACTATACTTGGTTGCTGGAAGTACAAAGGGGGAGGCGTTTCCCCTTTTCCCCGCCTTTTTCTTCTTTGTGTTCTATAGTATATACTGATTAATTTACCTCATGGTATTCCTGTGTTCCTGGTTATTTTATATTCTTTCCTTCTGGGTGATGATAAAGACTTATGTGTGTGTGTGTATGACTACAAGTTTGTGTTAGTGTCTCCAACTTCATCTGGACAGCTGCTATGTAATTCCTTGACACAGACATGTGTTTTAATGCATAAATTATTGCAAACTGTATATGTAATTGATTGTGAACTGTTGGCCTTGCTCAACGGATTGCACATCCACACACTTTTACAGTAGTATATGGGTCTGTATTAATCTACAAATACTACCAAGATTTACGGCTTTTCTGCAATGTGAGTCACTGTGTGTATCTTCCACAGCTGAAAATCACTCCTCTTGAAGTCACAGCTAGTCACTGATTTTGGTTTCTAAGCATAGTGGAAGTGTCACTTAGCAACCGTCCTTGTTTTTAGTAAAGAAATCTGCCTTCTCTCCCTGAATCCTCACTCTGCTGGGAAGCAAGATGAATTAGTAGCAGTCACAGGTCTAACATATAACTGTCTTAGAAAAGAGCCTAAAGTCCTTTAGGAAAGATCCACTGGATAGCATCTCACAAAAAAGTTTTTCGTTGGGTAAGGATGTTGCTACAATGAACTTTTAATGATGACAGCTGCTGTAGCTGCATCTTGTACTCAATACTATTATATTAGAAGATGAAGTGGGGTTGATTAGGAACAGAAAATGCTCATTTGAAGCAGAAAAATCACTAGTTCAAATCCCATCTCGATCGTGATCATACTGAGTAGGTGACAGGTGAACATTTTCTCAGATTTAATCTCAATAATGGGTATAATGATAACAGAACAACAATATTGTTATCCCTTGAAGGCATATTATGAAAAACTACATATGGTTTGTAAAATGTTCTAAAAGTATTAAAGTATTATATAAATGTTTATCATAATTATAATAACATCCTTGCCTTAATCAGTCAGACATCTGTTGTTTAACTTGTCACTCCATCTAAGGGAATTTCTTCCAGCAAAAAACCACAATCCATCATCTTACTGTTTATCAGTGACACGAAATTGAGCATTGCTGACTAGGGAGGGATGATTCCTGTCAATTTTGCTTTTGCTAAATCTCTAACCTTTCCATCCACAAATTATATTTGGTTTAGCTTTTTAGCATTTAGGAATTGGGAAAAATCTCTAATTGTGCATCTGTATCTGCTCTTTCTTGCATATCTTAAAGCTACAGATGCTCTTTGTGGATATGCTATTATAGGATTGAAAGGACAGCAGCGTAAAATGGTTGTGCATGTATAATTGGAGTAGCCACATAAGTCACATACAAGCCTGGGAAAGGATGTAGTTGCTTTAATTATTTTTAAAAGGATGCTTCATGCACTCTTTCAAAGGATTTGCATAGCTCCAGTGCATTGCGCACAATATTTTAAAGCATTGTTCTACAAGAAAATTGCATTTTTCTATAAAAACTACATTTTTCTGCGTATGTCCCCTAAAGTATATATCCCTATGGTTCTTCTGTGCTCTAGAGAGTGTAGTCTAGAATTATGACAACACTTTTTCAAATCCCTAGCTATTGCTTGTTGAAGATGGGTACAACATTTGGCATTTTCACTAAAGTTAAAATTCCTTGCAACTTAACGATTTCTGGTACAGGTAGTCCTCGACTTACAACAGTTCATTTAATGACCATTCAAAGTTACAACAGCACTGAAAAAAGTGGCTTATGACTGCTTTTCACACTTAGAAACGTTGCGGCATCCCCTTGGTCACATGATGAAAATTCCAGGGGTTGGCAATTGGTTCATATTTATGATGGGTGCTGTATCCTGAGGTCATGTGATCAGATTTTGCAACCTTGTGACAAGCAAAGTCAATGGGGGATCCAGATTCACTTAACAACTATGTTACTAACTTTAAAAATGCAATGATTCACTTAACAACTATGACAAGAAAAGTCATAACATGGGACAAATTCACTTAAATGTTTCACTTAGCAACATAAATTTTGGGCTCAAGTCATAACTTGGGGACTACCTGTAGTTGTTATATGAGCTGGATAAAGACCATTCTAAGGAAATTTTTGACACAAAATGTTACACTTCTTTAAAAATTGAACACACTGATGTCTGCATAGTTTGAAATTATGGTGTCGCCTCTTGCCCAGAATCATGGAGATTAAATTCTAATTCTTATCATCACAAAAAGAGTTGTAAATTATAGGTATGTTTGGAAGCACTATTCAACACCAATAATCTATGTCTATATATATATAAAAGCGAAAAAGCACTCATGCATTATCACAAAATCTCCAGAACCGTAAAGCCTACAAACTTGAAATTTGGCACGTATGTTCCTCTTGGCTTCTTGGTGCTCGCTAACAAAGGATTTTTCAAAATGACCAGAGCATTAGTATTTCTTTTTTTATTATTAACATGCTCTGATGCTAAGGAGTACTACTACTCCTCTCCACCTGAAAAGAAATCTCTTCCAACTGCAGTTCAGCTAAGCTACACCCAGGCTTCTTGCTGTCTCCTTCTTGCTCACACAGCAAATACTGCTTCAGTTTCCAAACAGCCCTGAACTCTTTCACACACTGACAGGATGCTAGCCAGATGAATACTGATGGATGCTGGTAGGCAGAGGCACAATTTTTTCCCCTTATTTTCCTCCCCCAAAACTTACCCGATCACATAGTTTCATAGCGAAGCATTGGCATCCTGGTAGTCCTTAATAAAGGAGCTGTCGAGCCATTAAAGTTTCCATGGAATAAAGGGATTGCAGGCTATAGTGGGCATTAGAAAACATCTTGGAGAGGGCAGTGGTAACTAGTTCCAAAACTGACATCAAAATCTTTATTCTAATTACTCTCTTGGGGATAAGAAATTGATGAGCAGAATGGAAGAACTAAAATGAGGAAGAGAATTTTCCTGAAGCGAGTAGGTTAAAAGGCCTTCCTCCCCACCCCCTTCATCTCAACCAGATCATTCAAGATTTAATATTACTTAAGGAAGTCACCTAATACCTCTAGCTCACTCTCAATTCACTTGTTTTTTCTCCAGCCTCTTCTCTTTTGAATATACATTCTCATAATTAGGCAAACCAGATACATTTCTTACTTGCTCTACTGCTATTTAAGTGACTACTTAATAATGAACTCCTTCCCAATGGCATGGATTAACATTGATTCTAGTTTTGGCTTCAGTAGCAAAAGTGTCTTCAGTTTTATGTATGTTTGTTTCTAACATTCTGTAACAAAAACTAACAGTTGGGAATCTGCCAATTCTACATAATTGTTCAACTAGAATAGGAGTTTAATCTAAGTGTCCCAAATCCTAATTTAATTTTCTGCCTCTTGCATAGTCTGGGACACAAACACACAGGGGAACTGGAAAAAAAATCCTCTGTACTGTCTTTAAAAATTGGCTTAATATTATCTATAGTATTTACCTTATCTACCTAATTTTATATCTTCTTTCAGGTATGTAACACAACTTTAATCATATCACTGTTCTCACAGGAACAAATTACAACTTATAATTATTATTTTTTTAAAAATGAACACTTGAAAATTCCTACTGGACTTTCTTAACAAGGATTACAAATGTAATGAAGTTACATAATAAAGAGAAACAACATGAATAATAGCAATAGTACATTTAGTGCAAGAGTAATTCTTACTTAATGACCCATGCTTTTGAATAAAACATTACACAGAACTTGCAAGGATGTTAATAAAAAACGAATACCTTACCTGCAATGATCCAGCAAGATATTAAAGAATAGTGTGTTATGGTTGGTTGCAAAGTCATCCAGATGTTTAGACTGGATTTGGCATTTTTATCCACCTATCTAGTCATTCCCTTGTACTTGAGATAGGTACTGTAT
This sequence comes from Notechis scutatus, assembly GCF_049901735.1. Lineage (NCBI taxonomy): Eukaryota > Metazoa > Chordata > Lepidosauria > Squamata > Elapidae > Notechis > Notechis scutatus. The sequence continues at coordinate 209,038,723 of NC_142009.1, read as the reverse complement.
TTTTCAGTCTATAAAATGTTCTGGACCATAAGACGCACATTACCTTTAGAAGAGGAAAACATCTGCCTCTGCCTCCCAGCATCCTCCTAGCATTCATCTGGCTAGCATCCTTGCAACAAACAGCCTGGTCAGCTTTAGCACATTATCACAGCCCCAGCACATGGCTCGTCAGGGCTCCGCTCTGTTGCACCCACCAGCAGTCAACTGAGCTGAGCTGCCGCCGCTATCAGGGAACACTGGAACCTTCGATGACGAGCAGCTGATTGGCAGTTGTATCGGTCTCCCTGCCCATTCACCACTGATCGCTGCGGCCCATTCACCATGGCCTATTTGCCACCTGTTCGCTGCGGTGAATGGGCACGGAGATTGGCAGCAAACGGGCCTGTTGTGATCGGGCCATGGCAAACAGGCAGCGGTAAATGGGCAGGCGGTAGCAAACGGGAAGGCCGCAAATGGGCAGCGATAGGTAGCAGCAGCAGTGGTGATCCCCGCCACCTAGAACAACTGATTGGTGGTATTCTAGGAGGCCGATCCAATTGCCAATCAGCTGCTTGGCAGCAAAAGCTCCAGCATTCCCCATAGGCAGCGCACCAACCTCCCTCCCCCCGCCTCAATATTCGCTCTATAAGACACACAGACATTTCCACCCACTTTTTTTGGGGGGGAGTGTGTCTTACAGTGCGAAAAATGTGGTAAATGTTGATGCTTGACGCTGTTAAAGATATTGTCACAAGATGACAGTATTTTAATCTGCTCATTTTCATCTACTTTTTCAACTACGTATTCCCACCAATTTTTCATTAGCAGTACATGATAATTTTTACAGCTGCTCAGTGAATCATTTTGGCAACTATATTCTGTCGTTGTTTATAATCAGTCTGCAAATTTCTTGCATAAGCTGAGTACATGATCTATTGTTTCTTCTGCTTCTTTACACACTCTGGACTTTAAATCATTATTGATCTGGTTCATCACACGGTCAGTCAGAAGTTTATGACTGGATTTGGCATGTTTACCCACCTATTGAGAATAACAGGTGTTGTTTGACAGTGCTAAAGGTATCTTTGGAGGGTGTAAGCTGTTCTAGGGAAGGCTGCCTTTTTCAAGTGAGTGGTGGTGATTTGATCAGTGCCCATGGTGTTCAAGCGGTGCTTCAGATTTTTTGGGGATTGTACCCAAGGCACCTATCACTATTGGTATTACCTTTGATTTTTTTTTTTTTGCCATAGTCATTCTACTTATTTTTGCAGTTTTTTGCATTTTGTGATTTCCTTCAGTTCTTTCTCTTTTCTTCTGCTGTCTCCAGGTACTACCATATCTGCTATCTAGATTTTTTGTTTTTCTTATTGACAATTGTGAAGTCTGGGGTATTATGTGGCAGGTGCCTGCCTGTTTGAATTCTAAAGTCCCAGGGCACTTTAGTTTGTTCATTTTCTATGACTTTGTCCATTTTGTGGTCCCACCACTTCTTACTGATGATGCATGGCAGTTCTTGTTAAGCTGAGGACTCTACTATCTGCATCTACCATATATTCTGAACTATTAGGGAGGTGCTGTCTTCACCCTCTTTATCTCGCTCATAATATGTGTATTGAATTGCCCCTTACTCCTCTAGAATGCAGCCCCTCCCACCTGGAAATTTATCTCTGCACTATATTCCATCACAACAATAGTTTTTAAAAGTCTTTCACTAGGGGTCTTTGTGTTACAGACTATTGGGCTCTCTAAAAGTTTATTATAGAACTAGGAAAATACTTTGGGAAAACCATTGGAAATATGTGAGAAAAAGCTTTTATTTGCTGTAGATAGGATGCTGATTACCGTATTTACCGGACTATAAGCCGCTACTTTTTCCCCATGCTTTGAACCTTGAGGCTTGTACAACAATGTGGCTTGTCTATAGATTTTTCTTCGCTAACTGCCATCGGGGGTGCAAAAACGTGACAGACGCAAGAGGTCAATGCAAAGAAGAAGATGCTACCCATAGTTTTTGGCGCACTCAATGCATATATATCTGCAGCTTATAGTCTGGTGCGGCTAATATATGTAAAAATATTTTTTTCTTTTAAAATTTAGTGGGTGCAGCGTATATTCCAATGCACTCTATAGTCCGGTAAATACGGTATTTCTTTTCTAAACAAAATAAGAAAGCAACTTAAATAATGTGATCTGCTGTTTGCATTTCCCACCATATTTTAATGCAAACAAGCCACACAGAGTTGTGGTTTCTGTGTCTTAATTTATTAAGTTGTTGTATTTCTTCACATTTAGTTCAAATGATGCAAGCATCAGCAACAGCCATGGCTTTTTCATAATATATGTGTTAGGTCTTTCTTTCCAATAAGATATAACTTTTTTTTTCTCATAATCTAAAATTTGACATTCCCCAAGCTCTTTAGAGGTTTCCAAAGGGTGGAAAAATCAGTTCTATCAAAATTATCCAACCTCCCAGCAGATACACCAAGCTACAATTCCCTAACCCTTTTTGCTTTTTTGCTATTCCTATTCAAAAAATATTTACTTAACATATGAAAAGGTATTGTTTCAAATATAAAAATAGCTTTGGTGGATATTTTTTTAAGATAGCAAGAAAGCTGAAAGTAACATTGTTCTGTAATAATTGTACCAATTCATGAAGAAAATTGCCCAATTTTGAGGCATTTAGGGACTATCTTCCTCTTCTGCATTTTAATATTAAACATGCACAAAATTAACTTGCTTCTTACTTCATGTTTAATAGCATGTTTAAATCTGTGTGTGGTTTACCCATTTAGTATAACTCATGAGAGAAGCCTTCCTCAAGTATACGCCTGTTCAATCTAATTTGAGGTTACATGATTTTGCAATCTGTAAAGAGGATGAGAGTTAAGCCTTATGTTCAAGCAAGGAGTATTTATTTTGTTTAATCTCCAACATTTTCCCCCAACTTAACAGTTGTTGTTTTTTTAAAAAAATGCTTTAAATGATTTGTATTCAAACTAATGGAACAAAACAGTATTTAAAGCTGCAGATTCTTGAGAAAAAAAAAGAATTTTAGAAAATGGCTCTAAAATATTAACACATTAATTGACAAAAATGGGAAGTAGGCAATTCTGTGGGAATCTCCAAGTGGGAAAGTTCTGTAGGAAAAATTACTGGTTTGTGTGGCACTAAGTGAGCAAACAAACAAATTGAGTGGGAAAAGATTGGCAAGTTTTGTAAAAGACAGTCTTGGGCACTGAGGGAAGCTGTTTATAGCTCAGGCAAGCTCTTCATAGGGTTCCTTACAGGCATGTTCTCTGATGTTTCAAAGAGTGATTCAGTTCGAAGGAAGCTCAGCTGAAATAACCCCTGCAAATTGAACGTTCAAATATCTAGGGCAGTTCAAGGCACCCCCTTTTATAGTACTGAAAATCTTTGAATTGCTTCAGAGATTCAGAGGTGATTCATAGAAGTGATGGAATCTGAGCCTGCTTTCAGGAATTCTGCTTTTCTGTCTGCTAGAACCCATTTAAGGGAATCTACTTGATGACAAAGAGACAGGGAGACTTTGCTGCTCTTTTTTTATCTGATTCTCTTTTTTCTTATATAACCTTTTCATAAATTCATACTTGTTTGTCCTATTCTCCCTTAACTGATAGTCAGCTTATCTAACCTGTAGAATAGTTCCCATTAAACATGTATCAAATCTATCTGAAGTTTTCTAACTCTTTTTATAGTTTTCATTGTCCTTTCATTTTCCAAACTTTTCTCCAAAAAGTTGCTTTAAAAAGTTCATAAAAATAATATTTCAGTTTTTATTCTCCTACATTTGGTTTGTTTGGCTTGCTTGTCCTGTACTGAGCAAATGGATTTATTGCTTGTATGGGTAGGGATACTTCTTTAAAAATATATATATAATACAAGCTACTCTTTTATTTTATAACGTGTTACATGGGAAATACTAAGAACATGGATACCATCTCAGACTTTTAAAAAATGCTGCCCAACAGCATGTAACACACCAGAAGAGATTAACATGTCAACAACCTGGCTCAGGAAGGCTTCCTTCTTAGAAAAGTATGTGATTGTGAGTCAGGAACTCTGTGATCTTTAGCAAAAACTTAATTTTCCTACAATTTTTGAAAATTTTTATATTGACTTATGATATTTCCCCATTGGTTCAATCAAACTTCTCTATAGGCTGTTTGCTGGAGAAACTAGAAGTTGCTAGGTTATCACGTCTTCTGGAGTGGGGGGATGGGGGAATAATTAAAAAATGTGAAAAATAAAAGGTTGATGGGTCATCTGCATGAGGAAAATGTAATTCTGTTTCCTGTTTCACTTGATTTTCAAATTCCACACATTACCTAAAAATATTTATCAAGGTAAAGCAATGTTGACATCCAGGAATTTTTAGAACTTAACATCTAAACCAAAAACCAATAGCAATAGTTATTTTTTATAACAGACATACAGTTCCCTTGTTTAGTTCCCTAACCTAGAGAACAATATGATACAACAACCACTTCTAGGCCTTGGGATTCTCTTATATGTTAATAGAAATAATTGTAACCACAAATAAATTACTCTTGTGACAACTTGCCAGAGTTTCGTACATTACCACAGCTTGTTTAAAAACTAGCTTTTCAATAGTCTTTTGAATTATTATGGTCAATGGGTGGAACTCATTGTTGTCAAGCAAAAATTGATCATTCTATGGCTCCCACAACCACACTGTCAATATTTGGTACCAGAACATACAAATGGTACAATTTCCTCCTATGACAGTATGCATAAAAACCAGCAGGAAAATACACTTTGTCCCAAACAAGCCAAAAATTAAAATATTCACTCCATCCCTCTGAATAACATCATTACATTATCAATGTGCCATCTGTAACTCCTAGTTGCCAAAAATAATAGGAAAAAATATGATTCCCAGATACTAGAACATGTTGCCTACGTCTGTTGGCGTATACCATATAAATAAGTCTGCTCTTTCAGAATAACAAGAATAATAGAGTTGGAAGGGACCATGGAGGTCTTCTAGTCCAACCCCTTGCTCAAGCAGGAAACCCTATCCCATTTCAGGCAAATGGTTGTCCAATCTCTTCTTAAAGACCTTCAGGGTTGAAGCACCCACAATATCTGGAGGCAAGCCATTCCACTGATTAATTGTTCTAAATATCACAAATTTCTCCTTATTTCTGGGTTGAATCTCTCTTTGATTAGTTTACATCCATTGCTTCTTATTCTGTCTTCAGTTGCATTGGAGAATAGGTTGACCCACTCTTCTTCGTGCAGCCCCTTAGATATTGGAACACTGTTATCATTCTGATATTTAATCAGAGCTTAGCAACTTTTTCAAGTAGTAAACCCTATTACAGGAATTCATTTGATCTTATGGATCAAATTTTAATAGTTAACATGACTAAAGTCTCATGTGATTTCATGCGAGAAAACAAACTTCATAAGAGACTGGATTGTCTCATGAGCTCTGTATTATTTTAATTTGCATTTTTAAATCATTTTTAATAAAATATTTTGGCATCACAAATGGATGTTTCAGAACTTCTGTTCTAGTAAATGGAACCTTGTGGTTTCTGGCATAGATCTTAAATTCATTGTGTCGTCCCAAACTGCTGATATCCTGGTTGGCCCAGATTTCTGTAAATACATCACAATATCTGAGCTAATGTAATAAATAATGAAGAGTAATAGGTTAAGTATACGCCGTAGTATCTTTGGGATGTTTGCCTGACCGTCTGTGTTAGAAAAAGTCTTGGAAAATTGAAGTTCTTTCTAATTACTTAAATGCCAAGTAATTTCGAAAGATGGTCCTACTATTTGTATGTGGAAATTGTGTTCAGTCAATTTATACAAAATTTATACAAAAGATTCCCCAACTATCTGTAGGCGGCAAATGGAGAATGGTACAATAAAATTATTTTCTTCAGATAATTTCAGAGGGGAAGAACAGGCTTTTGTTTTCTTTTTCTTTTGTAACAAAAGCAATCAGATAGTTGTTTTCCTTGTTATTGTTTTGTGCTTCATCCAAAAGAATCTCTCCAAGTTTCTTTAGGTTTCCCGGTTGCCCTGGAGATATCTCCATCGTCTTAGCTCTCCAGAGCTCTGGCAGGAACTAACAGATGTCTTTGAACCAACTCTGCTGCCGTATTTACATTTCAGATGGTTTGGTTCTAACTGTATTAAAACCCTTCAAGTATAAATAATATGACATATTGTTATCAAAAGCAGCAGATGTTACGCTAACAAGCATATTTTCCTGGTTGGAACAGGAAGAAGCAAAAAGCGAGAGAAGTGCCAGAATACCGAAGTCTATCCTCAGCTTGAGACGGAACTCTGCCCTTGTGTAATATTTACCTCCCAGCCTTATGGAAATTGGTCGGAATGCATCATTGTGGTAGGAAGAACAGAGCTGCAGTTGGAGATGAGATTTCAGAGACATGGCAAAGAATGTGGAGAAGGGGTGCGCTTCCGAGCACTTGCCTGCTATGATAAGACCGGCAGAGTTGTAGATCCCTCTCGGTGCAACCACTCAGGTAAAAGAGCATTGAATGTATGTAAAACATCACACCTTGAAAGGGAGTCATTTGTAATGCCTCCTTTGGCAGCCAGATAATGGGACACTCGCTGTAGCAAACTTTAGTGTTATATAATCCATCCCATCACATGGGACAAGAAAACAGAATATTAATTGTGTGACCACATTTACTATATTGTTGGCCTTTAACGGGATAACTCTGGAAGACCAATTCATTCATAACATCAGTTAATGAATATCTGTAGTGCCACAGCTGAACAGAAGTTAGTTTTTAGATGGGCAGACATTAATGAAAAATGTTTCTACTTCATTGTTTTTAACTCAAGAGAGGGCCACGGTATAGATATATAATATAAGCTAAATATAAAGTAAACTATATCTCACTTCTCTTGCTCTAGATGTCAAATCCGGCTAATTAGTCTCTAATTATTTTGATACTTTAGTAAACCACTCGCTTAAAGAATAACAGTATGGCTTCCTGCCATGCTTGACTTAGAAATATTATTTCATTAGGTTGGATAGCTCCGCTCCAGAAAGAAAGCAATTTAAAATTTTGAGTGGTGTGGAAATCAGCAATTGTCAATTGCATAAATATCATCAACTGGAGTTACATTAACAGATGTTTTCCCGCTCCAAAGCTGGAAAACGTTTCTCAACATCTCATCATCATATTGTTACCCCACCCCACCCCTATTTTGGCATGTTGTCACACTCTGTTTCTGTTGTTGTCACATTTGTTTTTAATAATTAGCACTGTTTTTGACCCTTTAGTCTTGTCTTCACTCAGCCTATTCTTATTTGGTTTTTAGGTTTTTGTCGTGCATTGCCTCTTTTCATCAGCATGCAGTATCTCCACTGGGAGGAATAGTCTGTTAACAGTGTTAGAGTTGTACCCATCGATTTGACTGGAATGAGAATCGGGGGGAAGGGGGGGAACCAAACAGAAGGAGACAGGATGAAGCTCCTCCATAATGGGGGTGTTCATTGGAGTACAACAATTCCATTCTAGCAGTGACAGTACATCCACGCAAGATAGTTCTTCATGAATCACTGCACACCTTTCCAAATTTTGCTTTTTAAAAGATTGATTATATGAGAAAAAGCAATACAAACAAATCCTTTGCTGGGTAAGGCTTCTCTACATTTTCATAGCGTGTGGGCAAAAAAATGTTAAAAATGCTGTATTATTAAATATATCAGCATGCCAAAATTGAGAGATTTATTTATGGTTGTGCAGTTTGTCCAAACGAGCATATTCATTTGTTTCACTTTATGCATCAGCATTTGTTGAAGTATTCGCTGTTATTATGAGATACTAAAATAATAACCCCAGCAATATCTACAATGAAATAGGTATCGAATGAAACAGATATTTGCATGTTACAAATTGAAATACAGATAGTCCTCAACTTAACAATCACTATTGAGCCCGCAATTTATGTTGTTAAGTGAGGCATTTGTTAAGTGAGTTTTGCCCCATTTTATGATTTTTCTTGCCACGGTTGTGAAGTGAATCACTGCATTTGATAAAGTTAGTAACCCGGTTGTTAAGTGAATCTGGGCTCCTCATTTACTTTGCTTGACAGAAATTTGCAAAAGGTGATCACATGATCCTGGAACACAGCAATGGTCATAAATACGAGGCAGTTGCCAAGCATCTGAATTTTGATCACAGGGCTGCTACAAAGGTCGTAACGGTGAAAAACGGTCATACGTCCCATTTTTCAATGTCATTGTAACTTTGAGCGGTCAGTAAATGAACTGCTGTAAGTCAAAGATTACTTGTATTGTCAGAATCCATTGAAGAGCATGAAGGAAAATCTATCAACAAGTAATTACATAAGAAATTCTTATTTTAGATTTCATCTTAATTTGTGTGTGTTTTATTAGAAATATAATCTTCTCTGGACTGCTGGGCACCGTTGTGCTTCGGGTTTTACATACTGTGCTCTAGATAACAGATTTCCTGTCTTTTCAGTTGCAACTGTGGCCTTTAGCCAGGGGTGGGATTCTACCAGTTTGCACCTATTCGCTAACGTTGTTAACATTCTAAGCAGTTCGGAGAACTGGTTGTTAGAAGAAATTACTGGCCTAATCCTGTAAGGAAGGCAGGAAGAAAACATTCTGGTGTTGCTTACAGAAACTGCCTCTCCGTTAACCCTTATTACATTCTTGGCAGGACTAGACTTCCTGTCTCATGAACTTCTCTGGAGTTTTTTCCCCCTCCTTTGCTGGTACTTTGCTTGTGTGGAGTGACCATTCAAAGTTACAATGGCACTGAAAAAAGTGACTTATGACCATTTTTCACTTATGACTGTTGCAGCATCCCCACAGTCACGAGAGGCCAGGCGAGGAGATGCGTGCCTCGATGTGAGTGTTATTGAGTTGGCCACGCCCAGCCAATAACATGACCACCAAGCCATGTCCACCCAGTCACATGACCACCAAGCCACGCCCACCACCTAAGCCATGCCCACAGAACCAGTTGTTAAAAATTTGAATCCCACCCCTGCCTTTAGCCTAGTTGGTTTCTGATTGGTGTAGGTTGGTGAGGGCTGATTTGGGTTGATGCAAACTATATCAATCAGGAAGCAGCTCACCTAAAAGGCCAATCAGAAGTCAGGATACTTGGCTATAAAGACAGTAATCCAGCCACTCCCTGCTCAATTGCAAAGCACTTTACCTTTAAAGATGCCAGGTTGATGATATGCACGTGGAAAATGCAGAGTGCAATTCTCCAGTAAAAGAATAAGAAAAAAAATATCTTAAATTTCACGAGATTTCCACAAGTTCTGTGGTACGCTATTAACAGTCATGCTCATATTCCATACTTCCTCCTGCAATTTTTTCCCCATGGCGGCATGCCCATAAAATAAGTGGAGCTGAAAGAGACTGACTGGCACTGGTTGAGTGTAAACTTGAATCTAAATCTCCTCAGTTTTTCTCCAATTTTTTTTTAATCCAAATGCTACCCTGGCTCTCTCATCCTTCCTTTGGTGCTTGTAATTTACACCTCTTCCAATTCCAGCTTTTCTCACACTAGTCCAAAACATTTGTACATAAATACAGAATGGTAACATGACAATAAGCAAAGGATAAGAGAACAAAATGATAATTCACATCCTTTGAGAAGAACAGGCAGAAACAGGAGACTTGTTGCTGTTAAAATTTACATCCAGAGGATTTAGTTATTTGCTTGTAATTGAGCACTAATTTTCATTGCATCAATAAATAAGACCCTCTGTTGAAATATATCACAGCAGAGGGAGCTTCTGCCTTTGAGGAAGGCAGAATCCGAATGCTCAAAGGCCTTGTAAATGTCAGGAAGGCCTCTGGAAGTTGTAGTTCAATACTATCTAGAGACCAGCCCGTGTACTTATTTTATATTCAATCCAGGTATGTTTCACAAAAACATCTTGAAACAAAAGGATCCTGGTTTGCTTCTATGGAAAGTCTTGCCACCGTTGCCATTGACCCCTGGAGTGATGTATGGAATTCTGTCAAAAGGCCCTGCATTGTACAAGGCAGCTGGAGGTGCTGTTTTCAAAATATACAGCTGCCTCAGACTTCTTAATTACAGTGATGAAATATGCCAGTCGTGGAAGTAAATGAGATTAAAGCCAATTAGTTTACATGTGCATCTGCTTCAAAAGCTGCTTGCCTATCATATTTTATTTCCAAAACCCTAGCCTCCCTTTACACAAACTGTTTAACATGCTGGCATGACTCTGTACAGCTATAACAAATTTACCACATAAGCAAAGAAATACACCATCGCTTTTATTAAGTGAAGATTGCATGCTTCTTGATTACATTTCTGGAAATCTACCCTTTGACCAAAGAAAATTCTCTTTATTATTCAGACTCCTCTGAAGCCTTTATCTTATTTACTCTGGCCTGCAGCCATAATGTTTTATTTTTTGCTTATGAATATGTGTGTGTGTGTGTGTGTGTGTGTGTGTGTGTCCCCATTTATGCACTCATGCAATTCATCAGCCTCTCAATATTTAGTATAAATAATATGTTTCCTTAAACATCTTCGAGTGCTTTCTGCCTTGGGCTTCACAGCCCAGCAAGATTACTGATGTGGGAAACTGTCCAGTCATAAGGCAGGCAAGCGAAAAAAAATTGAATCATAAACTGTAACCACAAATAATTTAAAAAGCTAATAAAAACTCAGTAACCAATCTGCCTTCTAGCTCTACGCATTATTCTACCCACAAATCCCATGAAACGGAAGTTTCTGTAGTTTCCCTCCTCTCCTTTTAGTTAATGCTGTGTCAGTGTTTACCTGCCACTTTCTCAATCATTTTTCCCCCCTGCGAAAGGGCTTTCTGTATTTCTGCTGTATACTCTGGATTCTTGAGAATTCTTTTTGAATTTCCCTTGGGGAGATCTCTGCAGTTAATGTTATTTTGGAGATAACAAAAGATAAAGTTGCTTGTATGGTGGGGTTTTTTTTCTTTTTAGTTGTTGTTAAATATTTCCTAGCAGACTAAATCTCCTTAGGTCTCTGTTGTACATGGTAGACTGAAAAAAACCATGAAGGAACTTTCTCATGTTATCTTGCTTCAGGACTGAATTGTCATTGAGGAAGTGAAAGAGGCTGCAGACCACTAGAGGGACGTTTGAACAATGAAAGCAAGTTACTCACAGATCTACTTTGGTCACCTTTTCATTTCATAACTGGAAGAACCTCATCCTGCGCTCATGAGAATTTTGCAGAATGTCTTTCTGTTAAATAAATTTTGATATCAGTTCTACATTAAACACGGCTGATGGGGAGGGGGGAAAAGGGAGAAACATACTTACCATCTTCATTACTTGTATGCTGCCCTGAGTCCCCTTGTAGGGGAGATGGACGGCATAAAAATTTAATAAGTAAATAAAAATAAATCTTTATATGCTGCTTGCCTAGATGTTCCTGACACTGAGTAAACCCCTGTATGGGAGCAATTAATTCTTAAGTACATTGTGTCTACTGTCAATCTCAAACCTGTGACAGCAGCTCCCAACAAGATATCTTAATTCTCACAGAATCTCATTAGTCCTATTTACTGCAAGGAGATGGGGGTTAAGTTGAAAACTGCATATGTGCTTTTAGACCTAATTTATAAGTTAATATGTTAAGACAGGCTTCTTCGATACCTTTGATTTTCTTTCTAATTGTCTTTCTAATTGTCTAAAAGTCAAAAGAGACTTGGAAGAAGCTTGCTTCATGTTTAAAGGTAGAGAAAAGAGTGATCCCTGTGCTGCAATGCGTAAGAAGTGTCTATTTCCATTCCAAGTTGCAGAGGATTTAATTACGAGAGAAGGTATTTTGAATTTTTAATAGTTACAGAACCGAGGATTCACTCTGCACAAAATGTCTGCCTCATACAGAATAAAGTCATTGCAATCCAGGAGTCGGTTTGATTGTTAGTTGGATTATATTCACACGATCAGACAAAGGCTTGAAAATTTAGAGTACTTCCATCAAACTATAGTAAAATGTATATGAATGAACAAATAAAATAAATGGCCCAACCCCTATATACATAAATATATAAGCTTTATCTCTTAAAAATTGCTGTTTTTAATAGCCGGTGGAAAGCCAACCGCAATGGATCAGATTTCTAATTGATTGATTATGTGTCATCAAGTCAGTATTGACTCTTAGCAACCACATACATCGATTTTTCCCCATAATGATCTTTCCTTAATCTGCTCTCTTGTAATGGTGCATTCATTGCAACTTAACTGAGCCCATGTACCTTGCTGCTAGTCAATTTGTTCTTCTCTTTCTTCCCATCTTTACAAGCATTAAAGCTTTCTCCAGAGAGCTAGGCCTTCATGTAATGTGTCTGAAGTAGCATAATTTGCACCTGGTCACTTGTGCCTTAAGGGAGAATTCTGGGTTGATTGATCGATGATCCAGTTATTTGTTTTCCTGACTATCCATGGTATTCTCAGGAGTCTTCACTAGAATTCAAAAGTGTCAATACTTCTATCCTGCTTCTTCAAAGTCCAACTTTTACTTCCATAGAATATCACAGGGAATACCATTGCCTGTGTAATTTTCAATCTATTGTATATAGGTATAGACACATCACAGCATTTCAATATATTTTCAAAGTCCTCCATACTTGCATTGCCTTTTTCTAATCTACTGTGTATTTCTTGACTGTTCGTTTCTTTATTGTTTTAGTTGAGCCTAAAACACAGAAGCCATTCACTACTTTTGATATCTTTATTGTCAGTTCTAATGCGGATTGCTCTAACTTTGTCATTAGTTTATATTTAATGTTAGACTCCTTTTTTTACTGTGCTCCTTGACTTTTATTCTTAGAGCTTACAGATCCTGTGCATTTTCAGCTGTCAGAGTAGATCAGAATTCTAGGAGGAGGTTACTCCAAAATGAAAGTGCACCAGTAGGAAATCAGAGCCTGTGGGCCTCTGCCCCCTTTATTTCTCAGAAGTTGGAAACAAAACTAGATCTACACAACATGTAAGAGTCAGACAGATAAGAATGATTTGAAGTGAACCATCCAGCAAATATCTCAGTCCTAAGACTTTAGCAATCAAGACCAGCAGTTTAAACTACATTTGGAATATGTGGGCATGGTACCTTTATGAAGTACTCATGTTTTATGAGTTAAGGGAGGAGGAAAGGAGGAAGAATCCCGTCTTCTTAGAAATATTCTGTGTTGTTTAGTTTCTTAAGCATTGGAGGGAAACATCTTAACATAATCTGATCTGAAACAAGGAAAATATGGTGCTTTACCATTGCAATGGATCATCTAAAGAACTCTGCAGTGAATTTTGACTAATATCTTTTTATTTTTATCCAGTGTTTATATATTTGAACCTCCTCCCATGATATTGCCTGTATATTTATTGGATATATAATTTATCTACAAAACCCCACGATAACAAATACTGTGTGAGAATTAATAGCTATTTACTCCCATTATTCTGTTGATAATCATTTTATTTCAACTTTTCCCTTTAAGATACTTACTCTTTGCTGAAAATTAATTAAGCCGGCTGTCACGAGGTAGTTGAAAACTGAAGTTTGTTTGTTTTTCCTGAGTTGAAGAATTCCTTTGTAATAGGTATGCAAAATCATCTGGCAAATTTCCCACATATAACTGGGTCACCCATTATGCTTTGTTGCCTAATGGGATAAACAAATACCTGTGGAGATTTTGCTTCTCTCTGCCTAATGATAGGAATTCTTTTATAGAGTTTATAGAGTTTCTTCTTAATGGTTTAACTATAGATTCTTTTTGATATGCAAGTGTAAAGGACAGGTATGGATCAATATATTCCAACATGGGAAGAAAGAAGATGCTAATGAATAACAAAAAGAAAGATAGATAGACTGATATGCATGTATATAAAGAAGCTACTAAGAGAAAACATTGGTATGTAAAATAGTCAACCAAATTAGTGTACATTTTAAATTAGTGTTATACAGCTTAGGGAAGAATTGCAATATAGAGCTATTATGGAAAAATGGTTGTAACTATCAATTTGCTCTCTGACTCCAGTGCAAAAGGGCAATAAAATGCAGCAAGAAAGGATAAATATAAACCAATTTTAGTATTTATTGCTTTTGCCCTTCTCTATAAAATTAATTTTATCGTGGCTTAAGGATCCAGACAGTTTTAACTAGTTACCGGTATTCTAATAAAGCATCATAACAGAAAGCCTTTTAAGGATCTATCCTTGTCATAAACAAATTCAGTGCAAAAGCCATCAGCCTGTTCTGCCAATTTGGTTTATAGCTTTACCTCAGTCTTTGCTTCCTATAGCAAAGCAGCATGTGTAATTTCATTCTTTGGGGATAAAGCTATTCAACTTTCCTTTTATTTTCTTAATACTGAGGGATCTGCGGATACAATTTTTTTTGACAGAGAGTAAATAGTTGGAGTATCAAGCTCAGACAATAAAAACACAGATATAACAAAAAATGACATAAAATAGAATAGAATAGAATTCTTTATTGGCCAAGTGTGATTGGACACACAAGAAATTTGTCTTTCTGCATATGTTCTCAGTATACATAAAAGAAAAGATACATTCATCAAGAGTCAAGAATCATAAGGTACAACACTTAATGATAGTCATAGGGTACAATAAGCAATCAAATCATACTAGGAAACAGTCAATATAAATTGTAAGGATACAAGCGACAAAGTTACAGTTATTCAGTCACAAGTGGGAGGGGATGGGTGATAAGGAGTGATGAGATTAACAGTAATAGTAATTCAGACTTCGTAAACAGTTGGACAGTGTTAACAGAATTATTTGTTTAGCAGAGTGATGGCTTTCGGGGGGGAAATGTTCTTGTGTCTAGTTGTTCTGGTGTGCAGTGCTCTATAGCGTCGTTTTGAGGGAAGGGGTTGAAATAGTTTATGTCCGGGATGTGAGGGGTCTGTAAATATTTTCACAGTCCTCTTTTTGACTCGTGCAGTATGCAGGTCCTTGATTGAAGGCAAGTAATTGATTTTTCTGCAGTCCTAATTATCATCTGAAGTCTGTGTCTGTCCTGTTGGGTTGCAGAACCAAACCAGACAGTTATAGAGGTGCAGATGATAGACTCAATAATTCCTCTAGAACTGTATCAGCAATTCCTTGGGCAGTTTGAGCTTTCTGAGTTGGTGCAGAAAGAACATTCTTTGTTGTGCTTTTTTGATAACGTTTTTGATGTTAGGTGTCCATTTTAGATCATGTGATATAGTAGAACCTAGAAATTTGAAGGTCTCTACTGTTGACACTGTGTTGTCTAGTATTGTAAGAGGTGATAGTATGGGAGGGTTTCTTCTTCTTTTTAAATAAAGTTTTATTTGGGTTTTCACACATACAAAATATAAGTAAAACATCTTTTTTGAAAATAGCATGGTCCCGGGTTGAACTTCTTTATACAGACACAAAACTCAATTTCGTGCTCCTTTTTGTATTCTATTCCATATCTTATACTATTTTACATTTTCTACATAGTTTTTCCCCTCTTTTAATTTTCTCAATTTTATTTTGATTATCTCATCTCAATTCAAATCATTATATTTATACTTTTGTCTGTTCTGTTTCAATTTCATATTATCTTTTCTCATTAAACAAATTTTCTCCTATAGTTACTAATTGGAGTATGACACCTTTATATATTTTAATTACATCCATTCAACTCTTATTTAAATTTCAACATATACCTTAAGTTTATGACCTTCAATATAATACATAATACATAACTTCCAATCGAATTCTGCTTGGTACATTCTTATAATACACACTATATTCTTTAAAAAGAAAAAAGAAAGATTGTAAATATATGTAATTATAAACCCTCATTCCGTTCCAGTTCAGTTCTATCATTAATAATCATTAAAATCTTAATATCTTTAACACTTCTTTTCAATTAAATATCATACTTCCTTAAAAACACATATAATCTCCATAAGTAATTTTTCCCTTATTTCTCTTCACATATGTTTTATAAATCATTAAATATACCTTTTGTTACATTTATTTATTGACAAGCATTCCACTGAATTACAATAGCTATTTTATCAGACATTTTAATCATACTTTGTTTCATATTTTCTAAAATTATTTCTGCTTCTAATATAACCATACTATCTTATGTACCTTTGCAGAATCCCTTTTTCCATTAAGTTTTCACCCATTATCTCTAAATAGGCCCTGTTTCTCTATATTTTGCTTCTGTCCTTTATAACTTCTTTTCCTTTCTTTCTTCCCTCTCATCTTCTCCCCTCCCCTTTCTACCCCCTTGTCTCTCTAGTTCTAATTCTCTCTTCTGCATTTCCCTCTTCTGTTGCTTTCTGATTTTATACTTATTTTTCACTCTATTTTTTTGAGTTGTTTTTCCCAATCTTAAACTTTCCATTCTCTTTCCTTCCTTTCCTTCCCCCCTCCCCACATCTAAGATTACTTGTTCATTAAAGATGGCTTCTTCTTTGTCTCAATCTTCTTGTTCTGCAGGCATTTCTTGTTGTTTCTCATAATTCCAAATCTCCATTTCTAAAAATTGAAATACGAAGCCAAAAGAACCTCTCCCTTCTTGTGCATCTTCTTTTTACTTTTTAAGTTCCATTTTCAGTTCTTCGAAAAGTGGAGCCATTTTAAACAGTTTTAAACAACCACCCGATTAATTTTAGTCATTCAAAACAATAACCAAGAATCCAGAAATCATCAAGTAATCCAGATAGTCCCGAGTTATATCTTCTTATTTCTTTTTCCACTTTCTCTTCCTGGGGTTTTTGTTGCGATATTTCAGTTAGAATGTATCTTTTGGAAGTCTTGTTGAGATTTTCCTGTAAGTTCTTTTTTAATTCCAGGCAGTCTCCTTCCTTCCAGATCCTACCCTTTTATTCTTTTTCTCTCCTTTCCTGTTTTCAAAAGCTTTTAATTATCCAGAAATCTTTATTATCCCTTTGACTTTTTATTTTCAGCATTAAATGCCTATTGATGTCAAAGTGGATTTTTTTTCCAATTTCTTGCTTAAGTCTCTTAGCTGTCAGTATAGGAAAGGAGAAAACCAAATCTTTTCCCTTTTCTCTCTCCTTCACAGTTTAAAAATCTTCTTAGGGAACAATGTTATTGTTTTTTAACAGTTTAAATTCCAGAGTACCTTATTTATTGCTTTTGCTGTTTCACCCAGTCAACCAAAACTTTCTCTTCTTATCTTCCTCCTGCACATTCTTTTCCAGTCGAGTTCTTCTTTGAGGTGGCCATTTCTGACCACCACTGCAACCGCCTTCGGGAAAGGGAGTAATGGCCAGCTGGGGGGGAGAGATGCGGCTATCCTCAACCCTGCTGGCAGTCTCCCCCCTCTTCACCACCTCTACGGGGTGGCTTAGCCCCGAAACCAGCCAGCTTGGGGCGCTCCAGCGGCGAGCACGGATCGAAGCCTCGCAGAGACGAGGTTTCGGTCTGTCGCTGAAGAAGCTCAAACCGGAAGTCCGGGAGGGTTTCTTCTAAAGTCTACCACCATTTCTATGGTTTTGAGTGTGTTCAGTTCCAGATTGTTCTGGTTGCATCACGAGGCAAGTTGTACAACCTCCTGTCTGTATGCGGATTCATCATTGTCTCGAATGAGACCAATCACTGTTGTGTCATCTGCAGACTTCAGTATTTTAACAGATGGATCATTTGAGATGCAGTCAGTGATATATAGGGAGAAGAGAAGTGGAGAAAGCACACAGCCTCGGGGAGCCCCTGTGCTAATTGTACAGGTATCAGATGTGATTCTGCTTCACTTCACTTGCTGCTTCCTGTCTGTTAGGACGCTTATAATCCACTTACAAGTGTGTTCAGGTACCGCTAGCTGGTTTAATTTAGTTAGGATGATTTTAAGAAGATGTTTAAATGCAAGTCAAGATAGTGCCTTTTCAGTGACTCCTATACCAAGAAAGGGCACTGTTTTCATGCTTCTGCATCATGCTTATTATTTTTGTGATGTCCAGGGGGGGAAAAATTGCTTCCTGAAAACACTTGGTGATACCGATAGATCCTTTTAAACACAAATATAATTTCAGAAAGACTGTATCATGTAGGTATGTTAAGAAATATGATATTAACTTTTAATCACTGCATAAGTTCCAGAGCCTCAGGGGTGCAGTGGTTAGAGTGCAGTACTGCAAGCTATTTCTGCTGCAGCCAGCTGCCTGCAATTTGGCAGATCGAATCTCACCAGGCTTAAGGTTGACTCAGCCTTCCATCCTTCCGAGGTGGGTAAAATGAGGACCCAAATTGTTGGGGGCAATATGCTGACTCTGTAAAACCGCTTAGAGAGGGATGTAAAGCACTATAAAGCAGTATATAAGTCTAAGTACTATTGCTATAGGACCAAAAGCATTTTGCTGCTGATTTTTGTTTGTACTCAGTTCCAAGTCATCTCACTGGTATGTCCAACAATAGTCACCCAACATTGATGGATTCCAGGTCCCCTGATATTGCTATGGCAATATCATGGTAAAAACTTTCACCATGTTTGTAATTCACTGCAGCTAGATTTTCAGGAAAAGAGTCCAAGAGTGAATGCAGAAAATGAATCTTCAGAGACATGTTGCACTTCATGAACTTGTATGTAGGTTGGTGCTGTATAGTTGTCAAGAAAATTCTCAACAACATCTTGAATATTTTCCAAATGGTTTTCTCTGGCCCCACTAACAGATATTTTAACCACTTGTCATTGATGACATATCTGATCTTGGACCAGCAAAAATGCCTTCCTTAATCTTGGCATCAGTTTTTCTTAACCATATTATACTTTTTATATGTGGCCCAAGACAATTCCTCTTCATTTAGTGTGGCCCAGGCAAGTGTGATGATAGATAGATAGATAGATAGATAGATAGATAGATAGATAGATAGATAGATAGACAGATAGCAGTGGTGGGATTCAAATTTTATTTTTTTAACCACTGATTTTGTGGGCATGGCTTGGTGAGTGTGGCAGGGGAAGGATACTGTAAAATCTCCAGTCAGAGGTGGTATTTGCCGGTTCTCTGAACTACTCAAAATTTCTGCTACCGGTTCTTCAGAACTGGTCAGAACCTGCTGAATACCATCTCAGATAGATAGATAGATAGATAGATAGATAGATAGATAGATAGATAGATAGATAGATAGATAGATAGATAGATAGTTTGCAGTAAATATTTTTTCTTTGCACCCTAGGAGAAAAATATCTGCCACTACCTTGGATTGAACTCTCAACCTTCCAAGTTGGAGGTGAGCATCTTCATCACTAGGCCATCACACCACTCAGTAAAATGTTCAGCTCCATCCAGTTGCCTCACCTCTTCCCCAAATTAAGTCTCTTTGCATTGAGTCCTGCTGATTTCATAAGCATATTCAAGTTGTTTTCTTGACAATCATATAGAAGCAGTTTATCCCTGCTTTCCTTTGGAATGTTTCTTGATTTTCTAAGCTTGAGTGCAGCCCTTTTATTTCTTAGTGACCTCTTATGCACTTGCTAATCAAGTCTGACTTTTCTCAGGTGCTTTGTATCAACACAAGACTATTGGGCATGCCATCTAACTTGGCTTCCAGCATTGTAGATAGTGCGGGTGGAAGGAAAATGTACTGTGTTAAATATTGATAGTGATATTAACAGCAGGCATTCAAGAATGTGTTAGGTGATAAGATGAATATATTTCCATTAGAGAGCTAGTTAGCACATATTTAAGAGGTTGTAATGCATGAAGTTGGCATATATTTATAGTAACTACTGCAGTATTAATAGCAACTGAGCTATTTTCTTTTGTCAAGCAAAGAGGATTGTGTCTTTACTTTAAGCCTCATGTAATTATTTATGGCAATATTTATGCAACATGTTGAACCAGTTAAACTAAGCCAGGTAAGGTATTTTAGTATTTATTTGATTTGTCAATCGCTTACAAGATAAAGGTATAAGAATAAATATAGTTTTGAATACATGAGATAGATACTTATAAGAAAAATAAAAAAAACAATAGGACAGGGACGGGAGGCACGATTGGTGCACTTATGCACGCCCTCTACAGGCCTCTTAGGAAGGGGTTGAGATCAATAGTAGACAGTCTAAGATTAAAGTTTTTGGGGTTTGGGGAAGAAACCACAGAGTCAGATAGAGTATTCCAAACATTGACCACTCTGTTGCTGAAGTCGTATTTTCTGCAGTCAAGTTTGGTGCGATTAACCTTGAGTTTGTATCTATTGTGTGCTCTTGTATTGTTATGATTAAAGCTGAAGTATTCATTTGCAGGTAGGACATTGCAATGTATGATTTTATATACTATATTTAGATCGGACTGGAGGCGGTGTATTTCTAGGTTTTCTAGGTCTAGAGTTTCAAGTCTGGTGGCATAAGGTATTCTGCAATGAGTAGAGGAGTGGAGAACTCTTCTTGTGAAATATTTCTGAACATTTTCAATTGTGTTAATATCAGATACATGATATGGATTCCAGACTGATGAGCTGTATTCAAGTATAGGTCTAGCAAATGTTTTGTATGCTCTAGTTAGTAGTGTGATATTACCAGAGAAGAAGCTATGTAGGATTAGATTAACAACTCTTAATGCCTTTTGGGCTACGTAGTTACAGTGGGCTCTAGCATTTAGCTCATTTGAGATGAGTACTCTAAGGTCCTTGACAAAGTTTGGATCCTCAACAAGGTCTTGACTATTTAGCTTGTATTTTATTTTCTGTTTTTTTCTGCCGATATGTAAGACAGAGCATTTATTTGTTGAGATTTGAAGTTGCCATTTGATTGACCATTCTTATACACAGTCAAGGTCTTTTTGGAGGGTAGTAGTATTGTCTGTGATGTTGAATAGCTTTACATCATCAGCGAAGAGAACGCAGTTGCTCTTAATATGATCACAGAGGTCATTTATGTAGAGTATGAAGAGAGTTGGTCCTAAAACACTGCCTTGGGGGACACCACTGTTGACAGGTACAGAATTTGATAGGATGCTCCCAATTTTGATCATTTGTTTGACAGGAATGCTTCTATCCAGTTATGTAGGTGTCCAGAGATATCATAAGATTTTAGTTTTAATAGTAGTTTGTCGTGTACCACTGAATCAAAGGCTTTACAGAAGTCTATGGAGATTGCGTCTATTGCTTTGCCCTGATCAAGTTGTGTAGTCCATATGTTTTTGCAGTGTAAGAGTTGCAGATTGCAGGATAGTTTTTTTCTGAAACCAAATTGTTTATTAGAGAGTAGGTTGTTTGTCTCTAAGTGGAGGATAATGGATTGGTTAATAATTGATTCCATGACTTTACAGGTGATGCAGCATAAAGAGATTGGTCTGTAATTTTCAACTAGGCTGGTGTCTCCCTTTTTGAAGATGGGGATGACCGAGGCTTGTGACCATAGTTTTGGCAAGGAGCTGGTCCTGAAAGATTTTTCAAAGATTATGCTTAGAGGTTCAGCTATGGCAGTGGATAGCTTTTTTAAGCACATATTCCATCCGGTCCAACAGATAGGGATGGTTTTAGATTGTGCAGTGCTTTTTCAACAATGTCTTTTGTAAAATTGATATGTATTAGATCATTGTAGTTGTCTGGTTTGACTAGGAAGTACTGGGCTTGATCCATTGCTGTTTACAAATACTGAGCCAAAGAATGTGTTAAAGAGGTTTGCTTTGATGGTGTCATCGTTGCAGTCTTTGCCATTAGGTCCTTTCAGGGGTGGGATGGAACTTGAATCTTTTAGTTTGTTGTTTACAAAATTGTAGAAAGCACGTGTGGAATTTGTGCGTAGAAGGTTTTCCTCTTCTTTAATGTGATAATTAGTGCATTCAGTTTCAGTTGGTGGCATAGATTTTTGTATCAGCTTTTGAAGTTGGCAACGTGACCAGATTTGTTTTTTCACCAAAGTGATCTCTTTTTGGATTGAAGCTTCCTTATTGTTATGGGTAATCTGTTTTTCCTGGTTTTGGGAGTTGTTGTTGGTACATATAGTTTGATGGCTCTTTTGATTTCTAGTAAGAATATGTTGTAATAGTCTTCAACAGTATTGCATCCAGTGAATAGAAATTGCCAATCAAGGGAAGAGAGATCGTTGATTATAAGATCATAGCTGCCTTTTTTGAAGTTATAATTGGGGATTTTGTCGAGATGATTTTTGTGTGGACGTATGTTGAGACAAAATTCAATCATGTTGTGGTCACTGTTGGAAAAGGGTTCTTTAATTTGTATTCCGTAAATTGAATTCAAACTATTGCAGAAGATGAGATCGAGGCAGTAGTTAAGCCTAGTATTGTTGGTTACTAGTTGTTTCAGTCCCAGATTTGTTACAGCATTGTAGAAGGTTGCATGTATGGGTTCAGTTGTACATTCGTTTAGGGTCCAGTTAATATGAGGTAGATTGTAGTCACCAAGAATGATAAAAGCATGTGGGCAGGATGCTGCCCATGTTAGTAGTGTATTTAGCATGTTTACATGTTCAATGTCATAATCAGGGGCTCTGTAACATAGTAAGAATCAAAATGTGATATGTAAGGTCAGTTCGCAGATAATGGTCTCAGGAAGAGCAAGCTCCTGGGTAACTTGGATGTTTTTTAGATGTAAGGACTTTTTATAGAAGATAGCAACACCACCTCCTCTACGGATTTCACGATTGGATTGGTAAACATGATAGTCTCTTACTGAGGTAATGGAGTCAGGAAGAGATGCGTTGAGCCATGTTTCACAGACAAATATGATGTCGAATTTAGCCGTATTTAGTAAGAGGAAAAATTCAGGTATTTTATTTACAAGGCTTCTTGCATTGAGTAGCTTGCATTTAAGGCCAGTTGTAGTTTGAATTGAGGTAGTTGGGGGCGTGCGTACCTAGTCTTGGGTGATGGTGGATTGGTTGAAGAAGGTTTAGATGCTGAGTTGTGGGTTGTGCGACTTTCTTTTGATACTGTCTGCATGGTAATCAAAGTACAGGTCCTTCTCTCCATTGCCTAGACGATTTTTGAGTTCTGTGCATAGTATACGGGAGCGGGCACATTGCTGTAAGGTTAGGTCAGGACGAGATCAGAGGTTTTTATGGTTGGTGTTGTTTTTGGCGAGTGAATTTATAGTATAAATGAATTTACATTTGCTTAATTCATTTTTGCAAATGACTCTGCAGAAGCATGGGGCCACAGAGCCATCTCTGTTTTTGAGCTCTCGGCCAATGCGAGAAATGTCAAGTATTTCATCAGGGGAGATGCTTGATAGCCACTAATGATGTTGCGGACAATTGTGATATCATCATTGTTATTGATGTCCTCTAGACCATTAAGATGGCGTTAGGATGTTTTCGTTCACGCTGGACAGCTTCTCTGACGAGGATTGGGATATCATTATTTGTTGGATTTATGGTGTTTTGTGGATTAGGTTGCAGTTGTTGGTTTGTAGCTATGTATGTAGCCTAGGATGAATGGAGTTGAAAATAATAGAATTATTATTATATACCTTTCCAAATATTCTATTCTAGATGTCTCCAAGTTTTTTAATGCAATGTTCAATCCATGCACTAAGAAATTTAGCTGGCCTTCTTTCTCCAGGGACATACTGTAGACTCTAGATGCAGCTTCAACAATGCAATAATTTCACCATTCCCCAATTTCTAACTGTTCCTTCTTTCCTATTTTTTTTTTTTTTTTCATTTTAGGTTATGTTGAACAGCCTTGCACTGTACCTTGTCCATTTGACTGCAAATTAAGTGACTGGTCTGACTGGTCTCCTTGTAGTTCATCGTGTGGGACAGGAGTGAAAATTCGGTCCAGGTGGCTTAAGGAGAAACCATACAATGGAGGGCGCCCTTGTCCAAAACTAGACCCAAAGAATCAGGTGAGGTGTATCCTAAAGCCAATATACCAATTTGGAATTGATCTTCTATATCTAAATCATTCTGTGATTGATACAGTAGAATCCCTCTCGTAAGGGTTGTATAGTTTCCTTTAACTGTCTCTCTTATTGCAGATGCATGCTAGAATAAACTTTTGAAAGGTTTTCTTATTTACAAAGCTATTAAACACTCCATAAAAGATTATTCATTAATAATAGCATATCTTGCCTCCAAACCTAAAACAGTTAAGCCTGGTTAGTGAGATCAGACACTGCAAATAATATTTAAAACAACCTGTGAAACCTAGTTTTTTTCTTGAATTATTCTTTGAAGATATTTCCCCTACTAATTCAATTTCACTCATTCTAATAAGTTTCTGTCTGACAATTACATACTAATTTTCAAATGTGTATTCTATTATAAAAGGATGCCAATATAAATGGGAATATTCAAATGGAAAATTAGGAGTAAAATATTTTTCAATTAATGTTGTAATTTAATGTAATAAAGGATCTTTGCAGTTAATACAGATAGGAGATTATTTCCATTCATACAATTTAAAATGTTTAATGCTTTTTAAAGACTATTGAAACCAAATCAGAAGTAGTCTTCTTTTTTATGATTGTTTTCTTTTAAAAAGATCAGTCTCGATTCATTTCACTCTTTTTATGATTTTAATACAAATATAGTTGTGTTTGGAAGAGCTTTTTAAGTTTACGGTACCCTAAATAGGGCTATGCAGAATCTTCCAAAGAGACCTGCATAGGAGTTCACACAAAGAATTTCTTTTCAAAGTTGGCTGAGGTAGTAGCCTTATTGTTTGTTAGTTATATGTCTGCTATTTGAAAAGAGGTTTTATTCATACCTGTTTGGAAGGTTTGCTCAACCTGAACCTTGAGTTCAAAAAGGAAAGATTCCTGTCCAGAAAGAAGAAAATAGTATAAGCCATTTTTTCCCCCTTCCTCTGATTGCAATTTTGACCTGGTCATTTTTAGCACAATCATATGTTAACACAGAGCAAGAAATATTTCAAGTGACTGCTTTAATTCCTAGATTTAGTTCATGTACTACTCACACATGTTTCTCTTCATCCTTCCATCACCCTGTTGTGTTGAATAGTAGCTGTGATGCTTAGCCTGAAATCTATAATTACGTACCTGGGCAAAGAGTTTGTTGATTGAAAAAAAATTGATCATAGATTTTAAAAGTATATATGCATATTGGCCCTCTTTCAAAGTAAATGTTCTACTCATGAATGGAAAGCATGAAAATATTAGAGTCATCCTATGTCCAGTCAGGATTTGTGCGTGAGATTGTTAGACCGACTTATTTTTGTGACAAATGACCAGACAAGACCACTCAGAGTTATTCTTTGTTGGTCTAAATCAGAGATGGACATTTCACCTTCAGCGCTCTTCACCATTAGCTGCGTTGATCAGCTCAAATCTTTAAATCTGAAACCCAAATGTCAGCCACTCTAGAATACATGATAATAGCAAACTGTAGATTGCCGGTTGCATAGCCAGCACATGTACGGTCCAAGATAGCCAACCCTAACCTGTGGACTTCTAAAATTGATTAACTTTACCTTTCTGAATTTCTAGCCAATATGGCCATCACCCATGCTAGCTGTGAATTCTGGAATTTGTAGCTGAACATAATTGGAAAGCATTAGGTTGAAGAAACTTGCCATCATTATTATTATTATTATTATTATTATTATTATTATTATTATTTAATCTTTTGTGAAATTCACAGCCTTTGGGGCTGGTTGGTAGCTAAACAGCTCGAGTCCTAACTAAGGACCTAGGAACTGTTCAGGTAGCATCGGAGGATATAAGCTGTTCCAAGTGGGGTGTTTTTTGTAGAAATTATTATTATTATTATTATTATTATTATTATTATTATTATTATTATTATTAACCTGCTTTGAAAATGTGGATTCAACTTAACCTTAACATTATTCACAATCTTTTTAAAAAGATTTTTATCCTACTTTTTTAAATATAAAACTCAAACCAGCACCTTTTTCCTACTCCTCTTTCTCCACAACAGCAATCCTGTGAAGTGGGTTGGGTTGAGAGAGAGAGTGACTAGTGAAAGTCACTCAATTGGGTTTCATGCTTAAGGCAGGATTAAAACTCACATCGCCTAGTTTCTAGGCCAAACATCTTAACCACTACAGCAAATTGGCTCTCGTTTCATTATTATAAGCTTCATTATAGATGATTGTAAGCTTTTTATTATTTCATTTGCGTTTAGTCAAATCTGTTTGTTGTTTTTATTGACTTCCTCACATCTAATTCATAAGTAATAATACAGTAGAACCAAACTCCAAAGAAGTATGATGGAGAATACTCAAAAAGATAAATAATGCCCACTTCTCAAAGTTTTCCTTCATGAAACTGAAGGATCACAAAACAAGTAAAATGAAATCTCACCATAGTGAAAAATAGTGAACTATACTTCTGCAGCCAGAGTATCATGAAAATTAAAACTCATTGCTTTTGCCAGCTTCTAATAATACATTTGTTTCAGCAGGTTTTTGAATAAAACTTGAATAAAAATTGTGCTTGATTACTAATAGCTAGTAATTTTTGTGTGCTTATTTCTTTGTAAGACCTACAGTATAGGGACAACCATCTCAGCATAGTGGCATGCACTTCTTAATAAAAATAGTATATTATGTACCCTGATTCTTACTTTTTTCCCCCGAAAAAGCATAATCCTAAATTTATTTAGCTGTAACAGTGCAGGAAACATGTTGGCATGATTTTTTCACATATTTTTTTTTTAAATTGCAAAGAGTTATAATTTATTTTATGATTCATGCTTTGTATGAGATTTTCTTCATAGTAAGAAAGGCCAATGTTGTTAGTTGCTGAACTCCTTACATCTGTTACTGTTTTAAATTTTAGCATTTGATATGGAAGTTGACTAGGAACTCACTGTGAACCTCAGGGTGAGAAAGGAAAGCAGTTCCAATTTGTTTCTAGTGAATTTGTTACTCCTGTTGTTTTTCTCAGTGACATTTCCTTGTATTACTTAGAAAAATGACAAATTACATCCTAATATGAAATGTCCAGTTTTTTTGTCAACAATAATTCATTTGTGTGTATGTGTGTGTGTTTTGACACTCTTGAATGCAGTACATTAGTAAACCCCACACCTTGTGTTTTAAAACAGTGCTTTTAGAAGTTTTCCTCATACCCCATTTTCATTTGATGAAACATCCTGATATAAAGGTTAAAAGGCTGTGCCTGCGAATGAGGAAAAAGCCATCCGTAACAACTGAACTTAAATATCACTTCAGTTATAACATAACGTACAGATATCACCGGCTAAATAAGGCTATTAAATTTGCCAATTTGAGCCAAATCATCGGAAATGGCTTTGTAGTGGTCTATTTACCAGAGAGATATTTCTTCTAAGTAGATTGTACCAAAAGCTTTTGTTGGCAGCTTTTTATGGATTGTCTTGTTCAACGTTTAATTTATTTGTTATCCGTTTTATGGAATCGTGGCATTGGAAGATATCTCAGAGATCATCTAATCTAACCCCTTTGGTCACCGCTAAAACAATTTCAGACAGATTGTCAGGCCTGTCCCAGCTTGGATGTTCAAGAAAGACCCTCGATTCACTTTTACTGAGGCCAAGAGGTTACAATGTAGCAAAGATCTGAATATTCCTGCATAAACCCAGCGCTTTTCTCTTCCCACGTGCCCTCCTCGCTTGGTCCTTTTATAAATGTCCAAGTGTTCAGACTAGGTGTTTTGGTGAACAGTCCTAAAATTTTGTGCCTCTTCGGTGGGCATTCGGATACCATTCTCACACCTTGGATCTGCCAGGCTCTGATCCAGGCTGGCACCTCTGGTTCCTCTCATCCTGTCATCCTCCCCTCCCTATATCCCCTTATTCGTCCTTCCCCCCCTTTTATGACAGGGCGAAGCAGGGCTGAAACAATGCGATGGCAGGCCTGATACAGATAGCAATGCAGTCTCTGCTTAAAGCCCTCCATTGAAGGGAAACCTGTCACTTCATGACTCAATCTAGTGCTTGACAGCTCTTACCATGAAGAAGTTCCCTCTAATATCTAGACTTAATCTACTTTCCTGTAACTTTAACCCACTGTTTGAGGCATCATAAATCAGCCTGACAACAGTGAACACTGAAGCCGAAATTATTCTAGTATCTTTGTCTAGGGTAGAAAAGAGCAGAGCGAATAGATGCCTTGCCTGTCCTTTGGCAGAAAGTTTCATTCTTCCCTTCCCTTTTTCTTTTCCTTTTTTTAGAAACACACTCAGTGACTTTTAAATTATACACACACCTTTCTACACATGCTGGCATGTGTAGGTGTTGCAGCATGGCATCTGTTAGTTTTTTTCCTCAGCCTGATTTAACAGTGTGTAGGATTACCATCAGTGAATTTAATATGCAAAAATATAAGGAAAACGCTGAATTGAAGACACAAGCTTCAAAAAGATTGGTTGAGTCACTTGCAGTGCTTAATTTTGTGGGTACTTTTTTGTCTATAATAGAGATGTATCTGAGACTAGCAAATAACACAGGTTGCATGATTTTTTTAATGCCTTCTATTCTCTTCCATAAATATCAGCACAACCGACTTTCTCAAACCATATTCTCTTAGCCCATCAAGGCTGAACTCCATTCCTTACGTAGCTGAAATGCCATGGGGGAGGTCAAGAGCAAAAATTCAGAACCCAGTGGTTTTCATTATTCCTTTTCTCTCCAGCCATGTGAGATTAAGTGCTATACTTGTATGAAACATCTCAGTAAAGTTCAGAGTTCTGTGACTGAAAGCAAAGTTTCAGTAGTCAATAATGTGCAGACTTTTATGAAGCAGCTGTGCTCTGCACAATGGAAGGCACACAATTCTCAAGTTGCTTCCTGTTGTCATGAACCATCATCAGCTTCCAGTTCAAGTAGCTGGAAGAATTGAGTATTTCCTTGAGTGAAATGACAGGTATATACAATATGTCCTACATATTGGCAAAAGAAATATCATAAAATAAAATACAGGCTGAATAGTCAAGACCTTGTTGGTGATCCAAACTCTGTCAAGGATCTTGGAGTTCTCATCTCTAATGATCTAAGTGCTAGAGCCCACTGTAACTACATAGCCAAAAAGGCATTAAGAGTTGTTAACCTAATCCTGCATAGCTTTTTCTCTGGTAATATCACACTACTAACTAGAGCATACAAAACATTTGCTAGACCAATACTTGAATACAGCTCATCAGTCTGGAACCCACATTACGTATCTGATATTAACACAGTTGAGAAAGTCCAGAAATATTATGCAAGAAGAGTTCTCCACTCCTCTACTCGTTGCAGAATACCTTATGCCACCAGACTTGAAATTGTAGACCTAGAAAATCTAGAACTATGCCACCTCTGGTCCAATCTAAGTATAGTATATAAAATCATACATTGCAATGTTCTACCTGTCAATGAATACTTCAGCTTCAACCATTAATAATACAAGAGCACACAATAGATACAAACTCAAGGTTAATCGCACCAAACTTGATTGCAGGAAATATGACTTCAGCAACAGAGTGGTCAATGTCTGGAATACTCTACCTGACTCTGTGGTTTCTTCCCCAAACCCTAAAACTTTAACCTTAGACTTTCTACTATTGACCTCACCCCTTTTCTAAGAGTCCTGTAGGGGGCGTACATAAGCGTACCAACGTGCCTACCTTCCCTGTCCTATTGTTTCTTTTATTTTTCTTATATGTATCTATGTATTCATAACTATGTTTATACTTATACCTATTATCTTGTAAGCAATTTACAAAAATAAATAAAAAAATACCGCACCTATACAGAAACCTCTTCTAGTTACTAGAAGTGCTGAATGAGGCATCCAATAATAAGGAAAAGTGTAGCAAGTTCAGTTCACTGACAGATACAGCAGCTTTAAAGGAGTGTTTTGCACAAACCTTCATAGAAGTGAAGCTTTGCATAATTTTAGCAGATTGTCCCATCTAACAGAATGATTAGTTTATTAAATTATTTTGAATTTTATGCTTGGACATTAGGCCATATACTAGCAGAATATTATAGAACTGATTGGACAGATTAATCAAGCCTTTCAGAAGCAGAAGAATAAAAAAATAAGACATACAGGTATACTAGCAGGAAAAGATACACAAAGGCAGGGTTTCAAAATACATTTCTTGTTATTTTATTACATTAATATGGACACCTGTTTGGCAGGTTTCCTATTGCTTAATTAAATGGTCCTTCCCTACATTGTGGAATGGATACCACAAATCTTTCTGAGAAAAAGGTTGCACTTAAAGTGGAACACATAATCCTGAAGTGATCAAAGAGAAAGTGGGTTAGTCCAAATCTTTCCTTTTTTAAAAGTATACTTTTCTTAATCCATGTTCTTCCTTTGAGTTGCCTCTCAACTTTTCCTATCATTTTATTTCAATTCTCTGAAAAAGATGGTTGAATGTCTCACAAAAATCGACGACTCCATAAGAAAATGATGCTTTATGTCTCTTTATTGTGCTATTATTTTTAAACTATGATTATTAGAAGTCCTTGGTGCTCTCTGAGCTTGCTTGTTTTCTTGCAGATGTTTCATTACCGTAATTAGGTAACATCATCAGTGCTCTGGTAGTAAGGAGTGCTGTTTGCTGTCAGTTTATATTATGGTGACTTGCCTGTCTATGTAGTTGGGGGTGATCTTAGAGATTCTTCAGTTGGGCTGTTTACTGATGGCTCTTTGGCAGTTTCTTGATTGGGGTATTGCTTAGTTGATTGTTGGTGTGATCTTAGAGTTAATCTATACTGATCTGGAGTGCTGATTACGTGGCGCAGAGGTGCTGGAGTCTTTTCCTCTTTTGGGCTGGTCGATTGTCTCTTTTGCAATGTTGTTAATGTCTATGTGTCTATTGATGGCTGATTCGTCAGAGTGCCAGGCTTCTAGAAATTCCCTGGCCTTTTTGAACTTGGCCCTGGTCTAGGATTGTCACATTTTCCCACATTTGAACTATGATTATTGTAATCCCTGGAGCTCCCATGCAATTATGGATTGGACAGTGCATTTTACCATATTATACGCTATCTAAAAGTATTCACTGGTCATCTAGGCCAGTGGTTCTTAACCATTTTGAAAGAATCGCCCCCTTGAGCCATTGAGGAAGTTATCATCGTTCCCCTCCCCCAACATAACCTCTCAATCACAACACAGGGAAGTAATTCTTCAATTTATGCAAACACGTTTTTTGTTTTCTTTAAAATTGTCATCAGGACATATTGATGCAAATAATTTATTTCCAGTCTTTTTCCCATATCTCAACTGTGTGAAAAATTCTGATGCCACCCATCACTTTGCTCCCAAACTTCGTGATACATGTATTTCATTATTACCTTATTTATTTAAGACACTTAAATGCAATGACCACTGAAAACAAAATTCAATTGCAAGAAAATGATATGCCCGAAAAAAACAGTAACATTTAATGATTTAATTACAAGTGAATTTTAAGACACAAAAAGAAATATAAAAAGGGCATAAGAACAAACTGCAATGCAGGAACTAAAAATTTCAAGATGAAAACTCTGAAACTAAATTAAGATTCGAGGAAAATATATATTCATGCACACTGTAAAAAGGGTTAAAAAAACACAAAGGAAATTTTTACAGAAGGAAAGCAACAAAAATCAGAGCGACAAATTTAATGGGTAGAATAATAGAGGCTGCTGCGCACCGCGCATGAAGATGAGCGATGCGTATTCACATATGTACGGTGTTCTGTACTGAAGCTAGCTGGAGGAACATTTTAAAACACAGTTCAATCCACTAATACCAAGCGATCTGATGTTTTTGTATGACAGATATACAGTGGTCAACTGTATGAAAAAAGTCTCAAAAGTGTCCCCAAAACTTCTCACTCCATCACCCCCATATCGCCCCCCTTCCGTTCCTTCGCCCCCGCGTTGCCCCTTTTCGTTCCATCGCCCCCCATAAAACTGAAATCACCCCCTGGGGGGGCGATATCGCCCAGGTTAAGAACCACTGATCTAGGCCATTCATTTGAGATCCAGAGAAGAAGAAAGAGAGAAACAACTCCATAATGCCTAAAAGCCACCAGTGCAGCTGTGCTGCTGACAGGCATACCCCATTCAATTTAGCCTTACATCCTGCTGCCTCTTGATTGTTTCTGTGATCATGTAATATAATTACTAAGTACCATAGAAGATCCTCAGTGATCCATCATTTCTTGAAAGTTAAATTGGAATTTTGTTATAAATAATTATGCTGGTTTGTTGATGGAAACCAAGATTAAGAAAGAGACCAATCCTGCATTAGAAATTCATGAGTAGAGAGAATAGAACAAAATGTTATTGAATCAGCCCTTTGGCTATATCAAAAGTATAAAAATAATACAAAGTTAATCCCAATCTGATCTAAAGATTCTGTCTTCTTCAAAATGTCTCCTTCTCTTTGAAATAAAGAGAACGGTCTTACTAGCAATATGCAGGTTCATTCCTTGCAAAATGTAAGACAGTTTCTCTCAGGGGTGCCAGTATTATTTAGTTATTAAATAAGAAACTGAATAAAAAGCCTTTTCTGCAGAGCGTATTTTGCAGTAGCAAGACTGTGTCCATGTCTTCAATGGCCACAAATATACAATCTTCCTTCAAATAGAGAGGAGAGAGGAGGATGGGACTCTTACCATTCCAAATGTGGGGATATCAGCAAGGCCAAGCAGGAAGCTCTCAGATGCTAGATATATTTGCACTGAATTCTTAAGTTGTTTCTATCCTGGTTTCATGCAGCCTTGTCTCTAAACAGTTTTTAAGAAAATGCTGTCTGGACTGAGATGTTTTGGCATCAGTTTGCATGGTATTTAGTAGACATTGCTTGCTAACTCATCCTCCCATTTGATAGTTCCCTGCTGCTGTTTCCTCTCAACTGTCCATTCCAGAAAAGGAACTGCCAATTACTCTCATTCCTGTAGAGACATGTGCAGTGTTTGTGTGTGGGGCGGGAGAGGAATAATCCTCCCTCTGCAAAGCAGCCAATCAATATGTAGGGCTTGGCCTAAAAGAAAGGAAGATACGAAAGACCAGGCAGATAGCAAACAAAAAAGGGAAAGCACTACTTTGAAAGTGGAGAAGAAAAATGTACTGGGAGGTCAAATTCACAGTCAGATGATGAGTCCAGGGTGATGTCATTGGTCCTTGCTTTCCAAAATGATTGTTGGACTGTCCTAGAGAGGGGGCAACCTGATATTGTCAGTAAGAACATTATTCCTGACACAAGATTGATACAGGTAGAACCATGTGACTGTTTATAAATATCTCAATCCATTTTGAGAATATTTAATGATGTTGTGGAGGCATGCTGGCCTAGTGGTTAAGCTGTGGGCTTGTTGACCAGAAGATCAGCAGTTCGAAACCCAAATACCGCATGATGGGGTGAGCTCCCGTCACTTGCCTCAGCTCTTGTCCACCTCGCAGTTCACAAGCATGCAAATGTGAATAGATAAATAGATACAACTTTGGTGGAAAGGTAACAGCATTCAGTGCATCTCAGCCTATAAGTCATGCTGACCACATGACCACAGAAATGTCTTTAGGACAACATTGGCTTCTTCGGTTAAGAAACGGAGATTATCATCAACCCTTAAGAGTCAGATACGACTGAACAGGGGAAACCTTTATCTTTACCAATGATATTGTGAAAGGAAGATAGGTCCAAATTAATTATTTGAAAGAAGCTCTAATCTGGTAAGTTACAAGAAGATGCTATGCCTCTTTTTAATGTATAGAAGCCCAATCTCTTTTTGAAGAGAAAACAGTCAAGACAGAAAGTGAAACACTCAGTTTTCCCAGATTGTTTATTATTCTGCGTACCATTTTTACTTTCTCATTTAGATCTTCAATCTAATCAAATTTTTAAAAAGTTTAAAAGATTTTTATTATTTATCTTGAGACTTCGCTGTGATGAGCAAAACCCAATGGGCATACCCCCTTCAACTAGTTGAATATATGAATGTGACACATTTCTAAGTTGTTGGAATTAGATGAGAATCTCATTAAAAGTTTAGAGTCTGATCCCAATTACAGCTTAGAGTGATTATCAAATGTCAGGGCCATGTCTGAGGTGCCTGAGAAACCATTTCTCCATAGAGAAGGGCCATTTGGTAGCATAATGAACAGAAATTTGTTGCACGTAACAATAGTAAGGCCACTGAGGGCCTCTTCTTGTTCTGCATAGATGGGTTTCTAGAATATCACTGCTTTTTATCAATGCACTTACCTTGCACTCACTTTCTCTTTGGTTTAAGTCACTGAAATGGGAAAATCTTCATTAGTCTATTTGAAAGTAAGGGTAGAAAATAACTTGATTGGCTCTAGGAAGCCAAGCAAATAACATCCTAAAGTATACTCTTCCCGAACACACACCTTCCAGAACTTGTGGAATTCTTCTTGTTTTTTTGCATTTTGTCTGCAGTATTGGTGGGGCAAAAGTCTACGACTCGCATGTATTCATGCTGCGGTAGGCAGTCCATCCACCGTTTTTTAGTTGCTCTTGGAGTCACCAGTCATCTGTCTGAGAGCAAGTGCCCATCACGTGATGGATTCCACATCAGCTAAACCATCTTGGCCTTAGTTCTCTCATTTTGTCTGGAATTCGGACAACTTTGAAGTCTTTCCGGATGTCTTTGTTTATAATATGATCATCTGATCATTCTCATTTCCATTGTGTGCAGTGCCTAGCTAGCTATATAACAATTCTGGGAAACTAACCTCCCAGAATTATTAAATGGATTATCTCAGTGTGACAATTATACTATGAGTACAAAGTCTGCCAAATATTGATTGTAACTAAGGTTGTGATTGTGTAAGGCCCAGCCTAAGAACGGCGTAGAACAATCCAGCCAAAATTCAGTTCTTTACTTCCTTACTCCAAATAGACAGAATTTTGCCAGATGAACCC
Source organism: Notechis scutatus (assembly GCF_049901735.1). Taxonomy (NCBI): domain Eukaryota; kingdom Metazoa; phylum Chordata; class Lepidosauria; order Squamata; family Elapidae; genus Notechis; species Notechis scutatus. The sequence goes on along the minus strand of NC_142009.1, from coordinate 209,003,893 downwards.
TTTATACTCCCACCCAACTGCTATACCTTGGGAGATTCAAGGAAGTAGCTATCCTAAATCTCTTCCTCTGTCTCCTATCCAGCATCGGACAGTAGTGATTCTTGTCTCACCCTCCCCTCCCTGCCTTGGAAACTACCATTTCACTATAATGCTCCCTCCTCATTGGCCCCATCCAGCACTGTTCTGTTTTAACTATGTATGCTGTGCAGAGTCACATGGAGGTGAGAAGGGCATTGATATAAATTCAATAAATAAATAATCTAGCATCTTGAACATACACTGGGAGTTGGCCAATACATTCTGAATATGCACAGCACTTATCTGATTGCACAAGAGACAACAAAATCTCCTGGATTGGATTATTTTGTTTGTGTGTGTGTGTGTGTGTGTGTGTGTGTGTGTGTCAAAAGCATCAACATTCTCTGTCCCAGTATAAGCAGAAGTATATTATATATGGAGAAGGATTAGGGAAATAATCATTCAGTACCAAAATGCATAATTACCTAGAAAGTAACTCTTAGCCATCAAAGACAAACATGACATCTCTTTCTCAAAAAGAGAAAAGTATAAGATGCTTGGGTCTTCATTTATCTCAGTCAACATTTAAGGATCCTATGTCTGAAACTATTTGGCAAATGAAACTTTGTAATATTTACATTTAGGCCATTATTCTCTCTGAAGACAATGTGAATGCCATTTAGGGATTAAATATCAGTTCACCTTCTGAGCCACCTCAGCTGTTTGTGATTTGTTGCCTTATAAAATATATATTTTATAAGTCCTAGAAATTAGTTATTGTATTACTCTAGGTGACCTGTCTTTATCACTCTAGTTACATAGACTCCCTAATTTATTACAGCAGACTTTGGAAACCTGCGTATTAAAATATACAGTATATTTAAAAAATTCTGCTTCTGAAAGTTTTGAAGTAGTGGAGTACTAAATAATATTGAGATTATTTGTGTCATCCTTTCAGGGTTTTTTTTTTTTTTTTTAACCAGATTCCTCAAACTCTTCAACCATAACAGATCTTCTAATGCCTTCTAACTGCCTTCAATATAAAAGTTGGAATACATTCAGAGATGTATCTCCCTTGAAAATAGCCCATGTTGAATTGTATAGTGCAGTCAAACATCAAGACAGGAAATGTTTTATGACATTTCGTTTTATGTCATAAACTGTGTTATGATAGTTTTTATGCCATAAAATGTTTTATAAAATTTGCCAAGTTTCCATTCCGTAGGAGCCATAGGTCCATTCTGAATGCATTCTGTAAACTAGCCCATTTGATCTACTTGGACTCAGAAGGTTTTCCCCTGTGGTGCGCTGTTTTGACCAGTTATAAGTTACAGGAAAGAAAAATGTAGTAATGTATAAATTCTTCAGCATTCTGTTTCTGATTGTGAACTATTGAGTGGTTTTCTGGTTTGAGAATTGAAGATAAGTACCTTGTTTCTCATATAATAAGGCTGGGTCTTATTTTTTTTTGAGCCCCGAAAAAATGGCTAGGCCGTCTTTTTGGGGGTGACTTAATTCCCTCCCTTGCATCTTCGGGCAGGCGGCGACGGCTTGGATGTTGACCTCGGCGTTGGTGGGGCACTTTGTATCGGGGTCAACCCAGGCAGCACCATATCCGGGTGTGCAACAAAAGTACTTCCTAATGGCAAGCCCCCCCACCATTCCCCCCCATTTCACATGTTTTAATATAGGCCTTAATTTGGGGGGAGGGGCTTAATTTCATTTCATGCCTATAAAACATGCTGGGACTTCCTATTGGGGGAGGCCGTATTGTTGGAGAAACAGGGTACTTGTGTTCAATGACTATACTACACAACAACTAAGAAGTGTAAATTAATTATATTTGCGTTAAGAAAATACTTCAAAGTAAGATATATGTGGATTCTATAATATGATCCAGTTGAAATTAACTACTTTGAAGTTCCTTTAAGGTTAATAGGAGAAAGTAAAGCTCACGTGTTTTATTTTTTCCCATTAAACTCAAAGAGCTTTCAACAATAATGTTAATTTGTTTCATACCCCATATTTCTGTGATTTAAGTCAGTTTGAACTAAATTCCATTGCTGGAAACTGGTTTTTGAAAACAAATATTGTTACAGTATATTAATACTGCAGAAATATAATTGCTCTCCTATAACTGACATATAACTGAATCATCTGGCAACCTAATGCAGGTGTGTCAAAATCATATAAACTAAAATTGACAAGGACCATAGTTCATCTTATAAAATGCATGCTTTAAGAAATTGTACTATTTGAGTCTATGGGTTTTTTCTTCATATTTATGTCACAAAAGTTATACAATTATTTAAATATTTGTTAAGCATTAACATGTACATACTGAAAGCTATATATATATATTATAAAACCATTCCTTTCTCATTGGCTGAAAACTTAAGACTAACTTGCCATTGTTGTGTTAAGCTGGGTACCCAGTGAAATAAAATTGAGATTAGAAAATATTGACTAAATTATGGTTAAAATATCAGAATAAATTATTATTATAGGAGGGCATACAGTCAGCTGGATATTTAGACTGGATTTGGCATTTTTTAAATCCACTTAGCAAGTTCTTCCGAAGGACCTGGAATAGTAAGATGTTTGATGCTGTTAAAGGTATCATCACAGGATGTAAGCTGTTCCAAGTAAAGCTGCCTTTTGTAATTGACTGATGGAGATTTTGTTAATGTGGGTGGTGTTCAAGGGGGGCTCCAGATGTTTAGGGATTGCCCCCAAATTTGTCTAAAGTGGTGTAGGGTTTCCTGCCTGAGCGGGGGTTGGATTAGAAGATCTCCAACGTCCCTTTCCAGCTCTGTTATTCTATTCCAGTGGTTCCCAAAGAGGGCAGTGCCAACCCCTGGGGGGCAGTGGGATGCCTTAGGGGCAAGGGGGCTGGCAGGGAGGCACTAAGAGGCAGCAGGGGGGCGTTCAAGGCACTGGCCCCGCAGGCTCACTGACTGCCGGCTACACAGCCCATTGACTGTTTCATCGCTCCATAGCCGGCACCTCAAATGCAGAACCCGTGCACGGTGAGCCTTGACAAGCCCAGGGAGGGAGGGAGGTGGAGGTGGCGGAAAGGGGGCTCCTTAGCTTGCAGGCTGCCCTCTCCGGTGGAAGCAGCAGAGGCGTGCCAGAAGGCCTGAAAACCATCCCAAGGCGTGCAGTGGAAGGGGTGGGTGGTCCAGCGTTAAGGTCCCCTTCCCCGGAGGAGAACAAGGGAGTGTGCAGCGCCTGCCTGGCCTCCGCCTCTCCAGCCAGCCGGGCTTGCGCGCAGGATGCGGGTGGGTGCAGCTGCGGCTCTCCAAGGCATGTGGCTCGGTTCAGTTCGGCTCTCCGTGGCCGTCCCGGACCTAAAACCTAGCCTCCCTCTGCAGCCCGGTTCTTCCAACCAAGCCCTGTGCTTGCTTGCTTGCTTTCCAAGCGATCATTCCCTCTGCCTCCCCTCTGCCAGTCTGGGCTGCTTCCACATGCCTTCCTCCTCCCAGGCAGAGCGTAAAGATGAGCAGAGCGCTTCCCTGAAGTTGGGAGTCTCTGAGCATGTGCAGAGTACCTCCCCTTGCTTGGCCCGATGGAAGTGGACCTTGGGTTGAAGCAAAGAGGGTGAAGTCAGCCACATTGCTGCCCCGGGGAGGTTGGCATTGCAAAATTGGGTGCCAAAGAAAGAATTGGGGCAGGGGGCTGGAGAAGGGGCAGAGGGGCAGCTGCATTAAGGATCAGGAAGATCTTAGCCATGGTTTATTGACTAAGCCGGAATCAAACAGCATGCTAAACTCTAAACCAGAATGGCTGGGTTGATATATTCAGCCTGTGTTTCTCAACCTTGGCAACTTGTGTGGACTTCAATTCCCACTCTGGCTTTGTTCTACTTTCACAAAGTGCTGCCGCTGTCGCATTCTTTCTGTCTGTCTGTCCATCCATCCATCCACCCATCCATCCATCCATCCATCCATCCATCCTTACATACATACATACATCTAAAAGGTCTGCCTGTCTGTCTATCTGCCTGCCTTCCTGCCTACCTACCTACCCGCCTGCCTGCCTGTCTTTCTGTCTACCTACCTACCTACCTATCTACCACTCTTATCTATCTATCTACCTACCTACCTGCTTATCTATCAATCTACCTACCTACCTATCCATACATTCATCCAAAAGGTTGCCTGCCTACCTACCTATCTACCAATCTTATCTATCTACCTCTCTCTCTCTCTCTCTCTCTCTCTCTCTCTCTCTCTCTATATATATATATATATATATATATATATATATATATATATATATATATATATATATATATATATATATATATATACCTATCTACCTACCTACCTACCTGTTTCTCTCTGTCTCTGTCTCTCTCTCTCCATCCATCCATTCATCCATCCATCCATCCATGTTCAAAGCGCCAGCCCCGCAGGCACATTGGGAAAATAGAGCAAAGCCAGTCTGGGAGGGAGGGAGGGGGAGACAGAGACAGAGACAGAGACAGAGACAGAGAGAGAGAGAGAGACCTGATGCATCAGATTGAAATGAGGCCTAGTTTAGACTGAGGCCCTTTTCCACATTGAAATATCTTTGCCAGCACATTGAAACATCTTTGGCTTCTATTGAAGGTTTTGTGGACAAAACATAGTCAAGACTATCAGGAAACTCTCACATTTTGTTGAGGCTTTAAACAGGATCCATTGGACCAGATCTCCACCCTAAAAATTACTTTTCCCCAATGTATTACAGTGCCAATGCTGAAGAAGGCAAAACAAAATGTATTGGTAAATTAAAAGGAGAACACACACACACACACACACACACACACACACACACCCTTCTAACACTGCTGGAGCAGGTGATTGGACTAGAATAGATATCTCATTATCTTTCTCCTCCCTCCCTCCCTCCTTCTTTATTTCTTTTTCTTTCTGTCCCTTCCTTCCATCCCCCTCTTTCTTTGTCTCTTTTTCTTTCTTTTCCTTTTCTCTTTCTTTTCTTCCTTCTCTCTTTCTCTCTCTCTCTCTTTTCTCTCTCTCTTTCCCTCTCTCAGGCTCACCCCATTGACTTGACTTGCTTGGGCAGGTCCCTCCAGTGCAGTGGGCTCAATGGGGTGGACCTGCGGGGCCAGCACCTAGAATGTGGCAGTGGCGGCATGTTTGAAAAGTAGAGCAAAGCCAGAGGTCGGTAATTTTTGCTGCAAAGAATCACAAAAGCTTCTGTGTTGTGCACAAGAAGGGACACACATGTCAATGCAATTCAGCAACTTAAAATAAAGAGATACAAATAAAACAAATCAAGAATCGGCAAAGCATCTCTGATTAGATTTTATTCACTACTAGAATCTAATCAGAGATGCTTTGCCGATTCTAGTCCAATGACCTGCTCCAGCAGGGTTAGAAGGGAGTGTGTGTGTGTGTGTGTGTGTATGTGTGTGCATGGCTGTCAAAACTCCAAAAACAGGTCAAGTATCTCTGGAGAGGCCAGTTATAAATTAGAACACTTGCTAAACAACTGGCCATTAAGTGAGGACCACTTGTTTGCCAGTCACCTGGCCATGCCCACCCAGTCACATGACCACCAAACCACCATACCTACTCAGTCATGTGACCAGCAAGCCATGCCCAGCCAGCAAGCCACGCCAGCCAGTCATGTGGCCAACAAGCCACGCCCACCCAGTCACATGACCAGCACACCACACCCACCCAGTCACGTGACCAACCCACACCCTCAAATTAGGCCACACCCATAGAAATTTGAATCCCAACCCTGGGTGGGGGGCACCGAGGATGAGTTTGTAGCACCAAGAGGGTGGTGGACTGAAAAAGTTTGGGAACCACTATTCTATTCTATCTATTCATGTACCTGCATGCACATGGATGATTTCCATCTGAGCCAATGGCCTGTATTTATCAGGTTTCTAATTCACATGGAAACTGATCCAGTTTTATTGATATAAAGATTTGCTCTTAACGTAAAATAATTGTGGCACAATTTTGAGTGTCCTAATTGAGTGGATGGGTGAGTGAAGGTTCTTACGTTGATAGTTTCAGTTGAGAAGAGCAAATTTTTTTTTTTTTTTTTGAATAGTGCTTTGCCGCTCAGCCAGTAATTCTGAATAACAAACAAAAAGATTTATGTAATTTGGAATTTGCACCTAGAAGAAATAAACATCTGATACTGGCTATTTTAGCAACTTGTATAAAGTATTCTATTCTATTGAAGGCATCTCTGTGTATGTATGTATGTTTGTGCATGTGGGTGAATTAATTCATTAAAAGACTTCACTAATGAGTTAAACTTCTCCCTAAGACACAATATAAACACTGTGTAATTGATTACAGATATTCTTGGACCGGGTTCACAAAGAAATTTGGTTCAATAGATTGTATTGCATGTCAAGATAAAGATAATACATTTAAAAGGGTTTAGCATGTTGTGCATGTGAATCTGTGTCTATCTGATTGTGCGCTTACAAGTTTGTCTTAAACATGTGACTAATCTTAATAGCAATAGCACTTAGACTTATACACTGTTTCATAGTGTTTACAACCCTTTCTAAGCCATTTACAAATGTCAGCATATTGTCCCCAACAATCTGGGTCCTCATTTTACCAACCTTGGAAGGACTGAAGGCTGAGTCAACCTTGAGCCAGTCAGGCTCAAACTGCTGAACTGCTGGCAGTTAGCAGAATTAGCCTGCAATACTACATTCTAATCACTGCGCCATCGTGGCTCATTAATAAAGCCTGCATGCTAACAGATTGTCCACCCATGTGCTAACTACAACATTATTCTGTATATTTCTGTCTTTAGAAACCTCAGATAAAAATGTTCATTTCCTTATGTATAATTTACAGGAACATTTGATTTCAAATGCATAGTGTTTAGATAAGTAAATGCAAAAGGGGAAATATATACAGTATATAGAGAGCTGAAACTGCCTTATTATTAAGGAGACCAGCTCTGCAGTTTTCTGCCTTAACTGACAAGAGCTCTCCAAGGTCTTTGCAAGAAGCCCTTCTTATCAAAAATGTCTTACCTTTAACTGGAGATTTCAAATTGTATCACTTTCAATTTGGTTGTGCTTGTTATCTTACTTTGTGGATGTTCAACTTATATTGGACCCAACTATTTTTTTTTTCTTGGAATCTTAAAATTTTGTCCCATGGCATTCTTATTGTGAAAATTGATTGCACTCCTTAAAACCCTTAATAACAATCTAAATAAAACAAAATCATAAAACATCCAAAATAAATTCTGTTTACTCTGCCTGTAATAGCTGTACTGATGGGGTAAAGAATGGGAATTGTGTCATGAATCCCTAAAACTTAATTCTATTTACTTAGTAGTGGTGCATTACCTTGAGATGCCATAATAATAAAGCTAAAATCAACAGTGTGTGTGAATTTCATAATACCTTGCTAAATTAGCTTGCATGGCTGACAATGAATAGATGTTTGAATAGATGGTATTAATTGGCATAACAAGTCTGTTCCAGCAAAAGTTCTTTTGTGATTATGTGGTCAAAAGTCAGTGAAAACCATTCCTTTAATTAACACTTTTAAGCTACTTCATATTAAATTCAGCTGATTAAATTTTTCTGTAATTAACTTAGTCACACAAAAGAGGTTAGCACCAGAAATCCGAGATCAAGAAGGGATATCTCGGTAGGTATAGGCAATATACTTCTATTGAATTCAGTGAAAGTGAGTTTGTTTTTGTATGTGATTGGCACAGCTGGGGTGAGAGACTTCTATAACAGAAGATGTAGAGTTTTTTTTTTATAGTGTTTGAACTTTTCATTTTGTTGGTGTCTATTTCTTGGAGATAAGTTCTATATACATTATATAAAAAAGATTGTTTCGGGAAATGTGTCCACACATCTTTCTTAGTAAATATGTATTGATTCAGGAGTCGTGAGTTACTTGTAAAAATAATAAAAAGAGTTACAAATAAATAAGATACATAAAAATACATTTATTAGATTTTTTTCCTCCACCTCTATTACTTTATCAGTAAAACAAGATGGCAAACATACCTAATATTCCTTTCTCCTCCTATTTTCCCCACAACAGCAAACCTGTGAGGTGGGTTGTCAGTTTTCATGTCTAAGGTAGAACTAGAATTCACAGTCTCTTGATTTCTAGACTGGTGCCTTAACCATTATATGCTTAAAGCAGTTTTACCATTGATGGTAAATGATGTAAAGAGAATCATATTTCAGCCTTTTCTTTAACAACTCAGAGGTTTCCAGTCAATTCCCTGGGAAAAAAAGAAAAGGGTCAAAGTTAAGAAATATTGCCACAAGTCTTATTATACATCATGAATCACACACTGGGTTCGTCATGTTGTTACAAGATTCAATCCACATCTCAAAGATTAGTGCACAGAGATTCTAACATAAAGCTCTAAAATTGGCCAGGAAACTTGCATTTAAACTTGCTCAGAAGTAACCAATTCAGATGGGAGTAGTAAAATAGGATAAGGTTGGATTGCTGGTTGTTTAATTTGCTGTTTTATAAGACTGCATGTTGTGACTGCTGTCTTCAACTTTTTTCACTGGCAATATTGAGAAACAGTCAGATACAAGTTAGCCATGAGTCAAAAGGAAGTTTACATAGAAATACCCTTTAAATAAATTGCTGTAGATTTTCTCACTTTGTGTATTATCTTTTCCTGATGGGATGTTAAATGAAACAAATGATCTCATACATTTATATTCTGTTCGTGCAGTTTCAAATTGCCTTGCATGCTTTGCCAAAATCACAGCAATGTTTCCTGCTTCACTACTTTTACTTGAGGACGGAAAATAAAAATAAAATAAATCAACAGTTCATTATGCCCTCCTTATCCATGACAGCACCTCTGATAACCTTTCATTTAATCTGCATTTAATACATGATTGGCCAGAATGATAATCTAAATTCACTTCACTTGTTTAATTGTGGGTGTGTAAGAAAATGATTGGCTGAGCAAAAGATACAACTAGTGCATACTCAGTTAGCACATTCAGTCTGTGGAAGTGTTAAATGGAATTAAGGCTTTTCCCTCCCACACGTGGCAACTTCTTTCCCCCACACGTGGCAGCTTGGATGCTTTGCATCTTCCAAAGATGCTCAGATTATGTTAGTGATTAAAAAATAAATAAACACGAAAAACCACCCTGGTTGAAACCCTCTACTTATTCTCCAAAGAGTAACATGGGTGTATTAAGGTTTGAGACGCTCATTGTTTGACTTCGACAATACATCACAAAATCCCCCCTTAAGGGCAAAAAAATTACCCCTCCTGTCCTTTGCAGGTGCAGTCCATTGGAAGAACGGCAACCAAGATAAACCTTCTTTAGGAATAAAACACTAAATTGTCTCCAGCGTCTGTTAGCACGCAGGTCCAAACTCTTACGCAGATCTCACATTTGCAACCCATGAAGAGGATCACGCCCTCTCCTCCCTAGTAGACCACATTTTACCCTGATCCTCTCCTCCCAAGTAGACCACATTTTACCCTGATTCTCTCCTCCCTGCGTGCCCTAGGATGGATAGGTGATGGGCCTGGGTCCTCCTCTGACTGCTCAAGTTCAGTCTCCACCAGGGGCATGACACTGTTAGTAGTTTAGGGAGAGGAAGGGGAGGACTTGGATGGAATTATAAGCAGGACCAGGGAATCTGAGGGTGGGGCAGGAGAAAGGATAAAATGAGTAGTAATAGCAGACGGAGATGCAGTGAAGGCAGATGGAAGACTGCTTTTAGGGAAGGGTATTGATTAATTGAAACCAATTCCAACTTCTAGTCCTGTGCCTAATGTGAAAGAGAAATTCCCGTTTTCAGGGACCTTGATTCTTGGCTGCCAGTTCTGTCTATAATAAATGTCTTTATCCATGACGTGATTGTGGATGGAAAAAGCAGGTTGGTTTGATGCCCAAAAGTGGAGTGGGTGAAAAAGTGGTGTTTTACTACTCTTAGAATTTTGCTCAATTAGATTTTAGGCTTTTCACCAGCACAAGCCCAAAGCAAAGGAGAAAGAGAGACAATTGTGATGCAGAGCACTCTTCTAGCAACAGATAATTGAATAGATGCTTTGTTTCTGAAGTTGGACTCAAGGAAAAAGTTTTTGTAGACTTCTCTCGGATTCACAGCAGCATACCTCCCCAGGGTCCTTGATCTCATTTCTGTGTTGATGTTGGGAGATTCCAGGCCTATGGTTTGGGGTTATGTCAACCCATCTTCTCTATATTAAAAAAAATCCTGACTCATGAGGTCCGCTACACATTACACAGGGGTTTTGTGTTCATAGTAGGTGGAACATTTTCTTTGGGTAGGAGATATTAACATTTCATGTAACATGGTGAGACCATTCCCTTATTGTAATGGAGCTAATGGGTGCCCTCCATGGGTAGAAGAACTTACTCAGTCTGGCCCAAGCATCTAATAGATCCACTTGTTTTCTGAAGAGCCTTTGGAGAATATCACCAAACTTTATTAGGCAATTATGCTGAGACTTTGGTCTCCTGCTGGAAAGTGACAGCTCTACAGTCTTGGGTAGTATTTCATTTGAACAGCCTCTTCTTGCTTGCAATCTAGTTGATAAGAACAGGGTGTGGCACTAAGACCAAATGGATTCCCCTTGTGAATGACCAATAATGAAAACGAGGATGTGGGAAATATATCCCTCCTGGTGCTACCTGATATTTTAGCTGCCTTCAATACTATTAATCATGGGATCGTTCTGGGTTAGTTCTAGAGGTTGGAAATGGGAAAACAATATTATAGTGGTTCTCTTCTTTCCTCCAGGGATAGTTTCATCAGTGATGGTGGAGTGAGAAACTATAAAGCCTTTTATTTATTTTAAATGCACAAAATTTAGATCTTTACTGTTTGCAATGAAAAACCTTCTTTGTTAATGGTGACTTATGAATATTTTTCTTTTGGATACTATACTATATATTCAATTGAACTGGTACTTTAAATCAGAAATGGCAAATCAAATGAACTAAAAATGTCTTTCTTCCATGAAAGGTATAACTGTGATCCTGTTTAATCTGAAATTAACCTTTAACTTCAGAATTCAATTACCTATATTGTACCTTGGCTGTCCAAAGCTATCTACAAATTAACATTTGTAGAATGATTCTTTTCACATTTTATAATGAGGAAATCAACAGCAACAGAAGCAACAAAAAGGTGTAAGAGGTTTGCTCCATGTAGAATTAACAATCAGCCCAATGACACTCTGGATAAAAAGAAAAACAGTGCAAAATACCATACCTCCCAGCATAAGTTGCAAACCTCCAATAAAGCCTGCAGTAGGATGAAAAGTAGCAGAATAGGGCAGTAAAAAATGACAAGACTGGTGATAAGATATACATTTCAAGCTGAACAAATGTACAACAACAAGGACTTAAAGATTAATGGATACAGTAAAACCACACAGAAACACTGACATCTACCATTAATGCTATCTTACATAAACCATCTGCAAAAAACCCTCCCCAAAAAACCAGGAACCAAACTATTGGTGACAAAAGACAAAAATAGGTCAGATTAGGTGGCAAATATCTCCAGTTGGCTCCTTCCCCTTCGGACCATTGAATCTTTCAGAAATGGATGAACCACAATTTAGGAATTGACAATCAAATTCTTTTCAGCATTAGAAAAATCACTCACTTACTGGACTCTCCATTTTGATCTAAGAAAATGTAGAACAGACAGTCATATTTCTGACCAAATATGAACAAAATCAGAATCACCTTAAAGTAGCAGGGAAAAAATAGCCTTTAAAACATTATAGTAGGAAATGAGCAGAAGGACAGTCATCCTGGATAGAGATTGTTCATCCATAAAGCTGCAGAATTGTTGAACAACTAGCACATACTCTTCTAAGTATAAATATAATGCTGAAACTGGAGAAAGAAGTCAAGAAAACCCTCAATGATTTAGCCAAGAGAGGACCAGTTACGAAAGAACAATGGCATATGAAAAGCTGTAGATCCATCCTCTCTATCCTTTGCGCTTCTCAAAGTTCATAAATCATACATACCACTTAGCCCAGTCTATCGTTATTGGAAACCACCACATACAACTTAACCATAGATTTCATTAAAAAAAAAACCTGGAGACCATACAGTGAATGTGCTGTTAATTCACCAATACCAGTACCTGAAAAAAGTATGAACTGTTGAGGAACATAAAGTTATGATTTCATTTGAGGTCGCAATTTTTCACATCCATGGATTCAAAAATATCCATTGAAGCCTTACAATCAAACATAGCCAAGCATACAAAATTTGAAAAACCCTGATTAATCATCACTTACTTTCATCACTTACTTTCATCACTTACTTTCAGTTTGATGGGCAGATATACAAACAAATCAGAGAATCCATATGAAATCGCCCATATCAACACCCATAGCAGAAATGGTCATAAAGCAATTTTTGCAATCCAAAATATGGATCTATTTTGTGGATGACACTTGTGTCTTAATCACAAATGACAATTGAAACTACAGTCTATAACAGGCCCGAAGGCCTGATCCAGCCCACATGATGCTTAGATGTGGCCCGTGGGACTGCCCTGGAAACAGTGAAGGACCGGCCCTCGGTGTGCAAAAATGGAGCTGGGGAGGGCCATGGGCACCCCTGACACAAATGATATCAAGCTGGCCACACCCACCCTGGCCATGCTCACCCCAGCCCCCAAGGTCAAACACAACCCTGATGCGTCCCTCAATGAAATCGAGTTTGACACCCTTGGTCTATAACATGCATTATTAAATGGAATCAAATGCACAAGCTAAGAAGAAAACAATAACAGACTATCTTCCTTAGATATTATCATCAGAGGAAACGTTGACAGACTTCAAATTCAGGCATAGCAGAAAAGACACATACAAATGCAAGTGCTGCATTACCAGAGCAGCAATCCAACTATCCGCAAGGAAAGCTCTACCAGAATACTGTTCGAATGAACTAAAAAAAAAAAACTGCAGCAGACTTCAGCACTTCAAAACAATGGAAATTCATGCAACTTCATAAAACGTGTCTTTCTTTCTGCAAGTAGCTTTCTGTGTAACCAATATAGATGCAGCCAATATAGAATGAGATATAGAAAATCTCCACATCTCTATTGCAAGCATTTATTTGAGCCCAAAGCTGGACCTCAAATCTTCAAGAAATACCTGTTTGCCTGCAAGCAAGAACTGGGAGCACAAAAAGTAATAGAAAACGAAGAAGCTCAAGTGCTTTGGGACTTTAGAATTGAAAGGGACAACCACCTGTCACATAACCTCCCAGTCTTAACAATTGTTGACAAAAAAAAAGAGAGAGAAAAGTCTGGATAGTGGACATGGCAGAATTTGGAGACAGCAGGAATAAAAGAGAAGGACCTGGAAAAGATAACAGAATACAAGGACCTGCAAATAGAAGTAGAATGACTATGGCAAAAGATAGCAAAAATAGTACCCATAGTGAAAGACCCCTTGAGTGCAATCCCTAAACATCTGAGGCACCACTGGAAAACCATCAGCATTGACCAAATCATCATCAGTCAGTCATAAACAGTTTACATCCTGTGGTGATAGCTTTAACATCATCAAGCAACAATATCTTCCTACCCCAGGTCTTTGAGAAGGACTCAATAGGTAGACAAATATGCCAAGTCCTGCCTGAACATCTGGCTGACTGTGCAACCAGCCTTAATAATAATACATCAAGACAATGATCTGAACAGGAACTTTTTACGCATTCTCAGTTTATTCTCAGCAGGAAACCACTTACATACATTTCTTTTTGGAGCAGAGTATATGAACTCAGCATTTCACCATCTCTTGTTTATTCAAATTAAATAACTCAACCTCTTAACTTACAGTTCTATGGCACAATGCTTATAGTTTAGGCCTTGGTAAATAATTTTATTCAGAAATTAACCACAGGAAGATTTTCCCCCAATGTTAATACAGAAGGAACTGCTAACGAAGTATCAGTTATTACAATTATAAAGCACCATCCATGATAAGCTATCCCCACAATATGCAACACATTTGGGACACATATTCCATTATGAAATATTTCAGGGGTGATAAATCATTTCACATTTCCTTAGTATTCCAGTAGCAGCCATGATTCTCTGTTCCTATTAGTACCTTAGCATCTCTATTTTTTCCCTTTCAGTGAAATGTTTTAGAGCCAAAAGTTTTTTGTTTGTTTTTTCTGACACATTGACAGGCTACAGATTCACCATGGAATTTTTCCTGATATGATCAGCAGCAGCAGCAGAGCATAGGATGAACTGAGGATGATAAAATTTGTGGCACAATCTTCAAGATACAGTATTTATATGCTTGGGGTTTTTTTGTAATGCACTGATAAAAATATATATAAGTAATTTCTGCTAGGTCCAAGTTGGCCAACATAAAAATTGCTGTTTTATCAAGTCTAAATGTGCATTTACTAGGAAAAAATGAAGAAAATAATGACGTCTATAATTTTTTAGAATTAATATTTTACATGCAATTATGAACTGTTTCAATTATTTTGTCAAACAATTTTTTTGCATTACTGTACATTCTTATATTAAATATTGCTTGTCTCATAGAACACTCCCAGTTCATCCTTTTTTTTTTAAAGTGATTTATTTTCTAAATCATACAGATTTTTAAATTGAAAATGCAAAATAGGAAATCTTATAAATAGTCTGTGAATTCAATCACTATTGAATTCTTAACTTCCTCAGCAGGCTCATTTTGTTCTGAAGACAATAATAGATTTGTCCAGTTTCTTGACCAGTGTCTTTACATTTTCAATGATGCCTTCTAATAAACATATAAAAGGATCATATAGCTGAGGGGTGTCAAACTGGTGGCCCATGGGCTGGTCGCTGGCCACGCCCACTCCCAGTTTAGCAAAGAGGGGGGGAAGTCACATTATGACTTCGACGATGCAAGTTTGACACCCCTGATATAGCTGGTTGCTCTTCCAAAATCTTCTGAAATGTTTAAAATTAGCATCATAGGAAAATGCCAGAAAATATTTACTTGGGGCACATTCTCAGGAAATCACTTAGATTTCTCTCATTATGCACATCTCAATATATAATATTTGGATCTGCAGTAAGAGGCTTCCATATTTGCATATGCCTGTGAGCATAAATGTCCTAATGACTCCATGGCAGACTCTATACATATAGTATTGGAACCTGTAGAATGCAATGTAGCAAAGTATTAAGCATATTTAGACTCCCATTGATGGGATTTAAGTACCTTCATTTGTGCACTGGGTAGCACCTTAAGGGCAGAATCAATCGATCAGTTCCAGCTACTTTGC
Source organism: Notechis scutatus (assembly GCF_049901735.1). Taxonomy (NCBI): domain Eukaryota; kingdom Metazoa; phylum Chordata; class Lepidosauria; order Squamata; family Elapidae; genus Notechis; species Notechis scutatus. The sequence continues at coordinate 208,988,568 of NC_142009.1, read as the reverse complement.
CACCCTGGTTCATTTACAAGCCTCCGGAATCCAGTGGATTCCTCCTTAACCCTTTTAAAGGCAAAACACAAAATAAGGCACAGAACTGTTCCAGTTTTGACAATAGAGAGGAGCGGACTTTCTTATTTGCAATCTGGGAGATATAATTGCTTCTACATTATGGTGCTATGATACGTTTAATGGAAATTCTTTTTATGGGCCATTTTACTGCACTTCGGCATTAAATACACACAGGTGCCTAAATGTATTTCATTTGTACCATTAAACCATTAAAGGTAGTTGTGTGCGAATTGCATTACGAGTCCTGAATCTGTCAGCTACCGTATAATATTTAACAGCTAATGCTTTTTTCCCCCACCTTACCGAAACTCCTATTTTGTCTTCTGTTCCCCTAAAGGATTCGCATAATTGTCTCCTCAGATGAATTTTCAGTTTATGTTCCTGGGAGCAGAGACCACCCTTATTATGCTTTTACCAAATTCTCTCTGTGCCTTTGTCTGCCTGAACTGTGCCACTTTCACAAAAGAAATACAAAATCTGAGGACTAAGCAAAACTGATAAGTTAGCTTAATCGTTTCACTTATCAACACTTCTCACTTTTCTTCTTCCTATTTACTAAAGGAGGATTTCCAGCAGGATGCCAAAACTATATGTCCTCGTTCCATACTTATTCACAGACCCAGCTTCCAATCTGAGATTCTCTGTAGCTTTCAAATGTGAACCATTTCATGGAGGAAATTCAATATACCTCACATTTTAAATCAACATGGGTAGCGTGGGAAACTTCTTTGAGCCTGGCAGAGATTGGATCAGAGTTATGTAGAAGTAAGGAAGAGATGTACTTATTTAAACTCTTATCTATCACAGTCTGGGAGAAAGAAAATCTTCTAACATGTATATGTTCATACATTATTAGCAGATACCAGCTACAAGATGGCGATAAACTCATGGCTTTTGTTCCCCACCCACCAACCCAGTATAGCAATGCTGTGGAATGTTTAAAAAATAATCAATAATGCCTATTCTTTTCTAATCACAGATTTGCTGAGTCTATAGTTCTGCCAGCCTTTATGACATGGCCACTACAACCATTGTTCAATAGCAAATACAATGGGTATACAATTCTTCTTCCTGAATTGTGCAATTACAAATCACCAATGTGTGATTTATCTCCCAGCTGTTGCACTATGTAGACCAGTTGGAAAAAACCAGAAAGAGAACTCATAAATACACTGACTATAAAACTAAAGTTCCCTCTGTATTCCAAAGAAAACAATCAAGGAAATCAACCTTGACTGTTCTTTGGAAGTTCAGATACTGAAGCTGAAGCTGAAATACTTTAGCCACCTAATGAGAAGAGAGGACTCATGGGAAAAGGCCCTGATGTTTGAAAACATTGAAGGCAAAAGGCGAAGGGGTTAGCAGAGGATGAGATGATTAGATAGTGTCATGGATGCAATGAACTTGGATTTGGGCAAACTCTGGGAGACTATAATAAAGGACAGGGGAGCTGACGTGCTGTAGTCCATGGAGTTGCAAAGATTCAGACGTGACTTAGCCATGAGCAGCAACAACAAAAGAATAATTATTGCACTGATCTTGTGTAATTTGGTTACCAGAAAAAATACAATGTAGATGAGTGATATTCAGCCAAGGTATCCAAGTCAAAGAGTCACTGGACACCTTTGCAGCACAATTATGATTACTATTTTGCAATGTCTGGGTCATTGCATTTTTCTGTAAGCTACAATTTACTGCTATTGACCCTATCGAATATAATTAGCTCATTATAACTTTTTAATTGGGAGTAGTGTATAAAAAGATGCACAGATAAACATTTCTTCAGCATGACCTCATGTCCACAGGATTTGACATATGTTTTTTATATATTCTAAAATCCTGGCTTTTTTCTTGGAGACAGATTAAGTCAGCTTTAGAAGTAGAAAATCCACATTTGAAAATCAGTGAAGTTCTGTTCAGGCAGCATGGCTTGTAGAGCATATTAATGTGTATTGTCCTGGTATAAGTGAAGCCTTTAAGATCCTATTGTCTCTTAGTTTGTAGGTTTCTCTCTAATCACTCCACAAAAAGGGAACTCCTTACAAGTTCCCATCTTGAAGAATTTTATCCTAGGCTCCTCACCAAAGCAAAGCAGAGAGAGAATAATTAATAACATAGAAAAGTGTGGACTTTTTGCTCCAGTTCAGACATTAAGTCAAAGCTTATGCAAAGGTCTTTGCTAAATCCATTAATCACTAGTCTGGTTCTTAAGCAGCAGATAAGGCCATATAATCCTGAGGGTTTTATATATATATATATATAGGGAATGAATATATATATATATATATATATATATATATATATATATATATATATATATATATATATATATATATATATATATATATATATATATATATATATAGGGAATGAATGAATATATATATATATATATATATATATATATATATATATATATATACATACATACATACACACACACATATATATATATTTGTTTTCTTAAGTTTTCACGGGTACTTACATGTATGGCATTCAGCTTTGTTCGGGTATTTTCCCACGTCATTGTAGTTGTGCTTTTAAAGTTGTAGCAACGTTTCGGCAGAATCTCATCTGCCATCATCAGGCTTCTGTATACATACATACATACATACATACATACATACATACATACATACATACATATTCAATGTAAGTATCAGGAACCATTATTCAGATTTGTCCTTCTCCCTAATTTTTCTTATGAGCGGGGATATTTATTTATGTGTTTTGGTGTGGAAGAGCGTTTCAGGAGATAAGCTGTTATAATTGTGATAGAAGAGTGAAATAAGATTCATAGCCATGTGTCCATCCACTTCTCTAGCTTGTTCCCATTCAGGGGCAAATTACTCTGTAAAGAAAGTTGTAAAACCTGTACCTTTCTGTTTATGAGCTGTCCCTCTACATCATGGGGGTTAAACTCAATTTCATTGAGGGCCGCATGAGGATTGTGTTTGACCTTGGGGGGGGGGGCTGGGTAGGCGTGGCTAGGGTACATGTGTCCATCTCGATGTCACTTGTGTAGGGAGTACCTATAAGCCTGAGTGCTCTGCCAGCGAAAACAGGCTTCCATGCTCCATTTTCTGCTGCAACGGCCTCCTGAAACCCTCCGCCAGCGAAAATGCGGCCCTACCAAGCTCTGTTTTTACTGGCAGAAGCACCGCGGGCCGGTCTTTTGCTGTTTTCATGGTGGCCCCACGGGCCAGATCTAAGCACCCCACAGGCCAGATCTAGTCCCCGGGCCTTGAGTTTGACACCCTTGCTCTACAAGTTTAGTGCTTCCACGTTTGTGTTTTCCAATGAGGGCCTTTCTGAGATTTTTATAGCGCTTTGCCACAATGTCCATCTGATAGCCACTGGAGATCTCTAGCTAGCTGGGGGGGAAAACCTTGTGATACCTAGATTTTTTTTGCAGTTTTTCAGGAAATCCCATCAGCTGCAGACATCCAAGGCTCTAAATTTTTCCAATTAGTCCTCAGCTAAGATACTGTGGAGCCAGACAACCTCAACCAGCTTTCTTATGCATATGACTACCTGGCAGTGATTATGATACAGTAATTATCAATTTTGGCCAGATTTACGCATGTTAAAGCATGCAATATTTTTCTGTAACTGCCAAAGGGCTATCCTGTCTGTTGGATGCTCCCTAAAATGGATGGATAAGTAATCCTATCCTACAGTCCCAGGTTCTCATGCTGAGGATGGCACCAGAAGGAACAGGGATGCTAGAACATATTTAGTGTATAAGGCTCTGCCAACAATTTTTGTTTGAACAAGTGAGACGGACTTTGGAGAGGGGCTTTATGTATTCCTCTGTTTCATTTCTCTTATTGCAAGCTATCCAGGCATGATACATCAATATATATAGCTATCTCTTTGGAAAAATTAGACCAGCAGTTGGTGCTGGCAGGGCATGAAAGCAGGTTAAACTGAACAGTATGCTCATATTTTGTAACTCATCTGATTCTCTGGATTCAATCAGAACTGTTCTGCCTCCAGTCTCCCATTAATCAGCTGCTGCTTCTGTAATGGGTGGGAATGTTCATTTTTCATTTGGATTTCTTTCAGTATTTATAAAGACTTCCATGTAAAATGATGCTGAGCTGTTATACGGAGGACCAATAGGTGCTCTGTGATCCTATTGATTGTATGTGGTAGCATCACATGATTAATCTTCTCCATTCTCTCTTCTGTAGCCAGGAGTCACTGTCTTCTGCTGTCCTTACTGGTCATCTGCTACTGCATACTTTACCATACCATGCTTTGTGGGTACCTTAAATTAAAATTTTCAGCAGTTTAGAAACCTCGCTATATGATGAAAGCTGAATCCCTTGCACGCCTTCAGTGGACTGTTTCATACCATGAAGCTTTTGTTGCTTAATAGTAAACATATCCATATTTGGGACTCCTTTGTAATCTGGGATGTCTTTGGTGTGTACAATCTGATGAAATAGATGAGGTACCTTATAGGAACATAGACCTATGGGCTTGTTCCATTTCCTCCGCGATTCCCTTTGGGAGTCTGGGGAGGCATGGCCAGCTGGAAGGTTGTCAGCATTTCATTTTGGAAAGTGTGATATTGGCAGCGTAGAACGATGCTCTGGCACACCACGATTAAAGAGCCCCTTGTTAGATCTGGTGTCTTGATGCAGTGTGGATGGCTTTGGAGGGGTGGGGGGAAAGATGCTGCCTAGGAAGCAATCATACAAGGGAAGGGGCAGACTCAAAGGGCTTAACGGTCAGAGAAAGAAACTTAGGATGGATCCAGCCCAGGGGTGGGCTGCTGGGAGTTTGCAGGGGTTCGGGAGAGCCCCTAGCTAAGATTCTGTGCAGTTCAGAGAACCCCCAAATCCCACTCCTGGCTGGCCCTGCTCACCCTGTCCCCCTCCCCTCCCAGGAGTCCCCACGGGGCTCATTTTGGATGCAGGTAAGTGCAGGGCATGCATGGAGGTTCAGGGAGGGCGAAAAATGGGCCTCCCAGAAGTTTGGGAAGGCCGGAAATGGGCCTGTTTCTGGCTTCCAAAGAGCCTCCAGAGCCCAGGAAGGGCAAAAATACCCCCCTGCACCATGGTGCAGGAGGCCAACTAGGCCACGCCCACAATAGCCACGCCCACCCAGCAACTGGGCAGAGAATCCATTGCTAAAATTTTTGAAGCCAACCCCTGATCCAGTCTAATTGTTCAGACTGTTAAAAGTGGCAATGGGAAGCTTCTACCTTTAGACTTCCACAATTCTGTTAATGTAGCTATACAATCAAGTAGATTTAGCTCATCTAGTTGTATTACCTGCCTTGTTTCCCTGGGTAGATGGACACTTGGATAATTAGTATCCGGTCTCTGATTATTATTTTTTCCGTTCACATGAATAAACCCGATATGTTGAGGAGGCGGCAACTCTTAGCGGGCTATCTTGATCCTTTTCAGTCAGGATTTAAGTTTGGGCATGGGAACAGAGAAAACATTGGTTGCCGTAGTAGATGATCCTTGTTGGGACCAGGATGTGGAGAATCCATCACTCCTGTCCTTTTAGACTTTTCAGTAACCTTTGATACAATCAACCGTGGGATCTTTCTGGACCATCTGCAAGAGCGGGAAGTTGAAGCCACTGTTCTACAATGGTTCCATCCTATTTGTAGGTGGTGGTTCTAGTTAGGGAGGAGGGGGAAGGAAGTAGCTGCACAGTAGTAGCTGCAAATCTTTGTGGAGTGCCTTATGGTTAGGCTTCTCCTCTACTAGTAATCAGGGGTGGGATTCTACCGGTTCTGACCGGTTCTATAGAACCCTTTGTTAACTTTCTAAGCAGTTCGGAGAACCAGCAGGTAGAAGAAATCTCCTTTTGTTTTTCTCCACCCTTGTTACATTCCTGGCAGACAGTCTAGACTTCCTGTCTCCAGAGCATTTGGGGGTTTGGCTTTCTTAAAGGGGAAGGGTTGTTTTAAGATTTTTACACTGCTGTTGGGAGGAAATACTTCCTTGGACAATCAGCACTTTGGAGAAATAATTAAATAATGAAGCAAAGCTTTTAGTGACAGGGAACCAAGAGGAGGGACATTCAGCCAGGCTTCTTGGCTAGCTAGAAAGATTGACATTCAAACGTGAGTTTACATATCCTTTAAGTTTTGGTGTAAAACTGGTTTTTGGTGAATGTTAATTCTGTGCTTGGTGACGTTCAATCCTGTGTTTATTGATGGGATAATTTTCCCTATTCAGCTTCAACAAGCAACAGTGTTGAGGTATTCCCCGTTAGGAGAATGAGTGCACTCAGGGAAGCATAGTGAAAGTGGTGATGAATAACACGCAACCAGCACACAGATACACTGAATAGTAAAATGTAAGTTTTACTTCCTGTAAACTGGTAAACAAAGTCCAACAAACTGTCCAAATCATACGCAGTTAAAACAGTTAGTATTCGAAATAATCAGTCCAGGGATAATCCAAAAACGAAGTCCTTTTCTTTACCAGTATCATAAAGGTCAGTAAACGGAGTTTGCAAATAGTTGCAAGACTCACAGCAATCCAAGCAGGACAACGATCAGGCAAAAAGGCAATAGGGAAATGCAAGAAGAGAACAAACTAGGTTTTTGGCTCCATCTTATGGCCGTTGGAGGAACCTCAGCCAATCACAATTACAACATTCTCTTAAAGATACAACAGTATTAAATGACTATCCTGGTTCATATATTGCCAACCCAACTGTTAGGTGACTATAATTCCTAACAAACAGCTACTGTTGTGATTTAATTATTTGTATTGTGTTTGAATTTTTTCTTGCCTCATGGTTTCTTTTTCTATCTGGGGAGGGGGGGTCTTCCTCACTGCTTTAGTACTATCTGGCACTGTCCTTTTGGGGTATACTTCCAAGAGGCAGGATGCAAGCTTGGCACTGCCTTTCTGGAGGGCATGTGACTTTTTTTTAAATCTGGATAATTTCCTTAGGATATCTTGTGAGGTAAGGGAGACCAGCTGATATTTTTAAGTGGTGTAAACGGATCTAAGGATTGCTTTTCCTGGGTGTGCTTTTTCTGGAAAGCTAAAATAACCTCTGTGCTAAAGAGTTTCACTTTATGAGCAAGAGCTGGCTGCTTGATAGTTATCACTGCATTTTAACTATTTTCATTCCTCAAGGTGCTCTGGCACCCTGCCTGATTTGTAACTCTGGCTTGCAGGTATTTTTAATCTAATGATTGGTATTTAGGGCAGCTTTTTGCAAGCAAAGAAGCTTTTTGTATTTTTGTACAGGTAATCCTTGACTTACAACAGTTCATTTAGTGACCATTCAAAGTTACAATGGCACTGAAAAAAGTGACTTATGACCATTTTTCACACTTATGACCGCTGCAGCATCCCCATTGTCATGAGAGGCCAGGTAAGGAGAAGTGCCCCTTGCCATGAGTGATGTCGAGTTGGCCACGCCCACCCAGTTACATGACCACCAAGCCACACACACCAACTAAGCCCACAGAACCGGTTGTTTAAAAAACTGAATCCCACCCCTGCTAGTAGTTAACAGTTTTACCGTATTTATCGGCGTATAACACGCACAGGCGTATAACACGCATCTTCATTTTAAGAGGAAATTTCAGGAAAAAAATTAAATTTCTAAATAAAAACTTTGAAGCAAAATAAGGGTAGCTCAGAACTTTTTTTTTATTAATATTATTACCACTTATAAGGTAAATCAGTGGTCCCCAACCTTTTTGTACCAGGGACCGGTTTCAAGCAGAAAATTTTTGCAAGGACCGGGGGGAAGAGAAGAGAAGGAGGCTTCGCTCTCTCGCTGCTCCACCATCCAAGGAAGAAACTGCTTCAAAGAAGCGGGGGGCTTTTCCTGTCGCCGCAGCTATTCCGAAGCGCCCGTTTCACCCCCACTCCCACCCGCGCGCGCGCTTCAATCCACAGTGTCCCATTCTGCCTGCCTGCCTGCCTGCCTTAGTTTCTGGTTGTTTGGGAGCAGCTTCGGCTGAGAATAATAACTATTTGCCTCTTTTACTCAGCCGAAGCTGTTCCGATTCAACCATTAACGAAGGCAGGCAGGCAGGCGAGGAGCACTGCGGGCGGGCGGGCGGGCGGACGGGGTGGGGTGGGGAGAAGCGGGCGCTTCAGGGAGCTGCGGCGACAGGAAAAGCCCCCCGCTTCTTTGAAGCAGTTTCTTCCTGTGCTGGTGGAGGAGCGAGAGAAAGCGACTGAGAGAGCTGACCCAGAGAGAAGGACAGGCTTCGGTTGCTTCCTCCCTCCCCTTCTTTCATTTGTGTCCTTGATCCCGATCCCAGCAGCATTCACCGAAGGTGAAGAAAGCCGCCATTTTTTAAAAAAAAATTCTTTGCGGCCCGGTAGAGAGTGCTCCACGGCCCGGTACCGGTCCGCGGCCCGGTGGTTGAGGACCCTGAGGTAAATAATGCAAAATAATGCCCTCTGCTCGCACCGCCCGGCCTCCGCTCGCACCGCCCGGCCTCCGCTCGCACCGCTCGCACCGCCCGGCCTCCGCTCGCACCGCCCGGCCTCCGCTGGCTTCTTAACATTATATCGGCGTATAACACGCATACATCATTTGCCCCTATTTTCAGGGGGAAAAAAGTGCGTGTTATACGCCGATAAATACGGTATATGAAACTACAGGGAAAGATTATTATTGTTTCAGGATATGGGTATCACCTATATGCTAATGATACACAACTTCATATCACCGCTCAGTTTCAGTGCCTGGAAACTGAGTAGGATGAAAGAGTCCAAAGTTGCTGCAGTTGGTGTGAAACATAAAATGCAACTGTTTGTTAACTGGAGCTCACTGCAGGGAATACATTACACCTGCAAGAGGATCTGCATTGATTACCAATAGTTTACTGGTGCAATTAAAGGCGTTATTATTATTTTCTCTTTTTTTTGCCTATAGTTATAGTTCACCACTTTGTTGTCTGAAAGACCGCATTCTTTAGTCAGAATCAATCTGACTGAGATGGTAATATCTCGCTTCTATAAAGCGATTAGGACATAGACACAAAGGAACAGCCTCTCTTCTGAAATTAGATTAGCCTCCATGTTGAATTTGTTCCAGAAGAAGCTCAATAGTGGACATTTGTTAATTGATCCAAGCTATCTGTGTTTGAATGTATATTTGGTAATGATTCTATTATGATCTCTTATTTAATTACTTTTCTTTAGTTTATGCTTACTGCAATATTTTTATGCTTTGCCTATCGTTCTTGTTATAGATGTTTAATTGCTAATTTATCAAGGGTGTTCTCATACAAAATTTGTTAACTTCCAGGAATACTATTGAATGTAGCAGTATACAATTGAGTGAGTGAGTGGATGGATGGGTGGGTGGATAGATGGATACATGGATGAATGAATGACATGTATTATTGTTTTTGTTGTCGTTATTCTGAATCAGTTCACTGCAGGATGAAGACTTTTTCATTGATAGCTTGTTGACTTCTTTATGAATTTATTTAGGAGATTTATATTGCTGCTTATTTTAAGTAAATAACTCTGCGGTACAGTACAGAGTAATAGCATAAATGCAAATCCAAGCAAATATAATAAATACAAAATGCAAAAGTTGTGGATAATAATTTGTACCATTCTGTTCCAGTGCAGGATGATTGATGGATATTTCTCAACTTCCAGGTCTAGGGTAGAGAGAGGTAGACAATGGACCAACTGTGCCTAAAGGAAGACTCGAACTGATTCTCCCCAATTCTAATTCAGCACCATAACACTATAGCTGCACATCCATACACATCTACGTGCTTACAAACACAGAGGAGAGAGAAAAATATTTCAAAACGTGTTGTTAGACCATTGGCTAGACTGAAATGCACGGAGCTATTTTGGCTGTCTTCAAATATACCGTATTTTTCGCTCCATAAGATGCACTTCCCCTCCCCCAAAAGTGGATGGAAATATCTGTGCATTGGTGCCGGTCCTTTGGTGAATAGCAGCTGGGCCGCCACTGCGGGGTCCCTTTTCAGTGCTGAACCTAGCCTCTTCTGTCTTTGTCACTGCCTGCCTCTTCTGTCTCTTTTCCGGAGTGCAGGAGTCAATGGGCAGAGCTGGCACATGAGAGGACACCTATCAGTGGCCCTCTCAGGCGCCGCTTGATTTTTTTTTCTTGTTTTCCTCTTCTAAATCTAGGTGTGTCTTATGGTCAGGTACGTCATATATAGTGCAAAAAACATGGTAATTAATCTGCAGTATATTTGAACAAAGTTGTTAAATTAGCAACAGTAGCTTGGGGTTACGCATCATGCTAAGTTCAAACCAAACATGGTAAATAACGGATATTATGTTTAGCTTTCCCTGTGTGAAGATCGTAGATGAGAAATGGTGGAAATCCTATCATAAACCTGTTTTATAATATAATTTAAATGCATTTCCCACTTCAGAATAACAACAAGCTATACTACCAGGTTTTAGGTTTAAAAGCCAGACAGGCTCTGAATGGACTGAAAAAAGAAGGATTAGTAGAAGTATTACAAATTGTCTGCCCCCTATCCAATCAATAGTGTTGTCTGCCCCCTATCCAATCAATAGTGTTGTATGAATTTGTCAGTACTATGCAACTTTGACTGGAATATGGAAGTTGCTGATACACTTAACATAATTTGGAAGTCTGTAGCTACAGTTTGTGAATGGGAACATTGAAACCACCTGGCACATTTGTTTCCCATTGAGATAAATTGTGGCACAACCTTGCTAGTTTTAATTTAGCCGAAGTATTCTTTGGAGGAACAGACTATGTGCTTGTGTATGATGAACAAATACTCCGAGATCCTCTGGGCATAAGTATAAGCAAACTACAGTGTAAGCTTCTTCGCAGTTATTAAGTGTTTTTTCTCCAGAGTCTTTTAGTGTTAAAAAGTTAAGTTCTGACCCTTCACAATGTGCTGGAGAATCTTCTTTTCTTTTGCATTAAATGCAACATTTATTTTAGAATGGTTTTGCTTATAGCTTCAACGTGTTTTTCTTTAATTTCATTATTGTGCATCCAGACATCCTGTATAACATTAAGATCAGGACATGTCCTTAAACATGTAACGTACAGCCATGGCAATAGGAATTTATTTCCAAATAAATACCAATAATTTTATTACATCTGTTTGTTTGACTGTTTGAATCTAGCACCTTTGAATCCAAATAGACTGATGATGATAGTACACTGATAAAAATATAAACTCAGTTACAGTGTAATTCTAAGAGATATATAAATACTAAATACTTAAAGATCGGGTTGAAAAAGTAGTACACCTTAATTCCTTTTCTAGAGACAGAATGAGTGGAGACAAAGGAGAGCTGTTTCATCGTTTGGGAGTGAAAAGGAAGGGCCCCTTTGTCACCATTTCAACAAGCAGACTTCTGACAGTGAGGCTATCTTTCTGATTTTCTAGCCTCTGAAACCCAAATTTTAAATTATGTCCATCAAGTGGTTAGCAACCAGAGCAAATCTTTCAACTAAGCCAGGATCTCATGCATTGGTGAGTAGCCAGGCAGTGCTTTTTTTTTTTTTTTTTTGCTGATTGAAACTTCAAGATAAAAGGATCCCTGCTCAGAAATGCCTCGTTAAAAAGTGGAGCACCTATGAGATTTTTAAAATTAAATCTATTTTTATAGTGATGATCATGATTGTTATTCCTATTAAATGTTTTGTATTTAATGTATCCGGTTTTTTTAGTCAATATTATGCAGCGCTTCAAGAACAGATGTTCCACAATTTAGTCTTCTTTACTAGTCAATGATTAGAAGCTTGGCTGCTTCATTCTACTTGTATAGTCGATTTATTTATTTACTTATTTATTAAGCAAATTTGTATGGCGGCCCAACTCACACATAGGTAGGTGATCCCCAGCAGCTGACAACGTTAAAAACCCGTAACATAAAAGCCCCACCCTAAACCCTCATATAATCCATTTCAGTATCTTTTTTTCTTTCCATCTAAAATTCCTCTTTTTAAGGTAGGTGGGATTAGAAACAAACTAGTTCTTCCAGATGATTGTGAAACAGCATCTTAAGCTTCACATTAGTTTTTTTTTTTTTTGGGGGGTTTGGAGTCTTTCTCAGCATCACGATAAATGGCAAATTGGCTCGGTGCCCTTGTTTTCTCATCCTCGTCTTATTTATGCTCACAGGCTCAAAGTAATTGGCTTATAAAAATTGGTTTTGACTAACTCAATGTCCCTGCTACCTCCTCTATCAATATATTTGATGAATATAAAGTTTCAATAGCAACAAGTTAAAAAAAAGAGAGAAAGATCTCTTTCCAGGACCATGTCAGCACGTGATGAAAATACAATAAAATTACATTACTCAATATGGTTTTGTTATTCTGATTTAGTTGGTAAGGCTTTGTGGAGGTTGTTTGTCACTGTCATATCTTATTGCTTGCAGTTGGTAAGGAAGAAGCTGAAGAAGAAAAAAAATATTTCCTAGTATTAAGGCCTCCTTGATTCTTACTGAGGTCTTAGCAAGCATTCCAGGAGAACTAATGTCTGCAGAAAGAGGTGAAGGACAATTGCTAAGAGACGATAATTAAGAAACCCGTACCGCTTTGAGATGGGTTCATAGCAGTGCAAATTGGGCTTGGGAAGGGGGCACATAAATGGAAGTCATCCTTTCCTTATCCAAGTCTTGCCCTCTTTCCCACTGCGATCAGGGTAGTGGAATTAGTAGCAGCATGGAGGGACTGAGCAATTAAAGGATGTCGGAATTGAAGCATGGGCCTGGCAACAGAAAGCCTGGGAGGATTCCACATATTTAAGTTCAAGTTCAGCTCCTGAATTGATTTTCTTGGCAGCAATTTCAGACTGGATTGCCATGGTCTTTTTCTGCTTTTTCTTTTTTTTACTTCCCTCACTAACACTACAGCTGAAAACGAGGGTTTTAGCATAAAAACAGGAATCTTAGCAGTATTAGTTTGGATCTTTTCTGGGTTTTATTTCTACCTTATTCAAAATTGCCAAAAAAAATGTTCTCCAGTAGTAAAGGCACAGCTAAATAAATATAGATTTGTCATCTTTGGATTGCTGGAAGGATCATACTGAAAATAAAGGACAGGTAGTTTTCTCCAAGTCAAGGCAGCCTATCTTCCATGAAAATTAATAAGAATGAATAAGTGTGTGTGTGTGTGTGTGTGTATAGAGAGAGAAAGAGAGAAGATTTTTTCCCCTTCAAGTGTTACATAATCAGGGTGTTTTTTTCCTGCAGGCTGTGGATCCAAAAATTAGTTTTCTTGTAAAGAACAAAAAAACTATAATAAAGAAGAGAAGTGAAAAAAATCCTTAATCTCTTTTTGTTTCAGTTACAGACAATTTTTATTAAACAACAAGCATTTCTGAATCATATATGGAAGATGATCTGGAAAAATCAGTATCTTACTTTTCCAAGAGAGATGTAAAATATATTGTAGATTTTAAAAAGGATTAAGTATTTGTTGTAAATAGAAATGAAAGTCTAAATCAGAGGTCTCCAAACTTGGCAACTTTAAGACTTGTGGACTTCAACTCCCAGAATTCTCCAGCCAGCATAGCATAGCTGGCTGGAGAATTCTGGGAGTTGAAGTCCACAAATCTTAAAGTTGCCAAGTTTGGGGACCCCTGGCCTATATAGTAGGGCAGTGTCCAATACTAACTAAAACTCTGGTAGTGGAGAAATTTTCATGTATGCAACATTTTTCTCTGTAAGGGGTAGTAGTATACATTCAATTTGCATAACATTTTACAGAATGCTTAAAAATAATATCCCACTTCAATGAAGTTCGATAGACAGGTCACTTCATCCTGTATAATCTTTATTTGCTTTCAACATAATTTTAATGTCTTGGCACATTGACTGGAGTGCTTTTGGTCAATCCCAAATTCTCTCCTTACTCCTGAGAGGTATTCCAAGGAATTCAGCTGCTCATTCTGTTGTTGGCTCCACTCTCTGCTGAGCCAACTTCAGTCCACCATTGCTGCCCCAGAAATCCTCTCAATAGCTGGTCATTGTTAATTATCTTTAAGGATGTACCAAAGCAGAGTTTTACATACCCAGTGGCATCATAGTTAGCAGATTGGAATTAAAATGCTTTTTATTTTTCAGCAATCTCTTAACATTAGGTGATCATTTAGAACAGAAAATACTGGACGTGGTTTAATATGTTAGAACTACTAGAATGCAGTAGTTACGAGGGCTATCCACAAAATAGATTATGTTTTCGTCTGTAGCAAAAAGGGGTGGAGCTAGCGTGGCCATCTTTGGTCTGTGCATCCGCCGCTCAGTCTGCATCTAGTCGTGCTAGTGGCAGGTTCGTATCATTGCCCGTTATTTCACAGCAAACGTTTGAAAAGTGTGCTGCAATTGAAAATCCCGCGAGTTGTGAGGCGCAATCAGTGATAAGGTTTTTGTTGGCAAAAAACCATAAACCGATTGAAATTTTTCGGCAACTGTGTGAAGTGTACGGGGACAACATCATCACTGAAGGTGGAGTGCGCCAGTGGTGCATTAAGTTTAAAAATGGCCGAACTATGGCACTCGAGAAGTCCTGAATGCTTTCAAGTGGGAGATTTTTCCCCATCCGCCCTACAGCGGATGGCTTGGACTACACTAGCGCTTTGACAACGAGCGGAACTGCGGGTGGGTGTGACTGACTGGCTCAAATCTCAGGCGGCTGAATTTTATGACAATGGAATTACAAAGCTTGTTCACCCCTATGATAAGTGCCTCAATTTGTTCGGTGAATATGTTGAAAGGTAGTATTTAAGTGTCACTTTCAAGTGTATATAATAAACATTTTTACCTACACTTTGTTTTTTTTCTATCGCAAAATGTAATCTATTTTGTGGATAGCCCTCGTAGATCCCAGACACTTCTGCATTCCTTTCACAATAGTAGTTTAAAATAAAATAGTTCAGAATGTCCTTCCACTGGCATGTTATATACTTAGAAACATGAAGCTTCTCAAGGCTTAGATGCTGAGTATTAATATATTGATTTTCCCTTGTTGTTGGTGCTTCCTTTCCTCTAATAGCACTTCCTTAAAATTAATCTTTCCTTTCTTTTCAGCAGTTGTCTTTCAGGAGTTTTAACTCAAAGGTTGTCAACCTCTTTTTTTCTTCCCTTTAGCATGCTGTTTCTTTTCTCCATTCCTTCATCTCATTCCTCTTCTTCACACCTCACTATTTTGTTTCATGAACCTTAAGAATTCTCCTTTCTACTTTTCATCTGTCTCTCCTTACTGCTTTTTCTCCATTACTGCACATCTGAAGTGATCTTTTTTCCCCTCTTTCTGGGACACCCTCTTTTAGGTTCTTTGCAATTGTTTGCTTTATCTACTTCAGCATTCATGCTCTTTCAAAACCTCTGGCTCTTCAAAGCCCTTTTATTGTAAGGAAAGTAGAGGCTTTGTGGCACAGTGATATCCTCATTCAAGATGTGTTCAAGAGATTTTTGGGGCACTGTTAAGACACATCCAAAAACCTCAGCAAAAGCAGAGTTTGGGGAAAGTTTCTGATAAGTTTTCTACTATGAGCCCCATCCAATCAATTAAAAAAAAAATTTAAGGGCTTTCCCTACTATATTTCATAGCATTCATTTAAAATAAAAAGGTTACTGCTGCATATTACAGATATGCAAAATTTTCAGATCACAAACAAGTTAGCTGTAATTTTTCCCCCCTTAACTACATCTATAAGGAAGGTTCTAATTTTCCTTTTTTGGAAGATATAGAGATCTTCATCCCTGGCTATTGGGCAGAATTTGTGCTGGCATACTCCCAAAATTATTAACAAGCATTTTAGAGACATTTAGAAATAATTTCTCCTTTAAGAATCCACCTTTATAAAAAACTTAGTAGCAATTCACAGAGATTCACTATAATCTCACAGAAGTTGCCTGTGTGTCTTGGGGCAGAAAGATGGAGCAAAGCAGGATTTAAATACCTCCCTTGTGATAGAAACTTCAATGTTGTATACAAAGCTTTGCTGAATATCTTTCAATATACTCCTAAAGCACCAAACTAATGAATATATGGTTTTCTCTCCTTTTTGCTTATCATGCCTTGCTAACATGGACATCTACAAAGGCTCAGGTTGGTGATACAATCTGTCTTGATATTTATTGTTCTCATTTGATTAAGGAGGGTCTCATGATATTCTTCATCACCAAGTCCCACCAGCTCACCTCCATACTGCATATTGGCGGGGGAATTCTGGGAGTTGGAGTCCAGAAATCTTAAAAGTTGCTCAGGTTGAGAAACACTGCTCTGTAAGATTGAACCCAAGCGAGTTGATTGTGAAACAAGAGGGAGAAACCAGCATGCTCAGGAAAGTTGCCAAAGATTTGTACTAAGTCCAGTAAAATATCTTTTGAAAAAAACTAAAGAACCCTAATGAGATACATAATGCTGAAAGGAATGAAGGAAAAAGGGGGAATGGCATGGCTGTTGCATGGCTGACTGGCACTTTCCCAGGTGTTACTGATTCAAACTCTCCCTTCATTCCTTTTCAAACTGAATGAATGCATTATTGTGTGAATTAAGAGTTGTCTAGAAGGTTATGTGTTGATGAGCATTGTCTTATAATTTGGCCAAATGCAGTGTTTCAAAAATCATGCAGAGGATAATAGTATTTATCTTTGTTTAAATGTGCTATGCTTGCCTTAATTATGATGGGAAGAAAAGCAGAAATCTCAGAGTCTAAAGTTTGTTTATTTTTAATCAGCCCAAAATGGGCCAATGCTCAACAGTTTGCCTGATAGCTTTATTTAGCTCAGATTTCATATACAGCAGCAAAGTATTTTTTAAACAGTATTACTGCCAACATTTCCAAGTATGCATTTCAAATGTCAAGGATCCAAGCTCTTGGATTAAGCTGTTTTCCAGGTAGTAAAATTAGCTGCCTATCTTTTCTTTTGAATAGATAGATAGATACATAGATAGATAAATTTAGAGAAGTGGCTATTTGCTACACTAAAACTATTTGTAAAATATAACACATTACTGCCTTGAAATCATCATTAACTACTCTCTGGAGCAGGGGTATCAAACTCAATTTCATCGAGGGCTGCATTAGGGTTGTATTTGACCTCAGGAGAGTGGGGGTTGGCCAGGGGGCATGGCCAGCTCAATGTCACTTGTTTTGGGGGCGCCTGTGGTGGTTTGAGCGCTCTGCCAGTGAAAATGGGTTCCCAAGTTCCGTTTTCAGTTGCGATGGCCTCCTGCAACCCTCTCCCAGCAAAAATGGACCCCGAGTGGGCCGCACATGGTTCTTCATTTCCATTTTGGAAAGCTCCATTTTTGCTGGCAGAGGCACCATGGGCTGGTCCTTTGCTGTTTCCAGGGCAGCCCCGCAGGCCAGATCTAAGCATCCCACGGACCGGCCCCAGCCCATGGGCCTTGAGTTTGACGTGGCGGCGGCGGCGGCGGCAGAAGCGGCGGCGAGGGCAGAAGTGGCAGCGGCAGCGGCAGCGGCAGGGGGGGCGGCAGCAGGGGCAGAAGCGGCAGGGGCAGAAGCAGCAAAGGCGGCACCCGCCTTTTCGGTTGCTATTTGGCATGGCGCTCGCCTCGCCCCGCCTCGCGCCTGCCTCTCCTCCTCCTCCTCGCTGGCTCTTGCCAGAAGGTTGGGGTGGGCACTGGGCCCCATTACGAGGCGACCTGGGCCGCATGCGGCCCGCGGGCCGCGGGTTGGACAAGCCTGCTCTAGAGGATATAGTGTGGATTCTCAACAACAGAGTAACATATTCTTCAAGATGGCCACTAACAGAGAAATTTATGCTTATAAATGACATATCATACAACAATGTAGTACAGTAAGTCTCTGTGTTTGCAAATGCCCTCTTAGAAATACAGTATTCTCCATTCCAGAATAGATATAAGCAATCATTAATAATTTTAGGTCAGTCAGTGTTAAGAAAAAAATATTTATATTCAGTGTTAGAATTTACCAATAAATGACTATTTTTGAGAGAATTTATCACAAATATACTGCTTTATTAAGAAGGAGGAACAGCTTGACACGATGAGAAAGGTCATTTTCTGGTCTTCAGAACTTCAGGAAAGGTCCTGAAAAAGTTTGCCATTCAGTGGTCAAGGTACTTCAGTAGTGAAAGTCTATTTTTGTCTCCTTCTCTTCCTCTGTTTCCGTTTCCTCCTCCTCCTCCTCATGTTTAGAAAACATTTAACACTGCACCAGCTTGAGGAAGCCATGTAGTTTACAAACAGACAGCTTGTTGTTTATGCTAAGCTTTAGGGGTCTCCTATCTTCATCTGCCACTAATTAGAGAAGTAGAGTTTATTGAAATGAAAATCACTTTGAGAATACATGCAACAATTAGCCAGCCACAAACATTGGACAAACTAACAGAAGAATAAATGCACACATCGCAGAACACAAGAACGCAATCAGAAAAGAAGAAAATACTTCCTCCCTTTTCCAGCACCTTAAAGCCACAGGACATGAAGTTAATTTTGAGGGAACCAAATTAATCTCCAATAGTGAACACTTCAACAAGAGAATAATCAGGGAAGCCATCGAAATAGAGAAACACCCCCATAACATGAATAAACGGGATGACACTTCCCGCCTACCAGACATCTGGAAACTAGCCCTTATCAACAAACGAGTCCCAGCCACGAAAACCAACACCGGACCCAAAACAACACATGACGCCACCACCAATCTCCCTCACCAGACTCAAACCCAAACCCATCCCATAGACAAAAGGCAACCACCGTCTAGAAACCAGATCACGGCTGCATCACCAGCTGCCACACACCCTGACCCCCAAACCAAGCAAACTGACACAAGCCATGAACACATAGCCAGGCCTCAAACTCGGAGCCAAACCAAAACCTGGAATGCCACATCACAGCCACCCACTCAGGATATCACATCACGGAACTCAGGAGGTTACACCACAAAACCTCAGGATGTTACAACACAGCCAACGACCCAGGAGATTACAGCACAAGACCCAGGATGTCACAACAATAGAATTCAGAAGGTCATCACACCACCCATTACCCAGGTCGTTACAACACAGGAGGCTGATAGACACACAGCCAATACCTCAGCCAAACACGTTCTTACGAAAAAGCCAACCAATTTGCAAACACCAACTCCATCAACCAAACAAGAAATAACAACACAGCCAACCTCCCCACCAGTATTTATAGAGAGACGGTAGCTCCAATCATGCTTTGCTCGCACAAGCACGAAGCTGAAAGCACGAGCCTGAGGATGGCGAGTGGGACCTCGTCGAAACATCGCCAAGATACTCTCAATCTTAGATGGGAAAATACACGAACACGCCAAGACCTGCATACCTGTACCCATGAAAATATACATACATACATATATATGTGTGTGCATGTGTGTGTGTAAAGTTCTTATATGATCTCATGAACTGATGGAGTGGTTATATACTGGCAACTTATATTTAGTGCATAGATGTTAGGAGTGGATTATAGGACAGTAAAAGTCATTTTCTCTGTGGTATATTGATTCTGCAGTCAAGAAAGTATCAGACCAGGCATTCAATTGGAGATAATCAGCAACAATACACTTTGAAATTGGAGAAACTCAAACACACCAAAACATGGATATAAATTAGAATTATATAAACAGTGGTGTTCCCAAGTAACCTGAGAACTGAAGTTTCAGAATCTCTGAAAATACTTCTTCCAGTTCTTATATGGTGACAGGCTGCCTAAAATCTGATGTGGAAAGCTTTTCTAACAATGTGCTGATGACATTTGTTCTAATGAGTTTTATAGAGCCCAAAAGGTATGTTTTATGCAAAGGAGATTTTCTGAAATAAGATATGCATTCATTCAAGTGATGATACTAATGAAAAACACACCTGAACATTATTATGGTGATATTCTGCAGCCATTAGCCACAGTTTAAAACAAAACCATTATAAACCAGAACCAGAATACATTGTGATGATTGGTGACTTAACAAGAGTAATAATAGGAATTCAGATTGAAAATGAATCTGGTGCAGTGTTGCAGTTCTTTAAATTTATTTTTTAAAAGTGTATAAACATTGTGGCCAACAGTACAATTCTACAGAAGTCTATTCAGAAGAAAGCTATATTGTAGTGTTTAATAGGATTTATTTCTACTTACATGTATTTAGGAGTACTATCTAATCTACTTCTGGAACTAGTAGCTTGATAAAAGAAATTCCAAGAATGCAATATTATATTGGCATCACACATGGGATACAACGCAAACTGAGGACAGTATTCAGTTCTACACTATGCCCTTGGGCTTCATGTGGACCAGATGCATTCTTAGTAAATGAAAAATCGAGATCAGCTGCAGGCTTCTCTTGAAAACATTGTAACAGTGAGCCAAGAAAAATAAAAATGGGACCACATCATCAACTGGTAGAAATCCCAAAGGTAGCAGAAGACATTCTGGGTAGCTGGGAGCAACCAGGGAGAAACAGGGCATGATTAGTATTGTGTTTTGTTTTGTCTGAAATGTATATGAGTGTCTGGTATGACAAATTAATTGGCTATGAGCCTCATCAACTTACCATCTCAGTTTACTTTCTGCAAATGGTTGGATGCCTTTTCCTCTGCTTTGAGAGATTAGATGTATGGCTGCTTTGCTCTCACATCAATTATAGTTATTATTTTATGATGAAGCCCACAGCAATTTCCAAAATGTTGACATGGGCCTGTAGGAACAGTATATTTTCTCAGTTGGTTCACATTTTGTGAAGGTAATAACATAACCAGAAAGCTAGAAGCCTTTAAGTCATTTGTGGCTCTGTTAATTTTGGCTTTTATGAGAGGGAGGTTTCAGTTCTTCCCAAACCCTAGATGTATGTTGGGAAGCACCCAGCCTGGTAAAGAGGGAGGCTCAAGCATGGAGTTTGCTTGGACTCACTGCAGAAGGGAGGGAGGGAGGGAGGGAGGAGGGAGGGAGGGAAGGCAGTGCAGAAAGAGAGAGAGAGAGAGAGAGAGAGAGAGAGAAGGGAAAGCAGTGCAGAAAGAAAAGAAAAGAAAAGAAAAGAAAAGAAAGAAAGAAAGAAAGAAAGAAAGAAAGAAAGAAAGAAAGAAAGAAAGAAAGAAAGAAAGAAAGAAAGAAAGAAAGAAAAAGAAAAGCAGTGAAGAAAGAAAGAAGTGAAGAAAGAAAGAAAGTGAAAGAAAGAAAAAAGAAAGAAAAAGAAAGTGGGAAGGGAAAGCAGTGCAGAAAGAAAGAAAGAAAGAAAGAAAGAAAGAAAGAAAGAAAGAAAGAAAGAAAGAAAGAAAGAAAGAAAGAAAGAAAGAAAGAAAGAAGGAAAAGCAGTGAAGAAAGAAAGAAAGAAAGAAAGAAAGAAAGAAAGGAAAGAAAGAAAGAGGAAGGAAAAGCAGTGAAGAAAGAAAGAAAGAAAGAAAGAAAGAAAGAAAGAAAGAAAGAAAGAAAGAAAGAAAGAAAGAAAGAAAGAAAGAAAGAAAAGCAAAAGAAAGAAAAAAGACAGAAAAAGAAAGTGGGAAGGGAAAGCAGTGCAGAAAGAAAGAAAGAAAGAAAGAAAGAAAGAAAGAAAGAAAGAAAGAAAGAAAGAGAAAAGCAGTGAAGAAAGAAAGAAAGAAAGAAAAGCAGTGCAGAAAGAAAGAAAGAAGGAAAAGCAGTGAAGAAAGAAAAAGAAAGAAAGAAAGAAGGAAAAGCAGTGAAGAAAGAAAGAAAGAAAGAAAGAAAGAAAGAAAGAAAGAAAGAAAGAAAGAAAGAAAGAAAGAAAGAAAGAAAGAAAGAGAAAAGCAGTGAAGAAAGAAAGAAGGAAGGAAAAGCAGTGAAGAAAGAAAGAGAGAGAGAGAAAGAAAGAAAGAAAGAAAGAAAGAAAGAAAGAAAGAAAGAAAGAAAGAAAGAAAGAAAGAAAGAAAGAATAATGTATGTAAAAAATGTTTTGACTTTTTGATAAAATATCCCTTCATGTTCACTTTTCCAGCAAAGATTTGAAGTACTTTTATATTTTCTAGACATATAAATATGTCTGGTGACAAATATCAATGACATATCATCCTGTACAATCTCTTTAAGGCTAGAACATAAAATAACTTTCTGTCCTTTCAACCATACATTTTCCCATTGGTCCATCTGCATAGTACAACCAAGGTTTTTAGCCCATTTCACCATACATTGTTTCATTTGTTCTTCTTCTGTCTAATATTTCAGCAAAAGTTTACACATTTTAGCAGTAACGTGTTCATCATTAGTACATAATTCTGTTTCAGATTCAGTCTTGCTTTGTTCAAAACCATAATATATTTCTTTTTGCTTAATCTTACATAAAAATATCATTGAAAAGGATATCCTTCTCTTATCAAATCTTCTCTTGATTTAATTTTACAATGAGAAAATTCTATTACATCTCAATAGGTTAATCATTTATGTTCACTTAGCTATAGAATCCTTCTTGTACTGAAAACCATAAAGATATCCTGGGGCAAAATCTGAATTTGTTCCATCTAGCCCCTCTAACATAATGATGTTTAAAGTCTGCAGTTACCTTACACTGTGGATTTATTTTGATGGTAGTGGTAAAAGGTTGCATTGTTAACTTGGCATTCTCAAATCAGGAGTCTACCAGTGATCAATCTTAAATGGTGTGAATAGGAATTCAATAAACACAGGTTTCACCACATTTTTAAAAAGGGTAATAAAGAAAGACCATTGGTGCTACCTCAGCCTTCATTCCCTTGTGCTTCCCTCCCACATTTCAATTTAGTGTCTATCATTTAAAGATGGTGAGGAGGCATGACAAAATGTTCTAACTCTTCTTTTTTTCATTTTAATTTAAAATTCTGTTCTACCTTTCTCTTTTGTGTTTCAAGGATTTCATGGCTTATTTACATTATTAAAATACAAAATAATAAAGAAAATGAAATAAAAAATGCAGCTACTTAGCTTTATTATTTTTAAAAATAGGAACTCAGGAAAATAAATATTAAACTTAAATATTTGGCAAATAAAACTGTACAAGACTGTTCTAGCTTCTACTGAAAATAGGCTTATTTGAGTTTTACAATTTAATTCAAAAACAGTAGCTGAGCTATACTGAAGCCATGACATATCTGAATAGTTGTCTCTGTTAATCCTTATAGTAATATACCAAAGTTGTATGAAATTGAGTGAATAAGCCTGTTGACCAAAATTCAAATTATTTTTTTAAGGCCCCTGCATTCCAAAAGCAGAGAAACATTAGAGAACCAATTTACGTTAACAGCTGTCTGATTGTGAACTTTGAACACTTTGGGAAAAGAATATAAAACAAATCCTATAAAGTGGAAATCACAGCTGGAGAGTTTTAATATCTAAACGTTGATCTCCTTTCCACCTAACTAAATGCTTCAGTAAATCAACCTGCTTTTCTAAAACACAAACCACCAAGTTTGATAGTTTAGAAATTGCTACCCTTTATTGGGTAGGCAGGAGGGTTATTGTCTCAAAATTATTTTTTTTCTCCTTTCTACTGACACCTAGACGTGTTCATACCCACATTGGAAGAAATAATTGAGTATTAATTTGCTCTCATTTTGGTAGAAATAGTATAAAAGATTATTTTTCCAGTGTTCGCCATCTGATTCAGTCATCAGTTACTTCTAATATAATAAGAAGATATTGACTTTTTTGAGGGTGATATCAAGATTTACTGACTTGAAACCTTTGCTGAGGCAAAATTGGAGTCAATAGTTTCCTCAAAGAACAATAAGTCTTGATAGGCACCAGTATATTGTGCAACTTTTAGAAATACTGAGTACCAGAATTCCAGCTGAGGAGAACAAAAATGCCAAATGGAAGGATATTTTTTATTAAAAAGCTGGGAGTTAGTAGAGAAACACTGATCATGGCAAATAATGTCATTGTTCAGCCAAACATTACTACAAATAAGTTTAATATGTAAAAAAGGTTCTTGGATTAATCTGAATCTGAATATTAATGGGTATAGAATAAAACATGCTGTAGAAAGTATATAAAAAGTAGCCATACAAATATATCATTAATGTTAATATGTTCATATATGGCAGATAAGAGTGTGTGTGTGTGTGTTTACTGACAGGGAAGTAAAGATGCAAATTTCTAGCATTGTTATTTGAATTTAAATCTAATTTTCTACACAGCATTGAAAGAATGTGTGAAGATGTTTCCTTTTTCTTTCAAATTGAAGTCCATAGTGGAATTAGCTAATTTGTTACTATACTATACTATACTATACTATACTATACTATACTATACTATACTATACTATACTATACTATACTATACTATACTATACTATACTATACTATACTAATTACATACTATAGGATAGTATTTCCTAATATGTTGAATATAGTAATAAACAATGGTGCAGAATAAAGCAATAGTGGTTCTTTTTAAATTAATAAATTACTACATGTATTAAGGGAAATATATAACTTGACTCCTCTTTTTGCATACTCAATAAAGTGTTAAAAATTCAAACCATGGTTAAAATAGATAATAGATCTAAATGAGATGGGTGGCACAGAAATCTGCTTCATAAATAAGGTAAATGAATAATAGGATAAATGGAAAATATACTATAGTTTAAAACTGGCAAAAAAAAATTTCCTGCATTAAAGATTACTGATAATCTTTATAAAGCAGAAAGCACAGAGAATTGGTTTATCAAAAATTAACTGAGTACAGATGAACATGTTTTATCTGTTTGTGCAGGGAGTTGAACTTAACTTGATAGCAGCTAACTAACAACCACCAAAACTAGGGTCTAATCTTGGTTCTTTGAATATTTTCTTAGTTCTGAGTCATACTCTATTTTACCAGCAGAAATTCAGTTATGTCTTGATACCTGCTGAATGTCAATTGCTTAGCTTCCTACTTTTTCTGGAAACTATCCCATCAAAGTCTTGTAGCTCAATTTCTTCCTTCCTGGAGTTCTTCCTCCTTTCCCCTCCCAAAGGATCTCCTTCCTTTCACATCTCTCACCTTTTCCTTCCCTTGATCTCAAGGCAAAGGATTTTGCCAGCAAAGGAGAGCTTAGGACACAGGTGTCAAACTCAATAGTGTCATGTGACATATCGCAACATTTTTTGCCTTTGCGGAGCTGGGGTGAGCATGGCCTGCGTGTAACACGTCTAGCCCCTTGGCCTCCAGTTTGACACACCTGGAAACTTTTGGACAACTTTCCTCCTCCATTATTCCCTGTTTGAGACTTGGATTTTGTAATCACAATGGACTCTGCCTATCTGGCTCCAGTCTGAGTTTGCATGATTGAATGTGGAGGGAAGAAGAGTCTGGCATGTCCTGCCTCCACAAATGCCTATTCACTGCATTCTTCTGATCTAGGAAGTGTTTAAAAATATGGATGGAACAAAAATTACCAATACTCATAGTCTGCTTGAAAAGAGATGAAGCCTTATAATAATAGGAAATAACTTTTTTTTGCCCCTCCATTTTGGGTTCATTGAACTGAAAAGGAAGATGGTAAAAGTAGGTTACTGAGTAGTTCTAGTGCAAGAGAGAGTTCAGCAGATGATGACCTCTATTTTTTAAAAGTAAAAGCAAACTTTTGCTTGGTAAAAAAAGGAAAAATCTAACAATGAACTGTAGAACTTGGCAACCATACAGATGGGGAGCCAGAGTTAATATGAGGAGATGCTGGGAAGGTTTCATTGTTGGATGTCTGAGCAGTTATTATAACTGGAGTCTTGAAGAGAAGGAAAAAAGTAGGAGGAGTTCTTAAGAAGTCCACATAAGCAAAGGTGACCAAAGAATTAATGAAAAAAAATAGAATGATGAATATAAGAGAAAACTATAGTTAACCCTGCTACCATATGCATAAAATACATCCCCTGAAGGAAAGCAAGAGAAGAGCTTGCATAAAGTACATTCATGGAAGAATGTGCAGATGAAATTGTCCATTTGTATGACTCACTGAAATAAGTTACAATCCTGGGGTTTTGGTTAAGCACAACTTGAAATGATAACTTAATAAGTTTCTTTATCTCAATAAAGAATACTGGATATTGGCCTCACCTGGACAGGGAAGTTAACTCATTCTTAAATGCTCCTTCCAGCCACCAGACTTATGGAGGATGAAAGAGAAGTTATTACACAGAGTGTCTTCTGCCTCAGAGTTACTACTGCTCCCAGCTCAATTGTACAAGTAGGAATTATGTAGGCATTATTTAAAATAAAACATGGCTGAAAGAGAGATTAGGACCTCAGTTTGCTCATGTGACTCTACTTTCACTTGGGCCATTATGCATCTGTTTGTTGTTGTTTTAGATGGGCTGTTTAAAAAACAAACAATAGAACGTGCCAATTGCTCAGCAGCCCACAATTATAGCTCAGATATTGACCAGGGACAAAGACACTAGGCAATCATTAATTTTCTTGACTGCTGGGCTATCTATGAGCACACATAAAGTACAAGCAACCAGGATGTAAGAATACATCCAATTATTTTTATAGACTCCTTCCCTAGTATTTAAGTTACTATTGCTATTCCTCAATGTTTCCCTAGGTTGAATTGTTTTAATTTCAACATAAATCTGTGATATATACACAGATTGCCTGCTGATATCTAAAATGAATTGGGAAGACTCTAAAAACACAAAATCACCTCACTTTGAAATAATCTGCTAGAATACAAGGCTGCCAAAACTGTACAGTTTTGTACCCTGTATTTCAAAAGAGAAATCAAAATTAGAGCTGGGAAGATAATATTCCTAAGAATCAACATAGGTCTTTAATCTTTTCACTGTTGAATAAATGCTAATCCCTCATCATTAAGAAAAGTGTGAAGAATTGTTTATAGGTATAGATTGTATATGGATAATTGAAATGAAATATGATCATTTAAACTAGTGTGTAAAATTATACAAGTGTGTGCTATATGTTTAAACTTATAAGATGTGCTTGTATATAGTATATCAGCTGTTGTTTTATTGTGTTTTCTTTTTTTAGTTCTTTTTTCTTTTGTTTTCTTTGTTATTTGTGTTTTTATTAAATAAAGGTTCAAAAGAGCAACAACTAAAAAATTTCCTCCAAATAGACAAAATTATCAGGGATTAAAACAATTCACATATGAGGAAATGCTATGGCTTGTCATTTAGAAAAAAGGAGATGGGTCATGATGGAGACATATAAATTTATACACAGGATAAGTCTAATATTAGAATTTGGTGCTGCCCAGCATTGCTGAGTGATTGGAAATACCAGATATTACTTTATTCAATGCATCTGAAATTCAGTAACAGAAAAGATACCATGATGGGTGTCAATTTGGAGACCATCCAGAAGGAATTAAGAGACAACATTATCAGTTCTTATTTACACTTTTTGTTATTATTTCCAGTATGAGAGAATCTAGTACTTAATATTATTTTGGGATTATTGGCACAATATGCTTCTGTAGGAATTCCTTATTTGTAGGCAACCAATTGATCATTGGAGAAATGGAACATTCAACTTTAATTTCACCAAAGATGTGTTGTTATTTACTCCTCTTCATAAAAAGAAGTGTTGCAACTGAACTTGCATCGTGACTTCAGATACTTGGTTGACCAGGCTGCACTAACAAGAGCTCTTAATGAAGGACAATGTGCTTCTGTATATGGAATTCATAGAGATTTCTGCAGCATACAAGCCTTTCCTGTAGGCCTGTCTCATCTCTATATTAGATAGAGTCAATTGGAGAAAATGGGCATATTGTTTTGCTTCCCATGACTTTTCTGTGTCAGAAGGGAAGTTGAAATAAAGACTTACAGCAGGATAGTCTCATCAGAGTTTGATGATTTGGAGGAAAGTTCTTACCCACAATTAATCTAAGCACGCATTGAAATAGATTTGATTTCCAAATCAACCTTTGGGGATGCTGGATGAAAATCCTGCAAGGTATGATGAAAGTGAATAAGGGGAAACTGGACTGTAATGCAGTGCAATAGAGATCAAACTGAAATTGTGAAGGCAAAACAAAATCTGTCCCTTTTCACATTGTATAGATGGATCTCTCGTGATGGATATTCCCTTCAGTGCAGTATGCTTCTCTTGGTTAAATCTGATTTGTCTCTGTTCTCATCTTTGACAACAAAGGAAGAACAAAATGAAAATGAATTCTGACCTCATAAAGCTATGTGTCCAGGCCATGAGGAAAAACACCACACAGTGTACTGTTATAAATGTGCCAGAGACCAAAGACTTGACTTTAAAAAAAAAAATGATTGGAATTGAGGAGAAGTGCAGGTAGTCCTTACAACAGTTCATTTAGTGACCATTCAAAGTTACAACGGCATCAATAAAAGTAACTTATGAAAATTTTTCACAGTTATGACCTTTGTAGCATCCCAGTTCACATGCTTGTTTCATACTTATGACTGTGGCTGTGTCCCAAGGATATGTGATCAACTTTTGCGACCTTTTGACAGGCAAAGTTAGTTCGATTGACTTAACAACTGGGTTACTAACTTATCAATTGCAGTGATTCACTTAACAACTATGGCAAGAAAGGTCATAAAATGAGGTAAAACTCACTTAACAAATGTCTCACTGAAAACAGAAATGTTGGGACTAATTGTGGTTGTAAGTCAAGGACCACATGTATTGTAGATTTGAAATGAAATATTTAATCAACTGAGCTCTCTAGCATGGATTCTATTTGGCAAAGTACAGAATGACAAGTTATCCAGTGGACATCTGAATTCTACAGTCTATCGGTGCCTAGTTCATACACTTCTTTCTTACTTGAATTTAAAACTATTGTTTTGAATTATGAGCGTATAAATCAGGTATGACTACAGAACCTCAGAATGAGCAGAAACTCTAAAATATTATCTAAGTTCACTAACTATTAGAAAGTAGATTTCTTTCTGGCTGCTTCTCATAATTTGCTTCTGATAAATATTTCATCCAGAGGTCTTTATTTAAAAACTGTAGCACCATAAACAGCATGGTAAAGCAGAACTAATATTGCTCATCTGAAAGCTAGGGCAACTGCTTTGAAGAAAAAAATACTCCTCCTAAAAACTAAATAGTATAGACTGTAGCAGAACTCCTCTATAAAAGAGAGTCCAGAGTAGGTACTACCCATTAAAATAGCCTTTTTCCCCCAGATATTCTTTGCCTGGATTCTGGTGATAAGTGCATGGAATCACTTTCAGTTGCAAGTTTTGCTACTCAAAATTCTATAACCACATTAATCATCTTCATTCCGGGTTTCATAAGAGAAATTTCAGTAACTGGCAAACTTCCCATAACTTAATGTAGAACAAGTTCAATATTTATTCGCTTCCTTGGCACACTTTCCTGATAACATTTGACTTTGTTTGGAGTTGTCTTTTGGCTTAGAATATTGGTGCGTTAATGATGATGACTTGGATGTACCCGTTGCATTATTAGGTTGTAACTATAGCTGATGCCAGCAATTTAATCTGAATTTCAATGTTATGTTTTATTTTTATAGCCATCTTGATAACCTTAATGGGTGGGGGATGGGTTTAAAAATTAAATATTTAAATAGTCTATTGATGCCTTCCAGTCTGTCTAGACTTGATACCATGATAACTACATGGATGAGTGTACATAGTTTTCTTGGCAACATTATCAGAAGTTTGAGAAGTGGTTTGCTATTGTTTTCCTAAGGCTGACAAATGCTTGAACCAAGGCCACCCTGCTGGTTTATAACTAAGGCAGGATTAGAACTCACAGTATCTTCACTTCTATCCTTGTGCTATTATACCTATTACACCAAACTGCCTTTTTGATATATTAAATATTATATTAAACCATTTGCAAGGGTTTTTTTTAATTGGTCTGTCTCTGCTCCTCACAGCAAATATGTCAATAAAGAGACATTATCAGACATGAATGGAGGACAAGAATTACTTGGGCAGTTATTTACCTGCTGATATTTAATTAGATAGAACATAAATATAGCCATATTAGATCAAGCCATCTTAATCATTTGATTCTTGTAGAAGCCAATCACTATGAGATGGAAACAGGAGAAGGTTGAGATGTAGCTTTCTTCCATTATTGTTATAATTGGAGCTGATTCAGATTGCAATGGTACAAAGTAATTATGAGGATGCCACATTTCACCCATATGACACCAATATCAGTGGCTTCTGACTGTAATTCAAGGTGCTGGTTGTGACCTAGAAAGCCCTTCATGTATTAGGGTGGATACTGCCTCTTGCTGATCTGGCAAGGTTGACTCACTCCTGGTCCTGTTGTTAAAGCAATATTATCTTGTGGAAATTGGGAATAAGTTTCTCTGTTGTTTCTTCTGCCCTCTGGAACAAGATCCCCAACTCTTGAAGATCTGATTTTTTTTCTCTCCACCCAGCAGATTGCAGAGGCTGAAATCAGCCCAGAGTAGAAAATCAAAATTATGAATGCAAATACTATATTTCTTATAAGGTTACGGTAACAAAACCTTGCAATTCCCTTTATCTTGTGAGAACTAGGGAGGGTCCTGTCTGAGACACTTTTTCAAATTACACGTCTGTCTCAGATTTAGATTTTGTTAATGTGTCCATTGTCTTGGTTGCAGCTCTTCTTCCTGTTCCTCAAGGTTATTCCTTCTATCTGTTATAGTATCTCCTATACTGTTTTTACAACTGGCTGTATTAGTTTTCCCATACAAGTGTTTGGTCCTTCTATGGTCACTTGTTTTTGGTCCTCATTATCGTATTCCCTAAGATAATGAGAGCTGTCATGCAGTTGAGGCAGTCTAGATGGCTGCTTAAATAAACATTTCAGTAAATAGTTTTCACACTGATAGATAGAGAGAGCCGGCTTACATTCTGGAGCTAATATTGTGTCTCTCAATATTAGTAGCCCCTGATACATTTGGGCTAAATTCATCAAAGTTAGTGATCATCATTGTGACATACAGTATAGTATGAATGTTACACATAAACATCTGTAGTATGCTTTCTTTTGTTTCTTCTAAAGTTCCTAATCAACCTCCCAGAATGATCCTAGTCCTTAATATCTGAAAAGAAAAGAAATTCTCCTTGTCCACTTTCTCTATATGATTTTATGCAAATTTACACATATCAATTGGGTCACCCTTCAGTCACCATATGCTAAAAAGTCCCATATATTCTAGCCTTTCTGGTCAAAACCCCTGATCACTTTCACTACTTTTTAATGCCCTTTTCCCAGTTGTGTTACATCCTTTTTTAGATGTGGTGATGGACAATATTCCCAAGGCACACAGACAGTTGGTTTTCATAAATACAATTACAGTGTTGGCAGATTTATTTTCAATTTTTTTCCTAAAGATCCTTAGCTTGGAATTTTACTTTTTCCACAGCTGCCAGATTCTCAGCTAATATCTCTAGTATACTATCCATCATAACCCTAGTTATGGTCATAGTTATAGATAGCTCAGACCTCATCAATTTACATGCATCTAAAATTATAAATTTTTTGCCCCGTTTACATTACTTCCCATTTAGGTAAATTGAATCACATTTACTGCTTAGTTGAACAATCATTTAATTTAAACTGATTCTCCTAGAGCAACTCACAGGGAGCTTTGGTTTTTACTCCTAATAGTTTAGCATCATTTGCAAAGTTGTCTATCACACTGCATATCTCTAAGTTACACATGACTGCCATTTTGAAAGCCTTCTCTCTGTATATTCAGCTGAATGTCTCTGATTTCAGATACCTATGTATTACTAAAACTCTCCTGTTTGTCTATTTGTAATGTTAAATTGGGCACAGGATAGCAATTTTTGAATCAAAGTACCTCAAATAGACAAATTTAAAAATTCATGAAAAATCCAGAACCCATCACTCAATGTGTAATTGAAATTTCAAGGATTTCAATTTGCATTTGCTGCCACACAAATGCATACGTTTGCATTTGTGTGGCAGCGCCACTCCAGTGAGCCACAGTTATGTAATTGCAGTTTCCAGCTACACTTCCCCCAAACCCCACAGGTTGCAAAGCATTGGGGAAAATGGGAGGAATATATCTCGACCCTCTTTCCTGCCTCCCCTCCCAGTCAACTGGCAGCAAGGTCCAATGGATGAGTGGTGATTGGCAATTTTGACCCTGAGGCTGAAATTTAAAATATTTTAGCAGCAACAGGTGACAATGAAAGGACAAGGGATGCCTGCTAGCAAGGTAGGGTGGACTTGTGGCTGCTCGTAGGGAGGGGTGCCTTCAGGACATGTCAGGTTGGGGAGCAGGGGTGTAGTTTTCATTGTGGTCAGTGACTCCCTTTATTCCCTGAAAGAATGAAAAGTGGCAGACAATTTCATGTTGTGAGAAGAAAAGGAGGATGTTTCACCAAAGCAGCGCTGAGGGATGTGAGGGGAAGGGAAATGGTGCCAACCTATATTATATGAGGAAAGAAAGATGACTCGGTGGATCATAGATTGTCTAGTTCTTACACAAGCATTGAATGTAGAGACTTTTGAGTGTTTGAATGCACCTGAATTCTGGAATATCCTCCTCAGGGATTATGACTAATGCATACTTACAACCTGGTGGCCGACTGATAGCTTGATAGGTTTATGTTGTCACCAGTTTTTTCCCCTCCTTTCTATCTGTAAATTGCTAAGAAGAATACCAGTTGATTGTACTGTCTTTAAATAATGTTCATTGAGTTGTATACTGTTTTGCAATCCATTGGATGAATGACAGGTTGCAGTTATTTACTCTGAAAGAAATAAACAACAAAATAAAAAATTTCCAAGGAACAATAAAGGTAATTGTCTCAAAAAGATGCTTCCTAACATAGAGGTGATACGCTTCTGGGTAGAATTCAGTGAAACACCAGTCTCCCTAATTAGGGTGTATTGTCTTCCCTAGGAAGCCTTGCCCTACAGTAGACTCTTTGACCCAAATTAGAATCATGCAATACGTACTCTGCACTACAAAGACTAACATTGCTGTTCTCTGTGTTGGAGAAATCAATACTGTGGCCTGGGTTAAACAAGGAACTGTTTATCGTTCCCATTATTGCATGTGAGGCAGGAACATACAGCAACAGAAGAGCTTCATGGATGATAGTTGATCTTCAGTTGGTCAGGACCGGTTAGCTTTTGGAGTATTATTGTGAAATTTTCCTTTTCTAAATTTTCCATGGTGATTTGTACAAGGTGTTGTAGTAGTTAAAGGATTCAACTAGGAGTGGGGAGACCATGTTCTAGTTTACTCTTAGACAGATAAGCTCACTGAGTGTGGGTGGACCAATGCTTCTCTCTAATCTCAAACTACAATACTGGATTTTTGTCTGGAAAAAATAGAAGGGAGTGCTGAATATTCTGCTTTTTGCCCCTGAATTTTTTTTATACATTGACATTTTATCTTTTCTTCCATATTATTATATTTTTCCATATTCCACATGATTTTCTCTGCCCACATGATGAACACTCATTTTATATGTATCTTGCTGAACCATTGCCAAAGGGATGGGAACAGAAAGCCTGATAAACATACGTATAAACATAATTTGGACCCACGTGTGTTTTGTATAGTCTTTTACCAGTATCAAGGTACATCATTGGGGACATATGTAAAGTCAATACTGATGCATGAAATCATAAAATTTTGTTCTTTGAATTGCTTAGTCCGTTTATTCCTTGTTGCATGGGAGATGACGTAGGTGAATGAACCTAAAAGCTTTAGGAATCTACATCCAGAAACTCCTGAATTTGATAAATGTTCCTAGTTAAACCAGTTATAAATGTTTTTAGTTGAACCAGATTCATAGGAAGAGCAATGAACAAATATGAGAAACAGCAAAGGAAGAGACTAGAAAGAAGCCTCTCATCTGTACTCATCATACACACAAAGCTTTTAACGATTTTTTAGATGTCATCAGTAAAAACCCATATCTAACAACAGAGTCACCACAAGGATAATGTAAACACGTTCCCCTTTGTATTTGATCTTGTACTCCATTCAGGCATGGCCTTTGAAATCAACTTTTGTGACATTGACTTTCTTGAAAGGCAAATCGCATTCACTGCCACTTGTCAATTGTCGGTGTCCTTGTTTGGTTCACTGCCAACAGAACAACAGTCCTTTGGCAGGGTTGCTGTTTCGTTCAGTTGACGACTAACACATTTCATTTTCACTTTTATTGGAGAATGAAGAGAAAGGGCTAACACACTGAAGCATTATTAGCGAATGGGAGACAAATTCAGAAGTAGAGGAATCTAGGGTATAAACACTGAAGCATTATTAGCGAATGGGAGACAAATTCAGAAGTAGAGGAATCTAGGGTATAAATTCCTAATTTAAAAACGCTTTATCTCCATATGGCATGAGTCAGATATTTTTTATTCTGTCCTGGCTTTTTATTCATTTATATAAAGGTTTTTGTGCCATATTTACTGCAGCCAGTCCTTCCTTTCTGTAGGAGAGAAACACCAGGAAGAAATTAATATTTTGACAGTTTTGATTGTATTTCATGTTCAGAATATAAATGAACAAACTCACCTCATTTAGAAAACAGATTGATTTGATCAACCTATTTTAAACTAAGATCAGGGAGTCCTAGAAATTAAAATACAGAATATAGTACTATTTGACAATGAGAAAGAAAAGTAACGATTCCTTATAAAAACCAAAAATAAAATCAATTTCCAACCTGCTATGAAAACAAAGGCTGAATCAATGATATTTTTCCTCCTCTTTGTCCTCTTTTTGTTAAATGTATATCCCATTTTTAAGAGGGTGCAGAAGCAATTAAAAAGCATGAAAATACCGCAGAATGAAATTGTTTATAAAAGAAAAAAGTGCAACTGCGCAGAATCTGGCAATGACATATGTTGTGGCAGGGTTGATATCTCAGAACATCAGGAAGGTGTACAATTGTCTTGTGTGTCCTGGGTATTTATGCAATAAAGGTGAGATAAGGTAGTATGAATACTTTTGTGGTACATACACTGGAGAAGTACTTTTTACTTGTCCAGAGTCATTGGGACATTATCTGAATGGGTAGGGGACCTTCTTATATCAACCTTCAAGAACAGCTGATGGGAGTGACATTGTGCAAGAGTAAAGGCCCTCTGGTGGTTAGGTACTTTGAGATTAGTTACCTAGGTATGACAGAGGAGAGACACTGGGTTCACTGGCAATAATTGACAGGGATCTGGCTAGGTTCAGTTGGCACTCTGTGTCTACTATGCACTGTTTAATGAGTACTTTGGCCTGATCATATCCCGTGCTGAGTAGAAGACCTGGATAAAGTGATATGAAATCAAAAACTGCTTTGAAGTGGATGGGAGGTAGTGTTGTGGAAGGAGTATTTTTCAATGAAACATTGGAGAACTAAGCACTGGATGATGGTAGTTCATCCTTTCCTAAATCCAGCTTGCTGTTCCTCAAGTATGATTTCTGGTTCCAGCCATTCCTGGAGTTTCTATTGTAAGTGTCTTGCATAACATTTGCTGATTGTACTGAGGAAGCTGATGGGTTTATAATCGTCAGATTTATCGTTTTCCTCTTTTTTGTTATAGGGACAATGACTATGAGTCCCTAATTTTTGCATAATCAGCCATCGATGTCAATGAAAGTAAAGAGTGAGGCCAGGGTGGGGGTGAGTTGAGTAAATATGATTGGCCTGGAATTACCCAGAAAAATTCCGTAGTTGAAAGTAGATTTGGTTTTCTCCATTCCCGGTCTAAACTTTACTTACTACAGCATAGAAGTAGTACATGGCAAAGTCGAATTTTTGGCAAACATGGTTTTCCAAAATGTAATTTTCAGTAACATTGCAAAAACAATGGGTTTGTTATGAAGAGAACCATAGAAGAATCATGAAATAAAGAAAACAGTTGCTTGACCTGTTTCTCATACATTTGCTAGGTGCATCCAATATGTTTGCTAGGCAACACTAGAGTAAGTTGCACATTTGCCAGTGTTCTGGGCTACATGTGAATCAAACCATTATGTTAAATGTAACTTGGTTTATTTGTTTGGAAGACAGCCTTTGAGGTGAAGACAGGGATTGTGCTTTGTGAAGATATATCTAAAATCTAAAATATGACCAGCATTTCAGCATCTGAAAAAAAAATGTGTATAGCTACTACAGTAATAGAATAGCTGGTTTCTTGATGCTTGTCCATCTTCATTTCAGTTTTAATAGCATGACACATCTATCTCTTATGATTACTCGGTTTTAGCTTCCCTTC
Source organism: Notechis scutatus (assembly GCF_049901735.1). Taxonomy (NCBI): domain Eukaryota; kingdom Metazoa; phylum Chordata; class Lepidosauria; order Squamata; family Elapidae; genus Notechis; species Notechis scutatus. The sequence goes on along the minus strand of NC_142009.1, from coordinate 208,952,397 downwards.
TGCAGTCTATTTGCCTTGTGTCACTTCATTTTAAGGAAAGCCCCATCCTTTCCTTCTTAATATATTTCTCCTCATATACTGCAGAAAGACCAGAATTTGGAAATAAGCCTGTACTGAAACAGTAAATTCAGCTTTATATATTCAAGCTCTAGAGAACAAGTATGAACCTGAAGAAGCCAGGTAGACTTGGACCTATTTCATGCAGTTCTTTGGTTGACTTTTACAGCAGGTGAGGGAAGCAGCTGCAGAGGCATTTTCATAATTTTTACCTCAGAATCATGGCTTGATGAGTTTGAACAAATAATGCATGAAAAGAAAAAGATTAAACAGAAACCCATCAACAACTCTTATCAATCTCAAACTTTAAACTGTCCATATATATTTTTATGTGAAAAATAACATCATTTTTTAATAAAAGTTAATAAGTGTCAACAGGGAATAAAATATAAGAAAAAGAAAGAAATAGACAAAAAAAATCAGGAAAGAAATAAGGTTAGGAGGGAAGGGGAAAGGAAAGCTTAGAAATCTTAGCTTTTTTTATATGTCCACCAAAGATGATAAAAATACCTTCAGACTGATTGCATTGTCAACATATTTATGTTTAAATTGCCTTTCAAGTATATATATATATATATATATATATATATATATATATATATATATATATATATATATATATATATATATATATATATATATATATATATATTCTTAAGTTTTTGGTATTACATGTATGGCATTCAGCTTTGTTCGATTTTCCCACGTCATAGTAGTTGTGCTTTTAAGTTGTAGCACGCAGAATCTCATCTGCCATCATACAGAAGCCTGATGATGGCAGATGAGATTCTGCCAAACGTCGCTACAACTTTAAAAGCACAACTACTATGACATGGGAAAATCCCAACAAATGAATCCTATACACTAATACATCATACATACATACATATACATATACATATACATATACATATACATATACATATACATATACATATACATATACATATACATATACATAAAATTCTCAAATTCTTCAAGGATTAGATTAGATTAGATTAGATTATTCTATTTATACCTCAACTTTATTATTTTTATAAATGTCTCAAGGCTCCCTCCTCCTCCTATTTTCCCTACAACAACCCTGTGAGATGGGTTGGGCTAAGAGAAAGTGACTGGCCAAAATCACCCAGCTGGTTTTCATGTCTAAGGCAGGACTAGAACTATCCAAATTTTGGAACAATCTGATTTATTTATTTTTTGGCAGTTTACTCCTACAGTCCTTAACACATTCATCTTTCACGTTCCTTTTCAAAAGAAAAGTAATTTCAATTGGAAAACAACCCCAGAATTATATGCAATGCCTCAGTTTTTCATTACCTCCTCAATTGGTAGTGCTTCCAGAAACCTCTGCTGAGGATTTCAAAAACATCAAGGTAGTGAGTGAGATTGCACGATTGAAGCCCTGTCCCTGCGGGTTTTTTTATATGCATTTGATGCATGTCAAAAAAAGGGGCAAAATGTTCATTTCACATTTCATGGCAGCCATCTTCACTTTTTTGACACACACACACACACACGCACATACACACAAACAGACACACACACAAATGTACACACGCACACACACACTTACATGACTAGTGTCCCTGAGTGCTGCACCATTGGGACCAAGAGCAATCGAATCAAGTATTTATGTTGTTGGCTCAGGAAAAAAGAGGTTTCTGTCAACTCTATCAAGGCTGGCAACTCAGGAAACAGAACTACTTGGATTTCTGGAATTCAATTTATTGCTAATAGGGTAAAGTAACAACCTCTTGAAAGCCTGCCAAAGCAATTAATGGGATCAATTTATACTTCTTGTGCTTAAGATGGAATTACTTTGAGTCTCCTTCTCATCTTTCCCTCCTCTCCTGAAGTAAGGAAATTTTTCTTCTTTAATGGTCTGACTTCTTCCCATGATGGTCTATCTTCCACCTCCATGTTCCCTGTATCTGTTCCCTGTCAGTCTCACTACTTAGCCAAACAACCAATGTTTGAGAGTAGCATTAGTTTTCTCCATCTGTTCACATGACTCCAGGTGATGATAGGATGACAAATGGACACAAATCAGTGGTGGGATTCAAATATTTTTACTACCGGTTCTGTGGGTGTGGCTTGGTGGGTGTGGCAGGCGAAGGATACTGAACTGGTCAGACCCTGCTGAATACCACATCTGATACCAATGTCTGCTAACTGAAACAGGACTTTTTCAAAAATGGGGTATAAATTGATAACCACGATCAAATCACGTGATTAACTAGGAATTTGTACTATGATTTAAACACTGCTGTGCCATTTCAAGAGCAGGTGGCTGTTCTTCACAGAACCAAAAAACAAAACAAAACCATGCAAGTAAGCAGATCCACCATCCTTACAATGACAAAACTATGCACACCTGGAAGATCAAGAATAAAATCCAGGGAAATTGCATGCACAGTCTAATGGGAGACTGGAGCAAACTTACTAGCTTAGTAGAGATAGTCTTGGTCGAAGAACAGACATGATATTCTCCTTGTTGCCACAAGCAGTCCTTGAATCCCAGATACAACATATTAAAAACGCCTCCTTGCCCTGAAATCTTATTGTCACATTTATGAGAGAGAAAAATGCAAATGGCCATTTGAAAAAGATATCCTTAGCCAATCTGTATGATGGTCTGGAGATCATCCATCCAACTCCTAGCACATGAGTTTTATTGTAGTAGTAAATGAATCAGATCCAATTGATGCCTGCCTTCCACCCGTAATGTCTCATGGATATCTCTTCCAGGGGGAACAGGAATCAAGATTATGGTAGGAAAGAGCAAGCAGGAAACATATAAAGGCAAAGCATCCTGCTGGCACTTTATTTTGTTAACTAGGAGCTAGGAGTAATGTAGAAATAAGCATAAGAGGAATTATTGTGATGCATGGGCAGACTAGTCCATTGAAGAAATCTATTGTTGAAATACTGCTTTTACAGCTATAATGTGTATTCGAATTTCCTATAATTAGTAGGAGAGATTATTTCATCCAAATCAATGTATAAATTCCTCTAAAGTCCAATTTAATGAAAATGCATGCTTTCTGAAAGTGGTTCAGCAGTCCCCCCGGCGTGTCCCCCCCCCTCAAAAAAAAAGAGGCAGAAATAGTCAAATCAATATCGGGATTATGTGTCTGGATGCCAGCTTTCCTCAAGACACTATGGGCATGAAAGAAACCAGTCAAATTAACGGAAGTTCTTCTTCTTCATGGAAGATCATTACCACATTCCTTCCTGCCCTTGGCATCATGGTTGTAGAAATTCTGGAGATCTTGGATAAAGGAATGCTTTCCTCTTGCCCAGACAGGTTTCAGTTCTACAAGTCAGGTCAGCTCACTGATCCACAAAGCAAAAGGTGGAGACAAACTTAGCATTTATCAACAGTAACTTGAGGCTAAAGGCTCCAATGATGCAGCAGCCCATGGTCAAGGGAGTGGCTATTATTTTGCTAGAAAAATAGATGGGCACCTGTTGCCAATCACTTATATCTTAGAATAGGCAGCCCAATTATTTCTGTTATACTTAATACCATCCTTCTTTTTGCTAGACCCTATCAAAAAAAAACGTCACACCTTCATCACCCCTGTAAATTGATCTAGCCACATCTGTGCTTCCAGACCTTCGAAGTGTAGAGATACCATCAACCACTTAGCCCCTGTCCCAACTTCACACCCATTTTACCCAAATGCTCCATAGCATGGCCAGACTGTTTGTCAGAGCTTCCCAAATGTGGCAGAAATTCATAAGAGAAATTTAGACCATCCAAAGAGCCAGTCTAAAGCCAGTCTAAAATTCCTTCAATTCAATGCACACGTTGGGGAAGAAAGGGAGGGCAGAAGTGGACCTTGAAATGATAAATGTTGTTTTAAATATTCTCTGCCTAAGCAGTTTGATGCAGTGCTGATGTTTAACAGATAACAGATAATCAGAGTTGGAAGAGACCTTGTAGGTCATCCAGTCCAACCCCCCGCCCAAGCGGGAGACCCTACACCATTTCTGACAAATGGCAGTCCAGTCTCTTCTTGAAAGTTTCAAGTGATGACACTTCTACAACTTCTGAGGGCAAGCTGTTCCATTGGTTGACTGTTCTCACTGTCAGAAAGTTTCTCCTTATTTCCAGGTTGAATCTCTCCTTGATCAATTTCCATCCATTATTCCTTGTCTGGCCTTCGGGTGCTTTAGAAAATAGCTTGACCCCTTCCTCTCTGTGGCAGTCCCTTGAATATTGGAAGACTGCTATCATGTCTCCCCTGGTCCTTCTCTTCACTAGCCTAGCCATGCCCAGGTCCTGTAACCATTCTTCATATGTCTCAGTCTCCAGTCCCCTAATCATCCTGGTTGCTGTTCTATTTGAATTTTTGGCAAATTGTTTTGCAATTATTTTATGTATTGTAAGTAGAGTTTGACTGAGAAGCACAATTGTTTGTTTTAGAGATATATATTTTTTTAAAAAATCATAGAAAAATAAAATACAATAAAAAGGTTTTATGGAATTGAAATAATTTTTTGAAAAAATAAAGTTGCATTTGTATGCTAAAATGAAATTTTAACAGTATATGTGATACAATCAAGGAAGGGGAAAAACTTTTTTTCCTTTCTTGATTGTATCAGATATACTGTTAAAATTGGGCATCATAAAGAATACATTGTATGATTATAAAAGGGAATATCTCATAGATCTTCAGAGGAAATGAAATTGTAATGAAATGCTTGATTAGACTGTTGGAAATAGTTATTTTTATTCTAAGAGGCTGCATGCTTATCACATTCCCTTTTAAGTCTATAAGAAATCAATGAATTTAAACATTACGGTCTTCTTAGAACAGTGGATAAAATCTAGTACAGTACTCAGCAACTGGAGGAAGATTTTTTTTCCCGATTATTGTTCTGCTAAAGTATTTCTCTGGAGAATTTTCACTCAAGTGACTGATTATGTATACATTTGTATGTTTTCTTTGGAAGGTGCACGAGGCAATTCCCTGTTACAGTGAGTGCAATCAGTATTCCTGGCGAGTAGAACCATGGTCTCAGTGTGAAATCAGCAGTGCACAAAATTCCTTCCATTGTGGAGAAGGAATACAAATGAGGCAAATCAGGTGAGTGGAAAATAAAAGCAGTTGGCTATTGAATCATGGATTGAGTAGTTGATTAATTGGTTGATTGATTGATTGTTGATTTGATTTCTATAGCTGCCCAGCTCAACCAAATGACTGGGCAGCTTACAATTATAAAATTATAAAACAATTAAAAACCATCCCAAAAAATTAAAGCAATAAAAAACCTCCCACAAAATAAATTTAAAAACAAGCAAGCTAAGAAAATGTAACAACTGTTTCTGGAACTTTTGAGGATATTATTTTCCATTAACATCTTTATAAAACTGCCTTAATTTTATCACTTGAAGTCCTTTTCAATTATTTATACTGTTGTTGTTTTTTAAAATTAAGTAACCAATATTGTACTATGCTATGTGACGCTATACTATTCAAAAGACTTTTGAATACAAAGGTGTCTAGAGTAGTCTGTTTCATGTTTGCATGAAAATAAAGTTAATCTTTAAGAGGAAAATTCTGTTGCATGGACTGTAAGCATATCTTTGGATTCATGAACAGTGTTTTACTTAATTGCAGTATTTCTACACAATTTCTACAAATTCTTTCAGCTCTCCTCAACAACACTAGCATGACATAAATATTCAGATAAAATGAACTGATTAAATAATTACTAATTATCCACTGCAATGAATAGTTATATCTGACATATGTAACAAACATAAAAATATTTCTGAAAATTAAAAAAAAAACTTAATTGAAAGCCTACTGAAGGTAAGATCACGAAATGGAAAAAAAAATCCCAGAAGAAGACAGTGACAAACCATTTTTATTCTGCTGTCAAGATAATTACCGAGACGTGTCTAAAAATTCACCAGACGTTGAGCTCGATTCAGAGGCTTGACTGTATTACTTATTTGTTTTTCATTGTGGAATGCCTTGCAGATGATGTTCTTATCATCCTACAGATGTATAAACACCACTGAAGGTGGAGATGGTGAACCTGTACCTCTTGTGCTTTGTAATCAGTCCAAAGTTCCCTTGGAAAAACAGAAATGTATCCTCTATTGTCCTAACGAATGTGTGGTGTCTGAATGGAGTCATTGGAGTCAATGCCCAGAGGTACTTTAGTTCTGCCATAGTTCAAATGCTTGCTATTTTTAAGTATTAACAGGCTCAACCATGACCTGCTTAGATCCATAATCCCATAAAAAGAAGGGACGAAGAAATATATATTTTCCTGAAACCCAATATTGTTGCTAAACGGAATGATAGTAAGCACTTTCTCTAGTGAAGCAATGTATGACTTTAGTTCTTCGATAAATATGCATTTCTTCAATTATCATTTATAGCACCAGTACTGACATTTGCTTTACATGGGTCTACCCTTGAAGAGCATCGCAGCTCTTCCTAGCAATTTAGCTACAATGGCTCAAAATGAGGGGAGCAGATATTATGAGTGCTGACAATCTGCACATGTTAAGCCTCTTCTCCATGAGTTGCATCAATTGCCAGCAGGCTTCCAAGTTAGGTTCAAAGTGGTTTCAGTTACCTATAAAGCTGTCCATGGAACGGGGTCAGGTTACCTGAGGAAGCACCTTTCCCTGGTTGTGTCAATCCATCCCATCGGATCCAGCAGAAGAGGCATGCTATGGGTCCCATCTACTAAAGGATGCCATCCTAGAGGACCCAGGAAGTGAGCCTTTACTGTCATAGTGCCTGCTGTTTGGGACATCATCCCTCTGATCACATGGTTGTATCATGGGCATGGGGTTCAGAACACGTGGCAGAGTTAATACGGTAGTTGTGTTGCAAAAAAATTGTGGTTTAATCTCAGCTACCAATTTCATATATAGCATTGTGGTGTTTTTTTATGTTGCTTTTCCAGTGTTGTTAGCTGCCCAGAGTCATCATGATGAGATGATGACCATATAAATTTCCATCTCATTTTACTTGATTGCTATAGTGATCTTCTATTCTCAGTGTCTGTGTACAGTAAATGTACAGTAAGTGGATAAGCTGAGAAATTAAGCCCTTTTTGAAGATTCAGTGGTAGCAATGTTTAAACCAAATGCCTTTTCTTATAACATGTTCATGTCCAAAAACCCTAATTACATGAAAACATTTGAGGCATTTCATGGGCCTGATAGTTCCCAAGGTGTCATATTCCCAGTTGTTAAAGATAAAGATATCTTTATGATAACGTGATGATAAAGATATTTCTCTATTATGAATGCCCATGTGTTTTCTCTCTGTAAAAGGAAAATATCCTCAATATATGCTACTAATAATTGACAGCCAAAATACAGAATCTGAATGCCTCTGGAAATTCATAATTGATCCTGATTTTAAGATTTAATGTGAAGAGTTTGTATTCATATTTGAAAAAGAATCTTCCTGAGGAAACAGTCCTTCATATATGCTATTATGCTGTCATTGTCATATTTGTCATCATTCTAGTGACATTATAATAAGCAAATCCTTTTGAATAGCTATGTTGTTTTCATACTAAGACTGTGAACCAATACAGATTAAATAAGCCTGGCTTCTAAAAAATATTTAAATGCACTATCGCATGCAAAATGCTGCAAATTATTTTTCATGGTTGCTATCAGCATAACAACCCACTCAGTTCTTTTTAAAAAATCTGTCCTGTGAATTCTTATTTGCCATTATTCAGTTATATTCTTTCACAGGCAAAACAATAAGACTATAGAATGATACTCTTAGTTTAACTGCTGCCATCCTAAATCTGTACTCAAATCATCCTACTACCCATAGTTCTTGAGTTAACCGAGACTGCTGGGATTGCTATCACTAAGTGATGAAGTTCTAAAACACAATGTCATATAACCACACTGCTTAGCAATGGCGATGGTAATCCCAACAGTAACCCCAAGACACGTGGGTTGTTAAGCATGAAGTGGCAGCAGTGGCAAGTAAGGAATGCAGGAATGTCAAGTTGCTGTGTGGAGAGTAGAGAGGCCCTAGGAGGCCCAGTGCAGTAGTGTGCAAGCACATGAACACAAGTCGCATGGATGGTGCTGTGTAGCCTGAGCACAGAAAGACTGGGGGATGAACGGTGTGGCAGGACACAGATATAAAAAGATGGGAGATGACACAGCAAAGCGTGAGTGCAGGAAAGTCAGAGGATGGATGGTGCAGCAGGGCATAAGGGCCCCCAGATAAGGTTGAAAGTTGGAAGCATGGTTCTCCAGTGGTTCACCCCCTTTCTCCTTCTTTCTCCTTGCCCAGTTCCAATTAGCGTTGGAGGGGAGAAGAGATCTATCTTAGGCTTCTCTTATCTGGGATGCATCAGGATTAGAGTCTCTCTCCCCTCATCTATTTAACATCTGTATGAAGCTGGTGGGTGAGATCACTCGTATATCACTAGTATATATCTCACCCCCAAACCAAACAAGTGCTTACTCAGGACTTGGAGGTTCTGAGGGGGTCTAGATAGTGAGGAACCATCTACAACTTAACCCTAGCAAGATTGTGTGACTTTGGGTTTTGGGGTCCCCTGTATCTAGAGGGTTGCCATTTTCAACACATGATGGGGTGGGGCTCTCCTAGACATAATTGATGTGCAATTTAAGGAACCTCCTGGACTTTCATTTCCTTCCTGAAGAGAAGATTGCAGACATAGCTCATGGGAGTTTCTTTGGACTACCCATCAGTGGTGGGATTCAAATTGTTTTACCACCAGTTCGGTGGATGTGGCTTGGTGGGCTTACTTGGGCTAACGCATGTGCGTAGCTTTCCCCACACCAGCTGAGGCCTGCAGCGCCAATTAGCTAGGAGGATAAAGAAAAGAAAAGCGTAGGGGCAGATGGGAGGGCAGATCCTGTGCTTTTGTCCAAGGATTTTTTTTCCTCCGCTCAGCTGATTGTCAGCTTTTTTTTTTACTACTGGTTCATTTGAACCGGTCCGAACCAGTAGCATACCGCCACTACTACCCATCCAGTAAATTGATAGGGTTACCTCATTCCAAGTCCCTTCAATTTTATGTGGCCATCTGGTAGGACCTAAGAAGTGAGCCTTCTTGTAGATGTACCAACCCTATAGAACATCTTCCCCTGTGAGAGAAGAGGGTCGTATCTTCCTTACCTTACAACCAGAATTTCCTCTCAGGGAGGAGGGCATACACACACGCACACACACACACACAGAGGATTAAAATGGGGGCTGCTTGGTGCTCTCTGAGGTTGGTTATTTTCTTGCAGATGTTTCATTACCCAAATTAGGTAACCTCATCAGTGCTCCCCGTGAAACTGAACTAGTTTGGGTAATAAAGCAGCAAGAAAACAACTATTCCCAGAGAGAACCAAGGACACCCCCCCCCCCGCATAACTTGTACAAAAACTTGTACAATTCAAATCAATCCCACTATACCATGCTAACAGGTTCATATTCGTATTCTCTCTAGAGCCTCAACAATTCTATTTTTTATTTTATTCTCATTTTTAGTTAATTGTGCTGTTTTTCTTCTTTTTTTGTTGTGCTATATCTTACTAGCCAGTAGTACACTGTACTAAACACTGGCTGTATTATGAATAGAAGGTGTAAAAACTTAAGATGGGTGAGAGCATAAGGTCATAGCAAGCAGGAAACTATATTTGTATATTTGGAATGGATGAAAATCCCAAATAGTTTGCATTACAATTTTTTTTAAGAGCCTGGAGTATGATGAGAGGGGAGGAGAGGGGGAGAGACAGAGAATTCATTTCTATAGGCCTGTTTGCCGTTTTCTTGAAAATGAGAGATATTTTTTCTTAGTTATATAGGATTCCTTTTATCTGGGAATATAAAAGCCATATGATAGAATACGTTTATTAGGTTAACACAGGTTTACCAATCAGTCTGCTAACTTTCAAAATTAAAAAAAAAACTTTTTAGAAAGTTTATTTATTTATTAGAAACTTAAAGGATGATGGAGAAAGGAATAAATATAGCAAGGGTTCAATCCGTACCTCTCTCAGTTTCAGCTTGGATGAAGTATTATAGAATCTGCTGATGTGAAAATTAGTTTTTATCAGTTTTGCTAGTGGTGTGAAGTTGCACTAGATATTCTCCCAAGGCTTGTTAGGAATAGGAATAAATATTTGTTACGGATCCATTTTTGGAACTGCAATATCCAGTTAAAACTGTTTTATGCATATGTGAAACATGAGGTTCCTTTAGTAAGTTTAAAACAGAAAACAAAAGTAATTCCACTTAAAGGTTGAGGCCTATATCTGATCTGTGTGCAAGGGAAAAAATATCTTTCTGTGACATTCACTATATCTACATACCATTTTTATGTCTACGTATAAACAAAGGACATAGAGGTAGTCCTCATCTTAGGCCAATTGCTTAGGGCAGAAGTGGGCTGAACTTTATTTGACAAGGAGCTCGCTGGTCGCGCATGCACCACTTTGGGGCTGAAACGCAGCTTCAAACAGGCAGCTAATTGAGGCAGCACAGAACTCACCTGGCTGGAGGGAAAGTTAGTTATTTAGGGAAAGCATAAAACAAGGGCAGGTGGGCAGGCCCAACCAGAGATCACAGCTAGGGGCTTGCCCGTACCTTGCCGACCATCCAGGGGAGGCTCCCCCCACAGTCACATGATGACATTTTGGGCACTTTGCAACCAGGCCACATTCACAGCTGTTTGCAGCATCCCACAGTCACATAACAGTTTTGCCAAAAATAAACCCCAGCGTTTAAGTTGTGGTTTTCAGCAACATTCTGCAGAAAATAAAATGGTCAAGAAATTGGCTTTATAACTGTCACGAGATACGACCGTGATGGGCAGGCTATTTTACTAGCTCAAGGACTACCCAAATACTATTAACAGATACGATTAGTGTTATTTATATGATTTATAAACCAGTTATATATTATTCCATTTCTTCTTCTTACCTAAGATTCATTTTGGGAATTCTTGCATCAAGACTATGTCTTGCCTGTTTCAATAAACACGGGGAAATGAAATTGAAGCACATTTGTCTTCAGAGACTTCATATGAATTCCACTTACAATAGTAGGTTCACACATCATTACTTGATTTTCTCCTTCTGCACAGACAGCAGAGAAAATATATCATCTCCTGTTAAATATTCAGCATTGAAGAACTGTGGCAATACCTGTAACGTCTTGAATCTCTGTTCATCTGACTTGGAAATGTAATTAATTGACTTCACTTGAATTCATCAAAGCACTCTTAAACTGAGTTAATATGCAAGTTGGGCCACAACTCTCTGAAATAATTATTTCAGATTTATTGTATCTGCTGTCAGCTTTTGTTTTTGTTTACAAGAATTGATAACTCCCAGTATTTCATCTGAGTGACCTCCTTGTTTGCATCAAATGATAACATTTAGAGTAGTAATTCAGGAGGGCTGGAAAACCATTCATTTAATTACATAAATGCATAAGGCAAGACATGGGATGAAAGAAAATAATAATAATGTTCTTCATTGTGGATCAGCAACACTTTCATGACTTATCTGACCATTAATTATGTTCCAATAAATAAAATCGGTATTGCTAAAGTATTAATGGATAACTTCAAAAGTGGAAATAAGACATATGATTAGTTTCACTAGCTTTCGACAGCAACACCTGGATATTTTAGGTCATAACTCAGAATTGGCTATAGAGAAGAATTCAAATCATTTCCTTGGTAACAAGATTAAAATTAATAGTTTCATCAATGCTCTTATACCTGAGGGTAGGAAACTATAAACTCCCTTTTTATAGTCCTCAGAACCATTCCAAAATTTAGTACTGTGGTTGCTGAAAACCAGTAGCTTGTAATCTCATGATTTTGAGTTGGGAACATATACAGACTCTGATAAAAAGCCCAGGAAGGATTTAGGCAGTTTAAAAAACAAGAAAAGGCCCCCAAACTCTCTTTGCAAAATATAAGAAAAAAAAATTAAAAAATCTCAGCTCTTGCCATATATTTACGTAGTCAAATGTATTTTGTACTATTATCCACTCCTCCCATCTTTAAAAAAAAGGTCAAAGGCTAATATGGGCTAATCAATTGGACACAAATGTTTTAAACATACCCTAATTTTAAATATAAGTAGTTCTCGACTTACGACCACAATTGAGCCCAAAATTTCTGTGGCTAAACAAGACAACTGTTAAGTTAATTTTGCCCCATTTTATGACCATTCTTGACACAGTTGTTAAATGAATCACCGCGACTATTAAGTTAGTAACACGGTTGTTAAGTGAATCTGGCTTCCTTTGACTTTGCTTGTCAGAAGGTCGCAAAAGGGGAATCACATGACCCCAGGACACTGCAACCGTCATAAATACATGCCAGTTGCCAAGCATCCAAATTTTGAACCACGGGGATCCTGCAAAGATCATAAGTGTGAAAAAGAATCCTAAGTCTTTTTTTTCAGTGCCGTTGTAACTTCGAATGGTCGCTGAAGTCGACTACCTGTAACAGAGGCATCATAACTGAGCAATCTCGCTTCGAGAGCCAGACAGGAGATTTCAGCAGAAAGCATTTCTTCTCCTTCCCTTAGCTGTAGTGTCATTGTCATAATGGCACCCAGGAGCACAAAAACAACGGTTATTTTGACTTTTTCCTCTTTTCCTTGATCAGGAGGGAAAGTAGCCTAACCGTTGCAGGATCCAGGGTGGAGACCAATATTTGTTTCAATGTAAGGGCTCAAGTGTGTTATTAAAATTGAAGTTGTTTAAATGCATTGACAAGATCCTTCTGCCAGTTCTTCGAAGATACTTGCCTGTGGGAAAACCTTTATGGCATGAGGCAATTGGTACACAATTAGCTACCCATTTCAAAAATCACAGAAGCAAAGGAGGTTTACAAGCCATCAAGGCCCTTCTCCAACCCATAAAAAGGTTTAATATGTCAATAGATAAGTGGATTCCAAATGTTTGACTGTTTAATGGTTAGTAGATAAAGTGGTCATTTTCTCAAGTTCCACAATTTCCAGTGCACACACAGGGCTGGGAGCAACAATCGGTGAAATGCTTTCTCTCTCTCTTTAAGAGCTATGCTTACCCTTCCCTCCCCAACCCCTGCCTTTAAAAACATGTCAATGTTGTCTTCTTTAATCCACTCTTTAGAATTGGATTAATCATGATTTTAATTATCATTTTTAACTGGAGTGTCTCTAGGTGGAAAAATAGAGTGTACGGTGCAATAATGAAGCAAATTAATGTGGGACATCATTATCAACATCTATGGGATTGGAGTAATGAAATAAAAGCAACTCCTGTTTATTTCAGTAAAACATGTTTCCATTCAATTTTACTGAAATAAACAGGAGCTGCTCATTCCATTGGAGGACTAACTTGTAATGATTTGTTCATTATGATTGACAAAGCATTTGGTAAATGTCAGAGTACCTGACAAATACATGTTTTGTTATGATTGACAAAGCATTAGAATGCTCTATCCCTGAGATAGCAATAGCACTTAGACTTATATAACACTTCACAGTGCTTTACAGCCCTCTCTAAGTGATTTACAGAGTCAGCCTATTGCCGCCAACAATTTGGGTCCTCATTTTACTCACCTTGGAAGGGTGGAAGGCTGAGTCAACTTTGAGACTGGTGAGATTCGAACTGCCAAATTGCAGGCAGCCAGCAGGCAGCAGAAATAGCCTGCAATACTGCATTCTAACCACTGCACCACTGCAGCTCTTACTCACATTTTGTTACATTTTTATGTTTATGTTAGGAGCTTTGTACAAGTAAGGTAGTTCTCAACTTACAACTGGTTGTTTTGCAGTTGTTCAAAGTTACAATGGCCCCAGAATGAGTGTTTTATAGCCCCTATAAGCACCCCGGGCCATCGTAAATAATTATGCTATACCCGCTATGATCATGTGATTGCATGTTAAGCAGGTCAGTTTTACAAATGGTTGCAGTGTTCTAGGGTCACATGACTGATTTGCTATATTTTTGGTACTTTCCAGCATTTTTTCCCAGTTTCTAGCCAAAAAACAACAACAACAACACCCATTCAGATGAATGGGTTCACTTAACAACTGTGATGTTTGTTTAACCACCACCATGTTTCTTAACAACCACTGTGAAAAGGCCAGAAAATTACTTCCAGTCACATGGGTGCCTCAATTTACAATTGTAACAACATATGACCAAGATTTCCAGTCCCAATTATGGTGATAAGTCAAGGACTACCTGTATACTTTCTCAAATTGCTTTATTTTTTAGGTAAACTAGATTCTTCTTCAGGGATTAAAAGTCCAGTGGAATGAAAGGGGTTCCGGGAATCATTGCCATTATAAAATTTTTAATGGAGTTCATGTTATAAGGAGTTTATGACATTGATAATAGAGCATTCACGTCTGTTTGCAGATTGCTATCCGTGGTTCATTATGCTCTTACAGTAAAGCCCATCTAATTCCTTCCCTGGTGCAGTGTTTTCTGCAGTGACGGATTCCACTTGCACATTTCATTTTGAATAGCTAGTTAAACCTCATCTTCCTGCTGCCACAAGCATTTCAATAAATTACAGGATCAATAAGCATGTCACATCCCGTGTAATTGTGAGTTATAAAGGTCATATGAAGAATTGGTTGCAGAAATCGTACTAACATCGGCAAGCAGATATTTAAACATTGCTGAACATGTCAGCATCTTAAAAATATTCTGAAACAGAGCTCCTTGCTCACAACACAGAAAAGTACAGTCTTGGTCTTCATTTTTCTGTTTAGACATTTTAAACACATTATGGTAGCATTAGTGTATCTGTTAAAGTGCATCCAATTCATTATAGTTCTTTATACAATGGATACCAAACAGTTGAACAAGCAATTTTAACCATTTGGTGGCTTTCTAACCAGGTAGTCTCTTCCAACCACACACACACACACACACACTTTCTGTATTATTTTTGGGGACTCATCAAGGACTACTACCTAAGATATAGCAAATTCCCCGTAGGGTAGGAGAAACTAGAATGGTCAATCAATAAATTCCACATCATGAAAATAATCACACATGGAGAACAAGGGATTATCTTTTCTGGGCGAAGAGAAACAACTAAACTGTTGCCCTTTATTATTTCCAGTTGAGAGTAATATTGAAAAGAAACTACACAAAAGTGCTTGGGATTCTGCTGTCTGTCCATCAGCAGGATCATTCACCAAATAGGATCAAAATTAACTGTGAGGGAAACATTGCCAAAAAAGAAAGATTACATTCTAAAATGATCTGGATGTGGTTTGGCGGCTAAAAATGTTACTCCCAAATACAGCCCTCCAGTAGAGGCATCTGGGCGGGAATGCTGCTGACCAAGCCCCTCCCTCCCTGTTCTAGTCACATGACCCAAACTAGAGTATAGGCATCCTGCTCTGGGTTTCCCAATTCACACTTACTGTACACACAAACATTCACCCAGCCACAAAACAAAGGGAGAGAAGAAACACACATACAAAAGCAGAGATAGCATGTATTCTGTGCCCTGATCGGATCCACACAGATACATGTAGATGGGGAGAAAGAGGGAGAGAGAGGGACGGAGGGAGAGAGAATGGAAACGTTATATGATATTTCATTCCACAGATGAAAACACAGTTTTTTCCTATGGCTACTGCTAGTCAAGGTATTAGCAAGAATTTCAGAAGCCATGTTCAGTGGGGATTCCCACCTTATTTTAGTATTTCAGTTGTTAATAATAAAGGCTCACAATAAGCAATGAATTTTGAGTTCTGTTTGCTAAACCTATTGCCTAAGTCATTGATAAAGTTGCACACATTTCTAAGATTCCTCTTCAGTGAAAATGATGCAATGATTCTCTCCCCCTCCTCCACAGAAGTACAGCTAAAAACATGAAAGCTGTCTAGTGGGATCTAATTAGATGATACCCTGGAGTCTCCAGCTCAAATGTCCAAATGCTTAAATATTAGCAAAGAGGAGGGAGAGAATACTTCAGATTGGATCAATGCCATTTTCCAGTGCTATGTTTCTTAATTAAAATATTTCCCATAAGAGTTACTATTCAATATCTTTGGGGAAATTAACAAAATCAGTCATAAAACTCATTGTCACATTTAGCTAGGCCTTTGCATTTTCAGTGCATCTGGTACTGCAATTTACAACAGAGATCAGAGTTATAATTAAGTGATGAGCAAGCTCAGTTCAAAACCACTAGTCAAAATTAACAAAGCCCAGACCTAACTAAGGTAGGTCTAACCAGTTTACTTGCTTCCTTTTATCTTATTCATAAATATGTTTCCCACATTAAAGGCTAGAAATCACATCATTCTCACGAATATGTATTCACACCAAGAAATACTGTTAAAAATGTTCAGTGTTTTGAGCCGAGAAAGTGTTGGAAATCCCATTTCCTCTGGCTTGTTGCAAAAGTAATGAATCTGTTCTAAATTTATTTAGTGATGTATATCTATCTAGTACTGAAACTCTTGTAATGAGCTTTAACTGGGCAAAACAGTGAATCATAGGGCAACAATTTTTGAAACAAAATATTTCAAATGGGCTAACTTATGGAATGTGGCCAAAACTTGGGGCCCATGACTCCAGGGATGGGCTGCTACTGGTTCTCACTGGTTCGAGTGAACCAGTTGTTCATTTTATGGTCAGTTTGGCGAACCAGCAAATCCCACCCCTGAGTGGCCCCGCCCATCCCACTCTTCCCAGGAGTCCCCACATGGCCCATTTTGGATCGCAGGTAAGTGCAGGATCTGTGCTCAGGGAGAGCAAAAAATGGGCCTTCTGGAAGGCTGGAAATGGGCCCATTTCTGGCCTCCAGTGAGCCTCCAGAGCCCGGGGAGGGCAAAAATGTCATCCCCCCTCCCCCTCAGCCCACCATGGCCACGTCTACCCAGCAACTGGGCAGAGAACCGGGAAAGTTGTAACTGTTTCAGTGCTACTGTCTATGCCGCTAATGTGTTCCCATGATCTTCATTTTCACTCTTCTGTGACAGTTTCCCCCAGACAATTTCTCAATCCCTCACTCCCTCCCCTACCCAGCAGCAAGCACTTAACTATCTCAGGGAAGGGAAAAGGGGGAGAGATTTTGTATGCTTCGTGTCAGATTCCCACAAGAAAGCTCAGTTAGAGAAGCCAGCGAGACATTGTTCCTGCACCCACTACTTTTTGATCATTCTGCTTTCTCTGTTTAGGTAAGAAAATAGAGCATAGATTGGCTAATAAGTTCTAAGACTTAAGATGTTTTGCTGCCAGGAATGTTGCCATTCTCTTAATTATCCTCAAACAGTAAGTTTGGGAAAGAGAACAGATGGGATTTAGCTGGATACCTTAAAAGATTTGTTTTGGAATCTGAACAAAATGTTGCTGTATTCTGGACCATTTTTACAAAGGGCTCAGGTATTCTGGGATTCAGTGTTATCAGTATGTATAGCAACTTAGTTCATAAATTTAAATCTATACTTAGTTCAGTATAGTTTCCAAGAATACAACATAGAAATAGTGAAAACATCCCTTGGCCTTCATGCACTAAATAAAGTTTTAGGAGAGGGGAAGCATTCTGTGTTTGGCTGAATATACTTAATATCCTTGGGAATTTTGCTCAGGCAAGCTTTTCAACCTCCCTGAAACCATGGAAGCACGAAGCATGACCAGACTTCTCTTTTCTTGATTTCAGCCCAATTGTATAATAAATCAATGTAGAAGAAGGGTTAAAGAATGAACCAAGCAATTATATTGTAAATATGGTTAAGAATTGATCTGTTTAGGATTGTAAGGGTTATCTTTATCTAACCTACCAAAGAAGAATATTTGCAGCAATAGATAACATTTTTGGATTAGCTAGCATGTTTGCTTTTGGAGCCATGTCATGGGCATTCTTGCCCAAAGTTTGTCTAAGGAGATTAGTGTAATTCTAAAATGCTTGCCATGGTTGATGGGACTAGCTGTTAAGACATCCAGTTTCATAAATAATGATAAAGAAGCCCCTTCTATCCCCAACCCTCTCTCTTCAAGATCCTCTTACAATTTCAGTTCACTTTTGACTTTTTTAGGCTAATAGACACATTTCAAAATACATATGTACACATACACCATTATTTTTTATGGAACTATACAACTAGAGATATTATTTGGCTGTGCAGTATACCAGTTTCCTTTTTTAAAAAAAAAAAATTGGTGGGAATTTTAAAAATTCTATGTTGCCTAGAATTGCTCTCAGTCTTGAAAGCACAAGCATATTTTCTGGATTAAATAGAGTGAGCAAACTGAAAAAAATCCACTTGGGTCATCCAGTCCAATCCCTTATTTGGTGCAGAAATCCAGATTAAACATTGCCAACAAATAACATCTACTTTTCCTTTGACACATCCAGTACAAAGGAGAACCCAACATTTCTTGGAGTGATTGTTTTGGCATTAAGCAGTTGAATATTAAATGGGAATCTGTATTTTTGTAAGTTAAATCCATTATTTGTGCCTGAACTCTGAAATAATAGAAAAGATCTTACCCCTTTCCTAGATGAAAGTTCTCCTATGTGCTTTTTATTACACCTGTGCATTTCAGCGGCATCAGGTCACAGTGGGAAGAAAATGTAAGCAATCAGAAGCAATTTGCCATTTGTGATTATTTATCAAGTCACATAGTTTTATGGAGTTAGGTCTAGAAGTCCTTTTACAACTTCCAAGTGAGTGCTCTTTAGGGACAAACTCTACTTATATCTTTTCTGTTTCCTGCAAACATTTCGGGGAGAGTTAGTTATATGAACAATCTGTCCAGTTAATCTTTTTATGCTTCTTCCACCCATAATTCCTACATGTCATATAAACCCAGATAAAGGTATTAGAAAAGTATAGATAACAAAATATTTTCTGTGCAGTGGGTAAAAGAATTGGTACTGCTGATCATTTAATCTTAATGTTATACCATTTGAGAATTTGACACTTTTTTTCCTTTAGAAAGTTTCCTAGGTTGTTATGTCTGTTGCTTGAGCATACTAAAAATCTGTTTATAAACAGATTGGTCAGAAAACCCATTCTTCCCAAATTTGGAAGAACAGAATAACATAGTTGGAAGGGACCTTGGAAGTCTTCTCATCCAACCCCCTACTTAAGTAGCAGACCCTATACCATCTCAGACAAGTGGTTGTCCAATCTCTGTCCAGTGATGGAGCACCCACAACATCTAAAAGCAAGCCATTCCTCTGAAAATTGTTCTCATTGTCAAGAAATTTCTCCTTATATCTAGGTTGCTTCTCTTCTTGATTAGTTTCCCTCCATTGCTTCTTATTCTGTCTTTGGAGAAATCCAGTAAGCAGAGCCTCCTCACATTTATCTTCCTGTTGACATGTCTAGACACTCTGTAATTCATCTCCCATATGCTCTATGGTTATATGACTATATAACTGTACATTAGGAGCATATCAAGAGTCAGTCTGGGAAAATCCATTGAAGAAGATCATTTGCAAGGGGAAGGAATCTACACAAAGCCCTTCTTTATCAATTCTTGCAGACATTCTCTGTCTTTTTCTCCACTTGCACTTCTGAAAGCTGTTTTTGTCCCTTTCTGTTGAGAGCTGGCTCTTTTGTTTGTTTGTTTGTTTCTCCTAGAAAGAAGAAGTGGTGGCTTTAATGCCAATTGAGGAGTCCTTGGTGCTCTCTGAGCTTCATTTTTTCTTGCAGATGTTTCATTACCCAACTAGCTAACATCATCAGTGCACCCCTCATTGCTGCTTTGAGCTGCAAATATTGTCCTCGATCGATTAATGCAGATTGTACCAGAATTTGTGCTTCAACCAAGAGGCTCTATACACAAGAGACAATGGGAGATAGCAGTAAAAATCTTGGACTAGAAACAGGGAGAGCAACCACAAGCAAAGGACCAGTCAGTTTCTCTCAGCTCAAACTCTCGCACAAGGTGAATTAGTGCAGAGGGATAGAATCAAGATCACATAAAGTGTTAGTAACAATGTATAATGCTTTGGAAAGCGTTATATTTCACACTTGGAATATTGCACCCAGTATTGGTTAACATAATATAAAAAAGATGTTTAGACTCTAGAAAGAGTGTACAGAGGAGCAACAAAGATGATTAGGATACCAGAAGCTAAAACATATGAAGAACAGTTGCAGGAGTTGGATATGTCTAGTTTAATAGAAAGAAAGATTAGGGTGACGTGTTCCAATATTTGAACAGCTGAGAACAGAAGAGGGGGTCAACCTATTCTTCAAAGCACCTGAAGGCAGGACAAGAAGCAATGGGTTGAAACTAATCAAGGAGAGACTCAACCTAGGACTTGGGAGAAATTTCATGACAGAACAAGTTCAATCAGAATAGAGCTGGAAGGGACCTTGGAGGTCTTCTAATCCAACCTGCTGCTCAAGCAGGAGATCCTTTACCATTTCAAACAGGTGGCTACCCAGTCTTTTCTTAAAAACCTCTAGTGATGGAGAACCTACAACTTCTGAAGGCAAGTTCCACTGGTTAATTGTCCTCACTGTTAGGAAGTTTCAAGTTGCTTCTCTCTTAGATTAGTTTCCAAACATTGTTTCTTGTCTTACCTTCTGATGCTTTGGAAAATAAGTTGACCCCCTCTTCTTTGTGGCACCCCTTCAAATACTGGAATACTGCTATCATGTCACCCCTACCTCTTCTTTTCTGTAACCAAACCCGTTCTTGATATGTTTTTGTCTCCAGACCTTTAATCATCTTAGTTGCTCTTTGCACTTTTCTCAAAGTCTTAATATCTTTCTGACCAAAACTGGATGCAGTATACCAGGTGTGGTCTTACTAAGGATTTATAAATTGGAACTAATACTTCACGTGATTCTATGCCTCTGTTTATACAACCAGGGATTTTATTATCAGAAGTTGTGGAGGCTCCAACACTGGAGGTTTTTTAGAAGAGATCAAACATTTGTCTGAAGAGGTATAGAGTTTCTTGCTTGAGCAGAGGGTTGGCCTAGAAAACCTTCAACATCCCTTCCATCTCTGTTATTCTTTTAAGGTGGTTGTTGTGGGGGGAAATAGATCTTTTATCCAACTTGGATAGAGCCACATCCAAATTAAAATAGTAAATGAAGATTGTACAACTGGGTGTGGACAGAAAACATAAGATGAATACCTTCTTCAATTTTCTCCAGAAGGAGAGTTTTTCTTAGCAGAAGCACCGTTTCCTTAGTAGAAGCACCGTTACTGAAAAAATCCAGTTGAGGATCTCTTGAAAAACAATTTTACCATGAAACCTAAAATATTCATGGACAAAC
Source organism: Notechis scutatus (assembly GCF_049901735.1). NCBI lineage: Eukaryota > Metazoa > Chordata > Lepidosauria > Squamata > Elapidae > Notechis > Notechis scutatus. The sequence goes on along the minus strand of NC_142009.1, from coordinate 208,931,075 downwards.
CTTGACTGCCTCATCACTTCATACAGTGATGAGTGCAGCATTCCATCCATGAGATATTTTTTTTTAACTTTTGATATGATTTTTGAAAGCAATTTCTCTTAAATCTGTGAAATCAAATTGAATAATAAGAACTGGTGGGAAGAAGGAGTGGGAAAATTAGCCTGCCCAGCACTAGCAAATAATCTTACAGTATTTGCTGATAGCAAGAAGAAATTTTGCTTTCCCTTCCTTAATCCTTACGCAAGCCATGTTTGGATCAGATTTTAAATAGGCCTCCATAATAAGTTGTTATAAAACACATCCCAGATACAGTCAATTAAAAGATGACAGTCATTGCCGAGCTGCTTGAAGTGCTCGTTTTCATGCTGGAAAGGTGATCATTTATAAAACCAGCTCCTCTCTTCATCGATTTTCAGTGACTGATTTTAACACAGCAAAATGAATTCTGTAGAGCAGTAATTGGGAACTTCTATCAAGATACTTCACGTTGATTATTATTGGCAAACCATTCATACTATTATTTTTGCTTGCAAGGACAAACAATCAAATTAATTGTGGGAAAGATAATAAACCATTTATAAACAGTTGGAAACAGGATTTGTTTTCATGTAATTAAGAAAAATGGCTTATGTTAAATGTCTGGCTGACCATTCTCCAGCAAACAGCTGAGCTTACCAGGAAAAGTAGCTTGTATATGTAATGACGCCACAAGGTTACAGAGAATGCTACGGAGCTCTTTGCATCTGCTTAATTCAGATTTACTGAAAGAGCAAACAGTCTGGTCTCCCTTGGCAAATGCTCAGGAGAAAGACACCGAAGTTGTACACCCCGGTGTAGGTGTCTGCTTTCCGCTGTTACAAGAGGAATTGTGCAAGGGATCTGCTGGACTGCTGTCAGCTGCCAGAGCTCTTTCGGGCTAGGTCCTCTGTAGTATTGTGCTTGTGAGCCAACGTGTTGGGAGTCTTCTTTTGCATATTCAGGAGGGTGGGGCGTTGTCTTTCTTTCCTGATTCTGTCAGTCTCTCGCTCTTGATTTCTGTCTTTGGTGGCAGCTGCAAGACAAGAGAAGCTTGTGTTTTTGAACTGCTGTCTCTCTAGTTGATGAGCATTTAAATGGGGGGGCGGGGAAGTAGTGCCCTTGGAGTGATTTATGGAAGGACACTTTTTTAAAAAAACAACCTTAATATTTATGAGGATAACAAGGCGTGGGGAGGGTTGTGGGTTTGATCCGGTTGGGTTATAATCTCATCCAGTCCATGGTTTTCAGCGCTTGATTCCTCCAAACTCATTTCTATTAATTAAATGCCTTTGAGAAAATGCAATTGCGCTTTGAAATGTATTTCTATATTTAAAGGGGGGGTTGCTTTTCTGCTCTTCTTTACTTCCTGATAAAGTTTGCTTCATTTGGCATCAATAACAGGGTTACCACTGTCATGGAATGGCTTAGAGTGTGCCACTCATTTGTGTTGTAGCTCTGCCATTCTCAATCACTTAAGCAACTCCATTACCCCCAGCATCATGATAAAGCAGGTTAGGACATTTGTATGCCAAGCTAATTGCCCTTTAGGAGCATCTGAAGCTAATAAATTACTCCACTTACTGCCTATTCACTTTGCTGCTGCTACCCAAAAGTACCCATGTAACTGTGCCCTGGGGCAGGGAGAGACATATTAAATGCCTCATTAAGAAGAAAAAGAGAAACAATCAACCAGCAAGCAAGCGGAATCTTCCTTAGCCAGCAAAGGTGTCTTCTTGCTGTGCCTGGAAAAAAAAAGTCTCATCTTGCAATATGGCGTGATTTTGTTTGCCTCCAAAATAGCGCAACTGTGTCTTCCTCCCTTGCAAGAGAAGGGGAAGGGGAAGGTCCTATGAAGATGATGTCTCCAAAGATATATGGACTGGGATAGAACTTTGAATGGTCTGGGAGAATTCTCCAGAGCCCCAAACTATTTGTGTCCTGCAAGATAGAGTAAATGGCAGGATTAATGCTTTGTGTGGACTTCTGGTTTTCCTAGGACACTCTGTGATGAAATAGACTAGGAGATGGCTAGAACATAAATGTATAATAGAAAAATAACTTATTTTATGATCTCCGTGGCATTCTCAAGTAGCTTTCCAACAGAGTTCTTTGGATTGGTTCTGGGATTATAATCATTGGAAAACCTTGTATTGCAATTCATGGAGATTTGCCAAGATGGATCTGTGAGGGACTTTGAGAAAAATATTCTGTTTTGAAATAAAGTATTTCTAATCAAATTGCATGGGATAACTTTCAGTTTACGGGCCTAAGAATACAGGTAGAAAATGTATACTAGAGCTCTGTCTATCTTAGCTTATTTAAGAAAAATGACTAGGCAGATCCAGGCAGGGAAAATATTTCTTTATGTGACAGATTGGGGCCAGAAGTCTTAAAAAGAAAACAGTGGGTCCATCCACTTCTGAAGAAACTGTTAATTTAGTCCTTTTTAAAAACACCCTTCATGGGCAACATGTTTGAGAGGATTGTGACAGTGCAGTTGGAGAAGATAATTAAATATGTATATCTGTATATTTTTAATGAACAGTAAAAGAATGCCAAGTGGATGTTTTTCAGTAGTGGCTGATATTGTCTTCTTTTATTCAAATATAGCATCTTAATGATTTGGGGGAAATAGCACATTTTTTCATAAACCTTTATCAGCTAAAACATCTTCAGCATAGCATGGGTGATTTAAAAACAGGATAAAATATATTTTCAATTTGAGAGAATTGAAGGAAACATATTTTCATGAATAAAGGAGTTCACATTTTACTATAACAATTTTTTTCTTAATTGAAAAGAAAAAATGAAGACAGTTATAAGACTGATCTACAAAAATGATGGTACCTTTTTTTTTCTTTTTCATTCTCTATGGTTCCAAAATAATTAATAAGCCAGCAGTAGCTTGGTTGATTGTTTGGATGACCACCATAAAAATCCTCAGCCACATGTTATGATTCTTCCCCTATGGACATACAGAGAGGTTGTTTTTTTTTTAGATGACTGTCAAATTCAGGGGGAAAGCATTGATGTTATATAATGAGATTATTCACAAGAGACTCTTTAGCCTGATAGGCAATTTGAAAACCAATTAAATTAATAATGCAGGTAACCATCCTTGCCACAACTGTAAACATGTGCTTGCATAATTCACTTACCCATGTTTTTTTTCTAGCGATGTGATCCCAGTATAAGGCAAACAAGGACTCGACATATACTACGAATGCCTTTAAAACCCAAGACATGCCCCGAAAGTGCACAGCAGAGACCTTGTATTCTGAATCAAAATTGTTTTCAATATAGTTACAATTTAACAGGTGAGCATCCTTCATTGTAATTTGGAATGAAATTTAAAGCATTCTGCCCAATAACCGCATCAGACTGGCAAAAGTATATAGAGATGTATAGAGATGTAGCATTAGGAATATATAACTTTCACTGGACTTGAACTTTCAAGGGAGGCCATTTTGAAAATAGCTAAAAGTTCGTGTATTTATTAATTCATGATAATTTATGAATCTTAAACTTATGAATTAAGTTCTCATAGAATTATATAAAGTTATGTACAATTACATATAGTATTACTATATTTTCTATAATATACATTATATTTATACAATGTATAAATACAGGTAGCCCCTGACGTACAACAGTTCATTTAGGGACTGTTTGAAAGTTACAACAGCACTGAAAAAAGTGACTTTATGACCATTTTGCACACTTAGGAAAGTGTGATCATCCCCATGATCATGTGACCAGAATTCGTGCACTTGGCAACTGACATGTATTTATGACGGTTGCAGTGTGCCACGATCATGGGATCACCTTTTGAAACTTTCTGACAAGCAAAATCAATGGGGAAGCCTCACCTAACAACCATGTTATTAATTTAACAACTGCAATGATTCACTTCACAACTATAGCAAGAAAGTTTGTCACATGGGGCAAAACTTACTTTACAAATGTCTCACTTAACGATGGAAATGTTAGACTCAAACGTGGTTATAATGGGGCTGCCCTGGAAACAGCGAAGGACCAGCCCATGGTGCCTCTGCCAGCAAAAACAGAGCTGGCCCGAGCTTCATTTTTTCTGGCAGAGGGTTTCAGGAGACTGTCCCAGCCGAAAACAGAGCTTGTGAGGGACATGTGGTCCCCCACCAAGCTTCATTTTTTCTGGCAGAGGGTTTCAGGAGACTGTCCCAGCCGAAAACAGAGCTTGTGAGGGACATGTGGTCCCCCACCGAGCTCCATTTTTACTGGCAGAAGGTTTCAGGAGACCATCCCAGCCGAAAACAGAGCTTGCGAGGGACATGTGGTCCCCCACCGAGCTCCATTTTTACTGGCAGAAGGTTGCAGGAGGCCATCACAGCTGAAAACGAAGGTCAGCAGCCCGTTTTTTCTGGAAGAGCAGCTTAGGCCACCACAGGTGCCCCCCTGACATGAGTGACAACATGCTGGCCACACAACCCCCCCCCGGTCCAAAACAACCCTGATGCAGCCCTCAGTGAAATTGAGTTTGATACCCCTGGTCTAAAGCATAACAGGAATTTATCCACATAGACAGCAGCAGTCAAGCTCCACTTGAGAGAGGTGCAAATTTGTGATTCATTGATCCTAATTTCCAAGTTCAGATTGATAAACTATAAAAAGGTACTTAGAAATGGGCTCAAGAAGTCAAAGGTGTCAGCTCCTAGAGGCAAAACTTAGAATTCCTATAAAGAGCCTTATGCAGAGTACAGAATGGACTTTTTATTCTAGGATTCCATCATTCCTACCTTCCTAATGGAAGTCTGTTTAGAGATATTCCCCTCATTAAAATGAAAGGACATCCACCTAGGAATGAAGTGTGAAGACCACACAGAGGGAAAAATAATTTATATCATTTCATATGCATTTTGAAGGCAGGAAAAAAAGTCATTTATTTAAGATTTCTAGCTATTTTCAACATTACCTTTGCAGAGTGGTACTTGAAAAAACAGCATTCCCTAATTGGTTATCCTAGCTTGGAGAAGACATTAATATTTTACAAGTGCTTTCTTTCAAGGAAAACATGATTTCTTTTGTCAAACAAAACTCAGTTGGAGATTATGACAAGAGTTGCTTCAAGGTAGTTGTGCTGCAGAATTTTTTTTACAATTTTTGGCATCCAATGGAGCGGCCTGCCATTTGATCACTATGAAGTGCTACATTTCATCATCCCTGGACAGTTGTTAGCATACTCGGAGGGAATGTAATTTTTAAGGGCTACTGAAATAAAAACAGAATAATTTAAGGCTGGATGGCTTCTTTTCTTTTAAATAATATTATAATGATTTCCAAATCGTAAAAAACTAGCTTCATTTTTTTTTTAAAAAAAAGGTCTTTCTAGCATTAATAGGCAGAACCAATTGTAACCATGATGTCTCTTTAGACTGGAGCACATGCCAGCTAAATGAAAATTCAGCCTGTGGACAAGGGATTAGGAATCGCCTTCTAAGCTGCATTCGCAGTGATGGAAAAGCCGTGAACATGAACCACTGTGAGCAGGTGAGCTTCCATTTTGTTACTTAATGCAAATATTTGCTGGGCCCTTAAGTCACCTTGAATATCCATAAAAAAAATATCTGATTGACAACACTCAGCTTCGAAAGTATCTTATCAAATCATTTTGGGTTATTTATTCTATTCTGATTTGGTGTCTATGGAGATTCTCAATCATCCAGATCATGGTTGTCCCAAAGATACTTTTTCAAAGGGCAACTGGCCATTCATGGTTGTTGTTTTTTTCCCTTGAAAATGTTTTACTTCTCCTCTAAGAAGCTTCTTCACAACTTTTTCCTTGAAAAGTGTTTCGCTTCTCATCTAAGAAGCTTCTTCAGTTCTGAAGAAACGTCTTGAATGAGAAGCGAAACATTTTCAAGGGGAAAAAAACTAAGAAAGTCCAGTTGTCTTTTGGAAAAGCACTTTGGGGACAAGCAGATGGTGCTGGCTTCAGTGAAGCCCAGACATTTTCATATAGGAATTTATAAGAAGATAAATGGAAATACTTATAAACACACAGTGATATACAACCTGGCCATCTCTTGCTCACTGATTTTTGGAAACATTGCACCCAGGGGCTAGATAGAACACAGTAAATAAAGTGTATTCAGATGAGATAATGTCTTCCTAGAGCAACCTGATAAGTTAAGAGGTCTATTCCACACTTATGTAGGTCTCTGCACTTAGGTCTCTGCATAAGTTATACACTTTTGTATTACCCTGATTGTTAAATAAGTAAAATTGCTATCATCGCATAGATTTTATAGTTTTTCAGAAAAATGCATCAAAATAAATGTCACTAACCTTCTGTAGTTCCATTTAGAATCCTCCATAGAGTCACTGACGTAGTTTTGTCATTTGAAGTCAGTATACAGTATAAGGTAAGGTAGATCAGAAACTATTCCTATATTTTGATCAGTAAACATGGATTTTTGAGGTAAATAAAAATTGAAAAAATTATCTGATAAAAACAATTTTCTAAATCTTACCCAAATCATGGCTGACTCTTCTTTTTTAGTAGCATTTATATAATAATTCTTTTTGCTTTTTGTATTTCTAGCCTGCTTCTTTCTGTTCTTTTTTTTCTTTCCTTCTAACTATCCCCTCAACATCTCCCTCCGATTGTTTGCTCAAGTGAGGGCTCCATCTAGCATTTCATCCCATTGGCCCTCTGTCAGTCATTATACCCTTCTTTGTCTGTTACAATCCAAATGAGCTCAGTTTCTTCTTTGTGGGTATATACATTTTCTATATTGTGGCTCTTTCATCCAAGTCCAGCCAATTCAGAAGACAAACAGACAAAACAGCAACGTATAAACTCAGGATACCAAAGTGAAACATGCTAATCAGGGGTAGGATGCAAATATTGTTACTACCAGTTCTGTGGGTGTGGCTAGGTGGGCGTGGCTAGGTGGGCATGTCCACGCAACTGGGTGGGTGTACCTTTTTTTTTTTTTTTTTTGCAGCACACCATCCCCAGCTCTCTTTTTTTGAGGCCCAGGAAGCCTCCTGGAAGGGCGTTTTTGCTCCTAGGAGGCTTCCTTGAGGCCCAGGAGGCCAAAAACAGAGCACGAAGGGGGGGGCATGTAGTACCCCCCTGCACTCAGTTTTTTTGCCTCCTGGGCAAAACAGTAAGACAGTGAGGGGGTTCCTGGTGCAACTGATCATCGGAACAGCTGATCGTTGGGAGGGGAAAAAAAGAAATACCGGTTCAGATGAACTGGTAGAATACCACCACTGATGCTAATGCACTTTACTGAGTATTGTTTTTGCCAAAGACTATGGCAAAGCTATGAGCAAGCTGGACTTGAGGCATTGAAAAAATATTGAAGAAGCTATCGTTGTTGTTGTTGTTTTAAATAGCTGCCTACTCTAAAGACTCTGCTCCACTTACAGGTATTTCTTTTAGAAGCCCTACTTAATTGCACCTCTGCCTGGCTATCAGTGACAAGTGATCTGTTGTGTTTTCCTTAATAGTTGAATCTGGAAACACCCACCAAAATGACTGCCAACTGCATGGTAGAATGTGTAGTCAACTGTCTGGTTACCGAATGGTCTCCTTGGTCGGAATGTTCACAAACTTGTGGTTTTGCAGGTAATTGTGCCTCTTGAATTACTGTTTGCATTATTTTGGAATACAAAGTTTTGCCCTAGCAGTTTACAAATATTTTGGTTTGGAACTCCCTGAATTTCCAGAATGTTGGTCTAGAATCTAGAACATCACTTTTGTCTCAATAGATAACAGCACCAGCCAATTTTGCTTGGGCTTGGAAGCTAGGTGAGGTCAGGTCTCTGTATTATTTGGATGAGAAATGGGTGGGAAATAGTAGGAAGCCAAACAAAAATATTCTAAAAGAGGTCTATGGAGATTTTTAATAATCCAAACCATGGTTGTCCCAAAGGTGCTTTTCAAAAGGCAACTGTGTTTGTTTTATTCTTTGTTTTTTCCTTGAAAAAAAATAAACCGAACAAGCTTCTTGGGTGAGAAGCGGAGCATTTTCAAGGAAAAAACAAAAATCACCTTTGGGACATGCTAAAAAACACCTTTGGGACATACTAAAAGAACTCAGTGTCAAATAACTTACGGATAAGAGAACCATATAGCTATGTCCATGCAGTCCCCAAAAGTTAAGAAATACTTGGAAGAGTGGTTCCAATATGTTTTCAGTAGGACTGCCAGACTGAGCTGCAAAAATCCATACTAACACTGGATGACAGTGAAGAAATGCCAGACAACTTCTAACTCTCTGCTTTTGTTTTGTGACCATTCAGATTTGTTCAGCCCAGATCTAGTAATCCTTCCCTTGCTAGCATTTTCGAAGGGAGCCTGGTTGGGCAAGGTTAAAATAGACACATATTGTACAATATGTCAGTATACATTATCATGTTTCTAGAAACCGCACAATACAACTCATCTTACAGAATGACATATTGTGACTATGGTCATATAGTACATACGGTACTCATGGTTTGTTTAACCATAACTTATTAAATAAACAGCAATGTGCTCTGTTTCAATAGCTTACTACAAGATAAATCATAGTTTGAAAACCATGACAACTGGATTCATTAACATGCTAAACCAAATGGAAGTTAGCGTTTTGGTTTACCACACCATATAAACCCACTCAGTAATTAGCACAATGGTTTAATAATTATTGTTAATGAATTTAAGTCTAGCTATGAATAACACTGCAAATGTATGAGGTGTGCACTCACAGTAATAAAATGGTACAAGTTTTTCAACACATTTTCAAAAATCTAATAATGAGTTAAATAAAGAGTGTCAGTTGTTGAAGCTGAAATGTTGGTGATGTGAATACTGGGATAAAAATTAAAGTATTTTTTAACTACCAAAAACTTAAAATTCATGCTAACTTCTAGGAAGCTGTAAGAGATGTTAAAATACTTGTGGAAAACATTTTCTGTTTCTTGGCAATTTAGGTTGTGGCTTCTAATTTGACTAATACAGTATGAGTTGTGGTCTTATGAATATATTGCCATTTCAGTGTAAAGTTATGATTATTCAATGAGACTTGGTTTATATGTATATTGCAAGTATACTATTTTCACTACCTGACCCGTTTGGAAGCAAACTTTCCTTTTGCAAGACAATAAGCCCTATTGAGCCACTGAAGAGAAAATACTGATTAAAAAGCTCAGAAATTTTCATATTGGTATTCTTCCAAACCTGAAATTCTAGGCAGATGTAAATAAGTGTTATTTACCATATTTTTCGGAGTATAAGACACACTTTTTCCACTCCCAAAAGTGGGTGGAAATGTCTGTGTGTCTTATACAGCGAATGTTGCCGAACCCCCACTGGCACCCACCCTTTGGCCTCTGCCTCCCAGCAATTTGCCTCCTTGCAGCAAACAGCCTGTTTCAGCTTCAGCACAACCGCACAAGCAGCTGATCGTCGGTTGGATCGGCCTCCCGACAATCAGGTTTTTGCAGGCTGCAGGGATTTCCATTGCCACCTCCATGCATCCCATTTTTTGCCTCCGCGTGCCCCATTTTCCGCCCAATCCCTGCCACCCAAACAGGATGAAAATGGGGCATGCGGAGGCCAAAAATGGGGCGAGCAGAGGCGGCAATAGGCTATGGCAATCCCTGCAGCGTGAAACAGCTGATTGTCATTGGGAGGCCGATCCAACCGACAATCAGCTGCTTGTGCTAATCAGTCTGTGCTGAAACTAAAATAGGCTATTTGCTGCAAGGAGGCAAATTGCTGGGAGGCAGATTTTTTTTTCTTGTTTTCCTCCTCAAAAGCTAGGTGCATCTTATACTTCGGAGTGTCTTATACTCCGAAAAATATGGTAATTCAGTGCGACTTTCTTCTGAGTAGACATGTCAAGGAGTGATGTTACAGATCACTCTTCTTCTGCTAATTCTAAAATCAAACTGTTTTTCTAGAAATGTAACCACAAGAGGAAGAAGCTTCGTTTGTTCCAAATCTGTGATTATTAAATAAATAAATAAACAGAAAGAAAGTAAAAGTCAGGATTTCTGAACAATTTTCTGTAAAACAGATAAAGTATTCAGGGATATGTTATTAATGAATTAACTGGTGAAATGCCTCTGTTCTTCTCTCAGAGATTAAAATTAGGAGGTTTTCCCTTTTTGTCTGTTCTACAGAAAGCACCTCTAGAATCTACTTATTAGTTAGCCTCATTTGCATTTTCAAGGCACAGTGGAGTAGAGATAATTTTAATCTTCTTTTAACCCTCTGTCACTCTGTCAGCATGCTGCTATTCAACTGGAATCATGACCTTCCCACATCTTATCAACTTGTACCAATTTAGTTCAACTTTACTGGCAAGTGATGCAACTTTCAACATATTGAACCTCTAACAATACTGCTCTTGACAGCCAAAAGTTTTACGCAAGGCTGGATAAGGAGTAGATTTCATGTATTCCATCATTAAATGGAATAATGTGTCATTGACTCGCAGTGAATATGACTTTTAGTTATAGTGCAAGTCTTTTATCTAAAACCAGACATAACAGAAGATTATTTTTGCACTCAAAAACAATTAAAATTATTTTTAAAACACAATTTCACTATGATTTCTCCTCTCACTTCAGTACAAAACCTGCTGTATTCCATTGCCACAGTTTGTTTGTTTATTTATTTGTATATTTGCTATGTTGTGATAATACGTGCAGAACTATTTTTTGTGACAGCTTCACTCAATGGTAAAGTTGGACTTGTCTTTAGTCCAGTCTACACAATTCCTGTAAAACAAAATATTAGCCAGAAACTGTAGTGTTAAGCACTGACCCTTTTTATTGGGTTTGTTTGAGCTCTTTGTAGTCACTAATATTGCTGGCTGGAGACAGATTGATATGAAAATCCAATTTAATGTCTCCCAAAGTCAGTACTAATAGAATTTGGAAGAAGTAATTCAGTATGTTGAATTTTCTACTTGATCGCTCACGTGCCCTGGTCGCTCTCCTAGCTTTCCCTACCACGTGGCAGCCACGGCGTAGCTTGGGCAGATGTCCCACGGCTGCTGCACATGCGCACTGCATGTGAAACAAAAGTACTTATGTTTTTTTCTTTAATCAGAGTAGTCAGTTTTGCAATTATCTAAGTGATTGTTAATTTATTTATTTTTTATTTTTATTTATTTGTCAAAAGCTTACAATATAACAGAAAGAAGAATAAACATAAGTTTAAATACAAGAAATAGGAACTAATAATTGGGGACAATAGGACAGGGATGGTAGGCACGATTGTGCACTTATGCACGCCCCTTACAGACCTCTTAGGAATGGGGTGAGGTCAACAGAAGTTAGTTTGAGGGTAAAGGAGTGGGGGTTTGAGCAGGTGACAACAGAATCAGGTAGTGAGTTCCAGACATTGACCACTCTATTGCTGAAATCATACTTCCTGCAATCGAGTTTGGAGTGGTTTACATTTAGTTTATATCTGTTGTGCGCTCTAGTGTTATTGTTGAAGCTGAAATATTCATTAACTGGTAAGATGTTGTAACATATGATGTTATGAACTATGCTTAAGTCTAATCTTATTCGGCGTAGTTCAAGGTTGTCTAAACCAAGAATCTCAAATCTGATGCTGTAGGGTATTCTGTTGTGAACAGAGGAATGTAGTACTCTTCTGGTAAAATACTTCTGGACTCGCTCAATTGTATTTATGTCTGATATACAGTGCGGATTCCAGACAGCAGAGCTGAATTCAAGTATTGGTCTAGCAAAGGTTTTTAATGCCCTAGTTAGCAAAACAGTATTACCAGAGGAGAAGCTTTGTAAAATTAAAATTTACAACTCTTAAAGCCTTTTTGGCAATACTGTTGCAGTGAGCTTTGGCACTTAGATCATTCGATATGAGAATTCCAAGGTCCTTGACAAAGTGAAGGTCATCAACAAGGTCATATCCTCCTAGATTGTATTTTGTATATAGATTTTTTTTTACCAATGTGTAGGACAGAGCATTTGTTGGTAGATATTTGGAGTTGGCAATTGTTAGACCATTCAGACACATAATCAAGGTCTTTTTGAAGAACGGTAACATTGACGGTGGTGTTGAATAGTTTAACATCATCAGCGAAGAGGACGCAGTTGCTAATAAGGTGATCACAAAGGTCATTTATATAGAGTGTAAAGAGTGTGGATCCTAGAACGCTCCCTTGGGGGACACTGCTAATAACTGGTGCAGGTTTTGATAGGGCGTTTCCTATTTTTACTATGTTTATCAGGAAGGCGTAATCCACTTGTGAAGGGATCCAGAAATGCCGTAAGAATTTAATTTCAATAGTAGTTTGTCATGTACCACTGAGTCAAATGCTTTACAGAAGTCAATATAAATTACATTATTGCTTTACCCTGGTCGAGAAGTGTAGTCCATATGTTTGTAGAAGTTGCAAATTGCAGGACAATTTTTTTCTGAAACCAAATTGATTATTGGAGAGTAAGTCGTTAGACTCTAGGTGGAAGGTAATGCATTGATTAATAATTGATTCCATAATTTTGCACATCACACAACACAATGAGATTGGTCCGTAGTTATCAACTAAGCAAGGGTCACCTTTTTTGAAAATGGGGATGACCGTTGCTAAAGACCATAGGTTTGGTTAATGTCTGAATAAATGTGTAAAGGCTACCACAGGAGAGAGAGTAAACCACTTGAGTGGCTAAAAGAAAGTTAGTGGGGATGGGAAACCAGACAACTCTCAGACATTGGAGTCAGGAAGGTTTCATTCTCTAGAGCAGAAGCCTCCAACCTTGGCAACTTTAAGACTTGTGGACTTCAACTCCCAAAATTCCCCAGCCAGCAGCCTAGTCCACAAGTCTTAAAGTTGCTAAGTTTGGCAACTTAAGTTTGGAGTTTGGAGACCCCTGGTCTAGACAAAGAAAGACCTATAGAAGCAGGGCAGAGACAAAGAGCCTAGGACATTACAAACAACTGAGTCATCTATCTGCCACTGAACAATTGCTAATGTGTATTTAGAGGATTTAGGTCAAGGGGGAAAAACCCTCTCAAATTTATATGAGAAATGAGGCAGAATCTTGAAATAAATATGAGGAGGCAGGAACGCAAACCCGTACCTGATATTTAAAGTCACCTTGAGAAATTAAACATGCCTATACAGAAAGAAACACTGGCAGCTTTCATTTTAAATTCATTGTCTAGAAATTACTAAGTTAGAATACATACAATAGAAATGAAAGTGGAAATGTGTGTGTGTGTGTTTTGTGGTAAATCATTGGTAAGAGGATAACCTGCCTATCTCTGAAGAGCCCCTTTTCTAAAGCCAAAAGAGGGAAAAAGAGAAATGCTTCATTTGCAATGGTTCATGTCGTTTATAACTCATTTGTCTAGAAAAGGGAGATAAGGCAAACCTATTAGACCACATTCCAAAGATGATGACTCACCTCAGGTCAGTGTAAGAAAAGGCCACAAAGGAGATGGAGCAACCAATCTCAGAACAAATGGCTTTTTTTCTTTTTCTTTTGAAGTTCATTAAGGGGGGGAGAAGGGTTCATTAAAAAATGAATTCTTCTACCTGTACCATTCACTTGGCCACCTTAGCAGGCAGAGTCTCTGCAACATTCCATTTTGGGTCAGGCAAAAAAGGGTTGTTGTTGATTTTAAAAATTAAACATGTCTCATATGTCCCAGATCTAGAAGCAAGTATTTTTTCAGTTTTTTTTTAAAAGGGTATAAGATTTAAAAGAATTATTATCATATATTGCTTATCAAAGGCACTATCCTGGAAAATGGTATGTTAGAATGTGTAGAAAAGAAGGGTACTCAAAATGATGTAACCAAATGGCACTGGAGAATGGCAGAGACTCATATCCTCTTTGTGAAGTAGAAGCAATAACCAGACAGAGGACAACAGTTGCAGCACTGTGTGAATCTGTCCAGATGTGCATGCCAGATAAAGACTGGAGATAATAAACCAATAAATGTGGAGATAAAGTTGATAAAGAAACTGTGAGAGCATATTCTCTTTTCATAGTTACATTTGTGGGCCAATCCAATCCAGGTGGAACATATATATGCTTACTTTGATAGATGATTACACAAGACAATGGATTTTGCTTCTTATTTACTGGAGAAATGAAAAGAATATATGGCTTTATTTAAACGATTTAAGCATCAGTTTCTCTGTATGGCAAACATATAGCAGGTAACATATCTGAAAGAGCACAGCAAACTGCAGTGGCCTATATCTCAGAAGATAATGGTGTGATAGAGAAGAAAAATTGTCCTTGATTGAAATTATGAGATGCATACCGAAAGATTCAGTATTTTGCTCTGGTTTTCTAGGACTGTTTATGCTCATGTAAATGCAACCACATCACTATGAATTTATAGCTGTAGCCAAAGGAGATGAACAAATTGTGAATACTCTGATCTGCAGGAGTTTATTCTTGGTAGTAGATCCACTTCCATGGAGATACCTGAGATAAATATTAGGGCAGACAGGAGGAGAGGTTTATGTCTGTTGATCATCAGTGGAAGAGGCACACTCTTGAAACTAGTGCAAACAATTTTATTCTTGTTTTCATTGAATGAGTAATTAATGTTTGCTTTCTTTCAAAGCAAAATCCTAAAATGTAGAACCCATCCTCCTTAGGGCTATACAAACCTACAGTATCATAAAAACACTGTGGAAGTTTATTTTTTTAATAGACTCATGCAGCTGCCTCAATTATTTGATTTGAAGAGAGGCATTTTACGTACACCCCCTACCCCCACACATTATAAATCACCACTCTTTTATCCTCAAACTTATTTAGTAACAAGGTGGCCACATGGCACATGTGAGTCATTTGTTATTGATTTATCATCTTTCCAACAATCTTAGGCCAGCTGGCTTCCCACCCAAGGGAGGATATTTCAGGGCAATTCCATCTATGGGACTCTGTGTTACTGTCAGCACTAAGCAGGATTTTTTTTTCCCTTGAAAAATGGTTGCAGAAGTTCTCCATCACCTGAAGAAACTGGTAGAATTTGTTCCTTTCCTCTACCCCTTCCAAAATTGAACAATATTTTTTACAGGCTGTCGGTGCTTAGTTTTGCCCCAAATAATCACAGCTTTTCAAACAGAGATTCAGCCGTGAGATGATTTCTGATGGTATCCCCAAGAAACTGAGATTCCCATTTGTTCTGTTTATGCAAGAGCAGCCAGGACAGAACTGGCATTTGTCACCATTACTATGTTTTGATGGTTGATAATAATTCTTCGTGTGAAACATTCTGCAGCCCACAGAAATGCAGCTGGCCTTCCCTTTGTACTGGCCTTTTTCAAGGTCCCTACTTTAGTTGAGTTGATGTCCTTCTCCCATGGCTGAATGTGACATTCCCAGAAGACTGGAAATAATTGTTAAAGAGGTAAATACTGTGGCAGCTGTCGTTAGAAAGCCATACTATTCTTTCAGAAGTGAGCATTTGCAATGACATTTTCCCAAGTTCCCTTTTGCCCAAAAAGGAATATGCAAATCGCATGGTGGATAATAGCAAATGGCTTTATTAGTTTCAAGTTGCTTTTCAGGATTTTGCATTAATGACTAGAAGTTAAAAAGCTATTCTGACTATAAAGTGCCTGGGTCGCTTATCAATGACCAAGGGAAATTTAGAGGCTCTTGAAAAAATTGTAAACCTTAGTAGAAGTAAAATAATTAGGTTGGCTGCAATCCCATGCACAATAGCTTGCATAAATTCCTCTGAGGCTTAGTAAGTTTAAACAACCATGTTATCCTAGGATTGTAGCTGTTATTAGGAATAAATCATGTCCCATAGAACACAGCCTTTCTTTTATGCTGAAGCAGCCCTTTCAGTGAGTCGTCCCCCTCCCCCCCGGGGAATTTACTGACTGTTGTAAAGGAAAAGTGCAAAGATTCTAATAAAAGCAGGAAAGGCACTGAAATACAGTACTACTGTGGGCATTTTAATATACGCTACCATAATACACTATAGTATAAATCCTAATTATTATTACAAATTATTATCTATGTTAATCTTTGTTTTCTGTATTGATCACGAATATGTTTCATTTGCCAAATCTTGTCAGCTCATCTTTGCTAATTAGAAGCATCTGAAAGAAATGCTTCATTGTTTCATTAATTAAACTCATTTTTAAGTGCCATCTTTTTAGGCCAAGGCTTAATAGCATTTATGACAAATCAGTAGATAGCACTACTTTCATATTTCTCCGCAGCAAGTTCATCAATAAAAATAAGGTAGAACACAATGAACAATTATCCAAAAGAGAAATCCTTATTATTAAGCTAATTTCCTTTTTCTGTAATTAACCTTCAGAGAAATAATGATTTGAAAAGTATATAAATAAAGATATTGCATGGTTTTGTATAGGAGGTTGAGAAATACCAATGCTGATATTTTGGTAATTAAGCATTTATTTATTTTTCCTCAAGATTCCTGTATGTTTGCTTGCTTGCTTTTTTGTTTATTTCCATCTGTGCATAATTTGTCCCAGTCCTGAGAACTCTGAACAGTATCAAAAATGCAAACTAAAAGTAAAAGCATAACACCAACGATAGATTCCCTCACTCAAATTAAGCAATGTATCTTAACCTTGACAATGTTAAGATGTGGGGATTTCAAGTCCCAGACTTTTCTAGCCAGCATGCTGGAGTCATTGAGTTAGGGGACATATACAGTTCATTAACTTGCTGGTTAGCAAGACAAGTGCTTCTCATCCCTCTGGAGAAGCAAATTCTTCAAAGTAGTGATTGCCACAAAGCAGGACTCTGTTACCCACACCCCAACATCATCATGAGGACTAGTGACCTTCAGCAGACTTTCTCTGGATGCCTGGAAGCAGATTCAGTTTGGGCATTATGTTACGTGATATATCCTGGTTTTTAATTCATAGACTTAATAAAAAAAACAACTCAAATAATAATGTACTGTGGCATATTCCAGAATATTGTAATTACGATAGTGCTGTTTTCCAAAAACAATGGTCATGTGTTTAGATTGTTTTTCTGCTTTTAACCATATGATATGTGAAGATTGTTTGACCAAATTAACCTGAAAAATTAAAGCCAGGTAATGTCTATTACTGTCCAAAACCACTTTTAGTATTTCCATTAAGAACCTATTAATTTTCAGCAAAATATCCTGAACTTAGTGAATAGGAGCAGAAATTAGGTTACCATTTTTGGAATAACACTATTAAGTACCGTTTGTTAAAGTATCCACAGAATCCATTAAAAAGAATCATCAACATCATCTACTGCCGTGACATAGGAAGAAATGTTTCATCTAATACTATTCCAATTATGATGAAGCCAGCTTGTTCCTGAAAGTAGAAAAGGTTCCTGACTGAGATAGTGAGATAGCTTAAGATAGTGTTCAATAGGAAAACTTGCTTTGTTTATCAAGTTGAGCAACTAACAATGGCTCTTGTTAGATGAAGCAGTGGGGAGAGCTTCATATATGTCTGTATATACATACATACACACACACACACACATACACCCTCTTTCCCTGAAAATAAGACCTATCTAGAAAATAAGCCATAACATGCTTTTTATGGTGTGCCTAATATAAGCCCTATCCCCAAAATTATGGTGTACCTAATATAAGCCCTATCCCCTATCCCCCAGCTGGCCCATTATGTCTGGTTGCTTGTGATGCCATGGTCGCAAAGTGGGGTGGTAGTGGAGCTACCCCATGCATCCTGCACTGGCTTACCTCAAGACCCCACAGCCAGGCCATCCATTCTGACACCTGCCTTGTGGCAGCAGCACTATTAACCATGTGCAGCAGGAGCCCACATGGCCACCAGCCCACTTCTGCTTGCTCATGGCCACAGCCGTGAGGCAAGGCAAGGGTCAGGGCATGGATGTGGCTGTGATGGCTGTGGAGGCCCTGAAGTAATCCGGTGAAGGGTGTGTGGGGCAGTTCCACCCGCCTCACCTCATGGTCACGGCACTAGTGCGTTGCTTGGCCTTCTGCTCCATTGTGGCTGAAAGCAAGCAAATGTGGGTCATTAGCCATGCGGGGTCCTGCTGGACAGGGCTGCTGGTGCCATGGCTGCAAGGTGAGACAGGTGTCAGGGCATGGGTGGCCTGGCTGCAGAGGCCCTCAGGTAAGCCAGTTTGGGGCAGTTCCATCCTCTCTTGCTTCACAGCAGCAGTGCTGGTGCACCGCAAGCAAGCAGAAGAAGTGGTCCTCAATACATGGAGGGAAAATAAGAACCCCTCCCCCCAAAAAATAATCCCTAATGCTTATTTTGGACCCAAAATAAAATAAGACCCAGTCTTATTTTTGGGGAAACTCTGGTACATATACATACCTGCTGTACATAGCAGATACATTTGATACAATCATCACAAGTTGAAAGTTAATGAGTGTGTTAGGTAATTATCTATTTATTTAATTTTTATACCACCCATCACCCCTACAAGGTGACTCTGGGAGGCTTACAAGTTATAAATGGATGCTATACAATTGATGCTGTAGAACCAGGAATGATTGCTAGATCTGGAAAATCTCTCATGCAAAGGCATCTCTGTTATTGCAACAAATCCTTGAGCACCGAGTTGTCATTCTTCTGTGCATGTTGTGAATGTCCGTCTGAAATAGTCCCTACTGTTTTCTTGGTAAGATTCTCAGAAGTGGTTTGCCATTGCCTGTTTCCTGCAACTGAGAAAGACTGACTGGTCTAAGGGCACCCAGCTGGCTTTATGCCTAAAGTGGGATGAGGACTCAAGATCTAGCAGTTTCTAGCCTGATACATTAACATTATACCACACTAATTCTGGTGATATTCGTTTGAGATCATGTGAAGAGGGAGCGTGGGCAGAAACATTCATAATCAGCCTTTCCCAGTGCCCACAGCTGTGTGTGCAAGGCTGATGGAAGTTGTGTTACTCATCAAGTGGATTTATACAGGGAGTGGTTTTGTGCAACAGAACAAATAGGTATAAAGTCAGGAGAATTAATTTGGTAGAAGGAATTCTGGAGGCTAGTGCTGATGTGAAAGAAAATAAACCCCATTTAGCCAATAACAAAGTGTTGGGAAAGCTAGAGTTATTCGCATGTCTACAGCTTAGAATCTGAATGTGGTTTCCCTCCGTTATTGGAGGGAGGGTAAGTCAGGAGAGAAGCTAAGCAGAGCAGAACAGGTCAGAAGCCAAAGGAGAAGGAATATAGCCATTATAAGGCGTGTCAGTAGAGACTTGCAAAGTTAGACAAAAGAAAGGGTGGGGGAGAGGGAGAGGGAGAAATGCTTGTACCAGCTATCTCTATATCTATTGCTTCCAATGCTTAGTAGATACATAGATACAGAAAGCATGGAAAACTGAATTCCATCATTATTTTTTTTAAACAGCTCGCTAAGGCCAACCTTTTGGACCTCAGGGACCACCACACTCATCATTTTAAATCCCGCGGACCATTAATATGAATTTTGACTGACGGTGGCTTGCTGACATTGGTGGGAAAGTCAGTCCCATCTTCCAGAGCTGCAGTAGTCACAGGACTGGCCCTTTGGTCATCTCAGAGTAGCTGCTCCCCCACCCAGGTGCACCGCCCTACCATGGACTGGAGGAGCTGCTCCGGGATGACCAGTCTTGTGACTACTGCAACTCTGGAATATGGGACTGACTTCAGCAAGCCACCCCATGGTAGATTTCCCTCCCCCGCCATTGGTCTTACCTTCCAGTTCCAGCTTGCGTGGCTCTACTCAAGGTAAGGTTTGCACTCAGCCAAAGGGTGGGGGCCAGCGGGGGGGGGCTTGTGTTCCCATGCAGCGTGGATTAATTATTTGGGGGAGTGCTTTGGGGGACATTTCTCTATGGACCACCAAAATTTTCTCATGGGCGGGGTCCTCCGGTTGGCGACCACTGCAATAAGGTATTGAAACTGGTCTCTTGTCAGGGGTTTGGAGGGCTATGTCTGCTAACATCTCTTCTGTATTATTCAAATCAACAGGTCTTTTTTTTTTTTTTTTGCACATCTTATCAAAAATGGTACTTGGCAACAATGTGCTTTGTCTACTTTGGAATCAGAATGCAACTTTGTTGTCTCTTATGTAGACAGGTACAATTGTGTTCTTTGGCTTATCTGTTCCAAGCCCAATATTAGTTTAACCAGCTCTCGCAGATGAGCAGGCAAAGTTGACAATTCATCCATCATAGAAGAAAACCCCACTGGTGTATTTTCTGCCCTTTATTGTCCTCAACCCTATTTGCATCCAGTTATCTTGCAATGTTACAATTAAAATTTAAAAATATACATTCAAAAGGATGCATTCAAAAGGCAACTTTTAATAGGATAAAAATGGTAGTGTGAGTAAAGGATATTTAACCGATAGGATATCACTTAACTACAAAACTAAGAAACTTTTTTCAACCTGGAGCTGTACCACATCTTTAGCCCTTGTGTTGTTGCTGTAAAAGTTATGATAGGTGACACTGAAATGTTACTAAAATGATGGGCTGGTTTTTAAATATTTCTGTTTTGTGGGGAGATTGTGTTTAAAGGACTCAGAATGTCTATATTTTTTAAATTTAATGATGGACTTTTTGCAATTGACAGATGCAAATGTTGTCAATGTGTTAATTTGTCTAAGTCATGTCTGATTTTTTGGTATGGCACCCTGTGTGTCAATAACCACTGAAGCCACCACAGTTGTTTATTCCATAATCTTTCAATTTGACTTTCAGATCTCAATACTTTGTGATCTCCAATTCTTTGTCTTCTATTCTACTGTCCCCTGGTATTTCCTCATCCATTATCCACCTTTTCTTCTTTTTAACAATTATATGTGGTGTGTTATGAGCCAAAACATTTATCAGTCTGTATTCAGAAACCCCACAATATTTTTGACTACTTTTGACTGCTCATTTTTTAGTACATTTTTATTTCTATGTTCCTACCATATTTTCTTTATTGACACATGGTCATTTTTATAAATGTTCCAGTGAATCATTTTGGTGATTGTGTTACGTCATTGTTTATTATCAGTTCGTGCAATCTTGCACAAGCTGAATATATGATCTGTTGTTGTTTTTTCCCCTGCTTCTTTGCACAATCTGCACTTTGAATCACTGGATGATTTTTCAATTCTGGCCTTGATTGCATTAGTCCAAATAGCTTGCTCTTGTAAAGCCAAATTCAAGCCTTCGGTTATTTTAGCCTTATTAGTTTTCGTTTAAATGAATTAGAGAGATAAGACTGGGCACACATCATAATCTCTTTTCCCAATGATTTATCAGTATTTAAATGTGCCCAGAAAGATTCAGAAAATATTAAAATACAAGGTGTTCAATTATCTTTTTTTCCTTCTTTAGGTCAGATGCTCCGTACCCGATCTATAATTATGGAAGCCCAAGGAGAAGGAAGACCTTGCCCAGCTGATCTTATTCAGTTCCGCAGTTGTGTTGTAAAACCCTGCTATAGCTGGGTTCTTGGAGAATGGTCCCCGTGCAGAGTGGAGGTATTTGAAGTTTGTAAAACATCTCCTTGCCACAACAGGTAGAAAATGAACTTGATTGCAACCTAATTTTATGAGGCAGTTTGATCCTTGTTTTGAAAGTTAAGAGGGGAATGTTAATTTAATATTATTGAAAATTCTACCAAAGTAGGAAAAAGTCATCATAAATACAACCGAGGTAGGTAACTAAAAATTAATTTAATATCAAAGGTCAAAGAGCTGTACAATTGCAATAGCATTCCAGTGAGTGTCATAGATAGGTTTTGCATCCGCATGCCTAGATCAAAGCATGATTTAATTTCAGAGAACCCTGCTACCAAGGAAATTGACTTTTGCACTAAGAATACCATGTAGCCTCTTTCAATACTTTGAAAGGCCGTGAAACAGTATGGTTTAAAGCTTCAGTAGCCTGAAGTGCTGATTTTGACTTTTTTCCTTGAAATTATTACTTTTTTTTTCTGATAGTCTGAAAATGTAAACGCTGATGTGAATTGTGAAGCATCAAACTGCTGTACTTTTGCTTTCTCAGCGTGGATGGCATGTATGCCGTCCCTTTTTTCACACTGCATTGGGCATGCATCTATTTGCCTTATGCATCATTCTATCCTTCCCTCTTTAAATTATTCTTCATTCAAAACATTTTGACCGAGTATCTAGCATTGATTTTAAAGTGGTTTAGATTTCCACACTCAATTATTTTAGAGTTTGGAGAAGATGATATCTGCTTAGCATTAATCACATCAGACTAATTGGGTCATACCCCAAAAGATGTGCAAAAGTGAGGAAGATTTAACATGTTAGAAAGGGACATGTTGTTTTGAGAAACAAACCCAAAACATCTTTTCTTCTGCATTTGTAGAGCAATAATGCTCTACCAATATACCTAGTGAGGCTTTAGCCCTTCTGAATCCATACTATCTTCAAAAGTGTATTATTATGTTTTGTTGAAGAGCATTCATCTCCAAATTTGGCAACTTTAAGTCTTATGGACTTCTTACTGGGGGATTCTGGGAGCTGAAGTCCACAAGTCGTAAAGTTGCCGAATTTGGAGACCCCTGTTAATAAGAGTAATAAGAGCACATCTATCCTTTTCCTTGCCTCCACCAAAAGAAGAACTATTTGTTAGAGAATGGTCGTTTAACAACATTGCAGAAGATTTATTAACTGCAAGGGCGGAACCCAAAAAATGGAAGTAGGAAAGGACACTTTTAATTTTTTTTTACCATTCTTGCACATTGCAAGAAGCATTGCCTGATTTGCAAACACTTTGCATTGTTTCTAGGATTAAAATATATACATTACGTAAAGTGTAATTATTTATACATCAAGTTGTTTTGATCAATTTCCCCCCCTCCCCCCCCCCCCCCCATTAGGGTGGGCAATGTGGAGATGGAATCCAAGTACGAAACCTGCAGTGTGTGGTGCTTGATGGCATGTCATCATCAACATTTAAGCAAGTGGAGAGTACCCTGTGTGAAGAGCTTCCCCCTAAAGAGAATTTGCTTCGACTTCCATGTTCTATCCCTTGTCCAGGTAAACTCGGAGAAGGACCTTATTTCATCATTTTGGTGATAAATAGCTATGGCCAATTGCACAGGATGTTCCAAGAAAATAGGTGGTTTGACATAGACCTGCAGTTTATGCTATACATACTAGCTTTTGATGAATTGCTGTCCAATCTTAAAGATGTCTCATTAGAACTCAATCACACAAAGGACTACTTGCATTTGTCTCCTGATACTAACTTTTAAGTCTGGCATGATGAGTTTGTGAGCCCCAAGTAGCCTTCTGATTTCAAAATGTCACCCAGATTGCTTTTGGCTTTTCTGACCTTGGGCTCAGGATCCATCCATGATCAGGATCATCTTCTGGTCACCATAAGTTGCAATGTCCCCATTCACTTGGACTGCAGCCTTTCATGAGAGAACAATCCCTTTTGTTTTTGCAGAATTAATCTTTTATCTTAAACTTACCTATAGCCTATTATAAGATCTCTCTGAACTCTACTGGTTTAATATAGGTAATATAAACCCAGATAGAGGGTTAAAATAATTTCTGGACTTGAGAGTAAAAATAAACAGAATGTTCTTGCTGATGGACTATGGTCCAGAGGTCAACATTTCCCATCTCTTTTTTAACTTTTGCAATGCACATTATATCAGAGAGCAAGGTACTGCAATCCTCTTCAGATTCAATGGTAAGAAAGGGCTTTGGGCCAGGGATGGGATTCAAATTTTTTAACAACTGGTTCTGTGGGCATGGCTTAGGTGGTGGGTGTGGCATGGTGGTCATGTGACTAGTTGGACATGGCTTGGTGGTCATGTTATTGGTTGGGCGTGGCCAACTCAATATCACTCACATCGAGGCATGCATCTCCTCGCCTGTCCTTTCATGACTGTGGGGATGCTGCAATAGTTGTAAATGTGAAAAATGGTCATAAGTCACTTTTTTCAGTGCCATTGTAACTTTGAATGGTCACTCCACACAAGCAAAGTACCAGCAAAGGAGGGAAAAATAACTCCAGAGAAGTTCCAGAGACAGGAAGTCTAGTCCTGCCAAGAATGTAAAATAAGGGTTAATGGAGAGGCAGTTTCTGTAAGCAACACCAGAATGTTTCCTTCCTGCCTTCCTTACAGGATTAGGCCAGTAATTTCTTCTAACAACCGGTTCTCCGAACTGCTAAGAATGTTAACAACCGGTTCTAGCGAATAGGTGCGAACTGGTAGAATCCCACCCCTGCTTTGGTCCATCTACAGTGCTGATGCACCATCTACAGTTGCATCTTTGGCAACCCAGCAATACATTCTGGGGAAAGACACATCTGGTTTAAGCACCTTTTTGCCTTAACTGAAGTTCTATACTCCTTCCCTCCCACCCCCCTTTATATGTGTGTATCTGAGAAACATCCAAGTGAAGAAACTGTTGTTTGCAAGGAAAACAGTCTAAGGTTAGTCTAGAGTTCAATCTTATCCAGAGAAACAAAATTTCCAAAGTTGTGTTTAATATTTTTGTGCTTATGCTGATTAGCACAAACCATGCAAAAGAGTTTTTTAAGAACTTGATTTTTGAAAAGTACAGTATTATATGCTAATAATTAGATCAGGGACATTCAGGTGGTGAAAAACAATTAACATACTTTACATGCTTGATTTAACCATTCCTACAGTTCAATAGCAGGGATCACATGCAAGCTCCACTTCTTTTTTAAAATCCCCATAAGTCTTGTGAAATTGTATTGCCAGGATTGTCAGGAAGGTATGCACTTTATTATTACCTTTTACAAAAGCAAAAACTTTGAAACTGTTTTAATTTAACATAATTGTAAAGCAAGTTAACGAAGGTTATATAATAGGTTTTAGCATAACTACTATAAAAAGCAGTTTCTCTCCCACTCCATAAATCCATATATTACATTCCCATATATCACCTCATTGTATCCTTCAGCTGCCACAAAAAATAATTTAAAATAATTTAATTTAAATCAAAAAATTCCTATTGCTGCTTTAAAATTAAAGTCAGTGTTTTCAAAGCACTTTCTATAAGGGCCTTTTTAGGAAGGCCAGAGTCCAGAAGTAGAACAGCCCTTCAAATGATACTGAACTACAACTCCCAGCATCCCTCACAATTGGTAAGCTTGGCTGTTGCTAGGAGGCCTGTCCACATTCTATACTGGATATCTCAAGAGCAGGTATTGGATTGGGTCAAATAGATGAGTAGGCATATAACTTTAATAATAAGTAAAAAGTAAACCACTTATCCACTTCTGGGGACAATTCAGATTGTAGTGAAGGAGAAACCACAATGTGAGCATGTCTATAGTGGGCACATGGTTGGGCCAGTATTTTACAGTGGGGGTGGTGGTCAAGAATTGTAGATTTCTTTGTGCTTTTAACTTAATTCTAGACTTACATGTGAGAGACAGAGAGACAGAGACTGGGACAGGGGGAGAAAGAGAGAGAAATTCCCACATTTGAAATACAGGAAACCATACAGTATCACCATTTTCGAGCTCTTTTCTCACCAACATTCTGCAGCATAGCCTGTTGCCAAAAAGATCCCAAAACGTACAAGATTGTTCCTTGGGTTGGATAACCTGTAGATTCCTTCTGATGCTATAACTGGAGAGTGTATAGAGACGTCCATTACTAAAGTCTATCCTTCCTTTCTTCCTTTTTTACTATAAGGTGACTGTCATTTATCCGAATGGTCTGAGTGGAGCTCTTGTGAATTAACGTGCATCAATGGCAGGAGCTTTGAGAGCATGGGTCGTCAGTCTCGATCAAGAACATTTATAATTCAGTCTTTCGAAAATCAAGACAGCTGCCCTGAACAAGAATTGGAGACCAGGCCTTGCTCAGGTACAGAATACTGTAAACCGGTTCTTATTACCTCACAAAAGAGTTTGCTTCTAAACTGTTTTCTCGTAGTTTATTGTCAACAAACCCTGTCTTTTCTTCCCCATCAAAAGACATTTATTAAGAAAATGTTTGAAAAGGCAAGAAGAGACTGGGAAACTATTTACAGTCCTTAGAAAGGACAAAAAAAATGAGATAGGCTAGACAGACAATTACAGAAAGTTAAATCACCAGAACAGCAAACTCTAAAATCTGTCTATTTCTCCTGCTTGGGTATGTCTTGTTTAATAGTTTTCCTTTGAATTTACTTCATAATGTTTAGTGTTATTGAAAAGAAATATATATAAACTGTTGCCTTATTTGAATTATAGGAGGAAAATGCTATAATTATGTATGGAAAACAAGTCTTTGGCAAGATAATGAACGCACAGTGTGGTGCCAGCGTTCTGATAGGTTGAATGTTACAGGTAGGTATGCTCTAGCAATGTCATTGTTATCATCAATATCACCATCACCTTCACCACTCTGTCTATTACCAATTTTATACTAGTTCCTTTTTTCAACAATAATTTTATTACAGTTTACAAATACAAAGACAAAAAATTGATACAAACTAAAGAAAATATAAACAGTAATGAAAAGAAAAAGGAAAAGTGAAAAGAAATAAAAAAAGAATAAAGAAAAAGAGAAAATGGATGGATAGATAGATCAACGATAGATAGATAGATAGATAGATAGATAGATAGATAGATAGATAGATAGATAGATAGATAGATCAGATGACTCTATTCCCCCTGCAGGCAAGAGTAAACAATTTGAATAAATTAACAACCTTCTCTGGTACTTCAAATTTAAAAAAAAGTATCTTTTCATTATCTCATCTCTTATCAATAATCAAATGATTATACTCATTCAATGTATATAAAAATCAATATTGCAACTTCAAAATATATAAAATTCCCGACTATTAAAATATTTTAATATTTACAACATGAGGAAGCTGAGAACAAGAACCACAGGTCTAAATTAAATGCTCAGTACTAAAACAAGGAAGATCTGAATACAGAGGTAAGTTTGTAAGAGGTATGTAAATGCAGTGCTGTCAGTGTCTCCTGAACACCAGGGGGAAGAGCATTGTGTAGGAGGTAAGGCAAGTATAATTGTCTGGGCCTCCTCTGGTAATTCTAGCATGAGATCCAAGGACCTTCCCAAAGTGCAAACTAGTGTAGGTTTTTTTCTGGTTTTTTTTTAAAGAAAATCCATGCCATCTAGAACTATCAGACCCAAGCCTAGAGTAGACACAGTGAAATCCAGCTGAGTCCAATCCTCTATTTGCTTACACCTAATGGACAGAACCTTGCTAAACTAAAGCTATAACCTACTAACCTACCAGATCTATCCTGAGATATTCTAAGGTGTGGTTTCCCTGAACCTCTTCACCCCCTGTCCCGTCCAGTGGAGGACCGTGCAGTCTCTTAATCTAGGCCAGGGGTGTCAAACGCGATTTCATTGAGGGTTGTGTTTGACCTCGGAGGGCCGGGGGATGGGTGTGGCCATGGTGGGTGTGGCATGGGACTCGTGTCAGGAGCACCTGTGGTGGCCAAGTGCTAATGCAGGACTTCTGTGAGACCCTCCCTCACTCTCATTATAATCTATCTTCCTTCCTTCCTTCCTTCCTTCCTTCCTTCCTTCCTTCCTTCCTTCCTTCCTTCCTTCCTTCTTTCCTTCTTCTTTTTCCTTCCCTTTTCCTTCTCCTTTCTTCTTCCTTCTCCTTCTTCCTTCCCCTCTTTCCTTATTTTTCCTTCCTTACTGTCTTCTCATCTTCCCATCTTTTTCTTTATCTTTCCTCTTTCCCTTTCTCCTTTCTTGTCCTTTCTTGCATGCTCAAATGCAAAAGGGGAAACATGTCTCCTTTTGTTTTGTGTTTAGTTTAGCCATCTGCCAGTTTAGCCCTTCTGCCACTGGCAGAAGGGTGCAGGAGGCCATCATGCCCAAAACCCGGGTGTGAGGGGGCAAGTGCTGCTCCCTGAGCTCCATTTTCACTGGCAGAGGCACCACAGGCTGTTTCCAGGCTGGCCCCGTGGGCCAGATCTAAGCATCCCCCGGGCCAGATCCAGCCCCCAGGCCTTGAGTTTGACACCCCTGAACTAGGCTGTTCTCTGAGAAAGCTCTGTGTTGTGATAACTCTCCCCCTCTGCTCCTCCAGGAACACATTCCATCATATGAACAGGCAAACATAACCTGGAATTATCCAGGTATGTCTCCATTTCAGTCTCAGTTTGTTGTTTTTTAAGACCTGGGCTATAAAAATCTTGATGGTCATTATAGAGCAGGAAAGAGATAAGAAAAACTGTAAATGCTGCCATCTAATCTTCCCTCTAATGTGTGACATGCTGTGTGCAGAAAAAAAAAATTGTTCTGTGCAGCTTTTCCCAAAAGATCTACAGATTTGTGTGCCTGAATAGAAGTAAATTGCAAATACAGGGGAAAGCATCCTGTTCAAATTGTTTAAGAATGGAAACTTGAAAGTATAATAGTATGTCACATACAAGCCTTCAGATTATAATACAAACTCTGATAATTGATACTTGCAATTGTTATTTTGTGAGCATTTCAAATTGTTTCTTTTTTCCTTTTTGGAATTTGATACTGCAATGAAAGAAAAAAGAAAGGACTTATACAAAGGAATTAACACAAAAAAACATTTAGATAGCCCCTTCTCTTTCATTTATTTCCCATTATTTCCGTCTTCTGAACTTATTTAAATTTCAATTATTAATTTTAAAGGTGATTTTTTTTATAGGATCAGCAATGAACATGGACCTTGTGTGGCCCAAACTCATTCATTTATTAATATCTTCTTAAGAAACAGGCTGGCCAAGGAGATTTTTAGGAAGCCTCTTCTCAGTGCAGAGGAGTGAGCAATAGTCAGGCACGTCCTGGCTCAGTACTCGGAGACCATAAGAGTCTTGATGACCCTAACAGTGGTTGTAGTAGTCAGGAGAGCTGACATATTTGACTCTGGATGAAATAATAGACAGAATTGATTTGGGGGTAGTGGTTCCTCCTGGACTTGCACCTTATATAGCAGGGTAGGGTAGGGTAGGGTAGGGTAGGGTAGGGTAGGGTAGAATAGAATAGAATAGAATAGAATAGAATAGAATAGAATAGAATAGAATAGAATAGAATAGAATAGAATAGAATAGAATAGAATAGAATAGAATAGAATAGAATAGAATAGAATAGAATATCTTCCTGATTGGGTCACTATAGTATGGTCTCCATGAAGACCATGGAGAAACTGCAACTGGTCCAGAAGGCCACAGGGATTGGACTTCTGCTTGTCCCACAGTTTGACCATCTTATACTATGGTAGCATGAACTGCACTGGATTCCAGATGCTTTTATGGTGCAGCTGAAAATGCTGGTTATCCTCTTTAAAGGCCAGCAGGGCACGTTAGCACAAGGCCAAGTTACTTGCAGGACTGCCTCTCCCCAGGTGTGTCTACCTGTCTCACTAGATCAGATAGGGTGAGTATGCTCCAGGTCCTTTCCCTTAAATTATTTCATCTGATGAGACCTTAGAGGTGTTCTTTCTCTGTAGCTGCCCTAGCCCTTTGGAACAGCCTCTCACCTGATATTCAAGGGTCCTCTACTCTTTTGGCCTTTCAACAGGCAATGAAGACTTAGCTTTTCTCCCAAGTACCGTGCTAGAATATCATTCAGTTGCGGTCAACAGTATGGTTACTCTGGCACCTTGTGGGAAAGGTTTTTATCTTGTTTTTATTAGTTGTTATGAGCTGGTTAGGATCATTCTGTGAGATAGCAGCCATATAAGTTTTTTTCTTTAACGAATAAATAAACTTTTCTATTCTTCTGCTCTTTATTGAGGCCCAAGGCCAGTTACAGATCCAATCGAGTTTCAATCCATATTAAAAAAAAATGAGAATTGATACTTTCTAGGAATTTCTTCAAAGCCAGCATCCTTTCAAGCATTTGCTTCAAAAGTGAATATTGGTAGCTCGCTGCTAATTCATATACATATTTGGCAGGTATGTTTACCTAACACTTTCCTTTGTCTCTAAACAATCATTATCATCATCATTTTAGCCATAGTCTATCTACTGCAGGATGAAGGCCTCTTCCGCATATTTCCAACCTTAGCTTCCTTTTGCCAATTGGGCCCACAATACTTGCTGATGTCATTGATCCATCTTGTTTTAGGTCTCTTTCATGGACGCTTTTTATCAAATGGGATCCTTTCTAGGACTGCCTTGGTCCACCTGCCATCAGTTCTTCTTGCTATGTGACCAGCCCATTTCCATTTCAATTCTTTTAATCTCTTGATGATATCATATACTTTTGTTTGTTCTCTGATCCATGTGCAGGTCTATCTATCTTGTCTTGTAATCCCACAAGCATGTATCTTTTCATGGCTCTTTGCGCCACTCATAGCTTTTGTATCAATTGTGAGGTTAGTGTCCATGTTTCCCCAGAACATGTTTGAGCAGGTAGCACACACTGACCGAAAACTTTTCAGGCATAGGGGGAGGTTGTTCTGGAAAATTATGCTTAGCTTGCCAAATGCTTGCCAACCACATTTAACATGCTGTTCAATTTCCTTTATTGTATCACCTTCCATTGAGATCCATTGACCAAGGTGTATATAGTGGTCTACTACATCTAGTTTTTTTCCAGATATAATTTTTTTCTTTGTTTGGTGAATTTATTAAAATAACCCGTTTCTTTTTCAGGTTTCTTTTTAAGCCAAATGGTTCTCTTCCTTTGTGCAGCTCTTGTATGTGTCTTTGTAGCTCTTCTGGCTCTTGTGAGAAGAGAACAACATCATCTGGAAATCTTAAGTGATTTAAATAGGCGCCATTGATTTTTATTCTAACTGTTACCCAGTCTAGTTTGTGAAATACTTCTTCAAGGCAGGCTGAGAAAAAGATATGATGATATTGTATCGCCTTGCCTTACACCTCGTTCTATGTTGATTTCCACTTTAAATATTGTTCTAAAATAATACTGACCTTTTTTGTAATTGTGTTATTTTACAATCACATTTTTATAATCGTGTTCTAAAAACTAGAAAGGGTTGATTCTTGATATCTGGAAGAAGTCAAACATATTCCCCTAACCTGAAATAGTCCTCTTTCATTTGCCCCAAAGATTTTATCTCTTCTTTCTTTGAAAGATATTAGTTTTATTATTTTCTTCAGGGATTTTATTAATATCACTGTTTTCTTCAGAGGTGTTTAAAATGCTAGGCAATGGTGGTGATGTTTTTCTTTCAGTTTTGTTCATTTTAGATGCTCTGCTGTATTGTTTTTATAGTACCAGTGTGATTTTCTTTCTAGTTACCTTATAAATTCAAATTAAATGGAGGAATATAAATATTTTAAATAAACTTAAAAAGTTCATCTGAAAGCTGAAGCAGGAATATATGCACATAATCATCAGGGCACACTGAGCAATCAACCTGTGCAATGAAAAATAGTGTGTGGCGCATGCAGAGAGCAAATACATGGCCAAAGATTTCCTTCAAAGCAAATAGTTTCAGCTGACTTTGCTTCATTGTGCTATAATGACTCTACATTACATAAATATATGTGCTTTATTTCAATTAATACTGGCAACACAATTAAAGAAACTTGTGCATAGGAATGACTGTGAAGACCAGGATGAGAACTCACAGAGAGAAGCAGGAATATTTGATTCGCCATTTCATTGTGGTTTCTACCACTGATCCTCTCAGGTGTAAGGCTCCAGGGAGGGGTGATCGCAGGATTACTAATGAAGTCACATAAAGGTGGTTCATACTGATCAGTCACCAAAAGCACATGGAAATGCTGGTAGATTCATTTGTTCACATGCTTCTATGGCTTGTTGCCTTCAAATTTATGCCACGCAAACAGATGCTGCGCTATGTGCAGTTCCCTTTGATAGATATTTTTGAAGTTGATGTTTTAAAGATGGATATGGCGGTTCTTCTGATTATTAATAGGAACCAAGGACTCTGTTGAGCTGCAGTAAATATTTATCTCCAAAAGTAGAGCTTTGTTCATTGAAAAATGTAGCTTTGACAAAGCACATTGTTCCCTATGAAATGTTCCTCTCTGTCTCAGAGAAACGAAAAAAATACCCCATGCATTTGTATACTAAGAACCGCACAGTAACTACATTGCTCATTAGAGAGGGCAATAAAATAATCTGAGAGAGCAAAGGAGGAGTGTTCAAACATCTAGTCTGTAAGTGAGTAGAGCCTGGCACAGCTGGGGAGAAGAGAATTTATTTATGGAATTTTAATGAGAGGCTGTCGTATATTTGTGGGACTCTGTTTGCAATTTTTCAGCAGGAGAATTGTGGAAAAAAAATACATCATTTAGTTTATTTCTCCATTATAGTGTTATACATTTAATAAGACTGAAAATTAAGCCACCAAGAACCATACTGTAATATAAATACCTTGTCTATGATCTTTTCAGTAAGAATGGACAAAGTTTCAGGGAGGGGGGGAGGGAGGGGAGAGAGGGGGGGAGGGAGGGAGGTAGAGAAAGAGAGAAAAAATAAAGATATAGAGAATTTAGAGGAATGGCATGAATTCGTGCTTAAGAATGAAGCTGGGACAATCACTTTCCTACTGAAGCAGTCCATCCTGATGAGATTGAATATTTATTGAATTTAGCGTCCTCTTTTGCTGGTATTAGTGATTTTTTTTCATAAATCCTCTAAATAATATGATAAGGTTGGGGAAAAGATAATGCAATATTGTCAGCATTGCTTTATACCAGTCAACTATTGATGTGATTTTGCATTAAACATTTGGACTGGAAATTTCTGGAATGGTTGAAAAGAGAATATTTTTGTAGAGACCTTTAGGGCAGATCAAGCATTATTATCCAATATTTAATTTTAGGTCAACCAGCAGGAAAGTATGTTACATCTTCTAAAAGGACATGTTATGCAATTTTCAGAGTCTTTAAATCTATTTGACCTAATTTCAGGACTCTCCGTTGATAAATATTTGGTAATACTTATAGTCATATGATAATATATTTGTCATATGATAATATATGTGTGTTAGATGTAACCAGCAGAGATAATGTTATGGGCTATCCCCACCAAGGAGAAGTAAGTATGTATGTTTCTTAAATGTCTCTTAATTGAGATCCTCATCCCCACACATTGACCAAAAGCCTGTCACCTATTGCACTGTCTGAAGATGATACAGATGTTTTATCACTGCTCTTCAAGGAATTGGAAAAAGCTTTAAGAAGCACATTAGATAACTCGTGACCCATTGTATAATCCTTACCAAGCACTCATGTACCCAGAGACCTGTGTTGCACCCCCGTGCAACCTCCCCGCCCCCTGGTACCACTTGCACACTTCCATGCCCCTCCACACCCTCCCAGATGGAGAGGGCATGTAGGAGCACAGGACTGGTGGGAAAGGGACCCAGAGATGCATATCTTAGATATTGCCTTGAGATACTGAAAACCACATAGGTGGCAAATGGGAATTTAATTGAACAAGTAAATGTTTGATAGTACCTTTAAAGCTTGGAAAGCTCAGGTCAAATAGACTGCTGAAAACACTCAAAAGTTTAGTTCCAATTAGATTTGGGTTTGTTTGTTTTTTAGCTGAAAAGTTATTTTAGATCCAGAGGCCCTAAAGATCTTTGAAGGGGGGGGGGGGAATACTTCAGTTGTTGAATGGGACACAAATTCTCTACGTACTCATGGAAAATTTTCAGTTCTGGAACTAGTCCAGTCTAAATTTTGTGATCTGTTTTATGTGTATTTGGTAGGAGGCATTGTGCTTAGAATTGGAGTTTATAGCAGATGAGCCTCATTTGGATATGCATTTTTAACCAACATCTAATGTTATATTTATTTCAACCAGCGCACTCTGTGTCGATCTTATAATAAAACCGTCACTTCTCTTATCTGTTCTTCTCCTGATACCAATAATATCTTAGACTTAGAGAAACTGCGTATTATATTTTGTCTTCATCTCAAGTTGATTACAGATAATTAAAACTTTATTTAATAGTAATATTTTATAAACAGATAGTATACAATAGAATATGAGCAATTATTTATCTTTAAAGAAGTTTATCAAGAAAGCTCTTCCATCATGCTTTATTGCAGACTGAAACAGTGAATCAAGGACAGCAAAGAGATGTAGAAAATTCTAATGCCTTTGATGTCATATGATGGCCATCCAGATGTGTGCGGTCCAAATGCAGTAGCCCTAGCTCTTTTTTCTCGGTGTCCTTCGCTTCCTGGCTGCTTTTCTTCCAAGAAATTAGCCTATTAGCCCTCTATTTAATTCTAACATGGTAGCAAATACCTCCTTGCAAGATTCATCCAAAAATAACTGTGTCATTTTCTAACTTCTCTAACGTTATAATGCTGAGGCGTGACAAAGAGGTTTCCATTGCGTCAGTTTCATGCCCTGACCTTCACACCTTTGTTTTAGGAAAATATTAAAAAGTTGCTTATTTTTAAGGAAATTGCCCTTGAGAGAAAGGAAAGGTGGAAATGGTAAGACTTCACCATCTCCTCTTTTATAGGGGCTTCCAATATCACCTGAGATTGCCATTTCAATCTTAGTGTATTCAACATACAATTGTGCATGTTGAATCTTTCATCTGATCAACATAGGGGCATTTCTAAGCAGAATGACAAGCACTGTGCTTGCTCTGTATGCCATTGAAGTGGAAGTGGGCTGAGTCTTTATAAACTTAAAAGGATGCACTTGGGATGCTTTAATTTTTAATTCTATTCCCCACCTCCTTTCAACTTCTCATGTGTATTATATGAATAAATGGCATCAACTGACAACTGCCCACTATAAACTTATTATGCTGCACGTCTTTTCCCACAAATTCTTGTTGTTAATATATTGATTTTAAAAAAAAGTTGCTTCAAGACCAGGTACTACATTATGCACTTTAAAAAAAAATTAACCATACTCTTATTTTTTTTTCCAGAAGAAAATTGAAAAAAAACAACAACCCTGGAACAAAATAAAAGTATGGTTAATACAAGCAGAAAAAAATATATTTCTGAATCAAAAACCAGCAGATTCAATTATTCTTTTGCCTGTTTTATGATTATAATATTTTTATTATTTGTGTTTTGAAATACCCATTTGTCACATTCATATTTTCTCTCTCCATATATAAAAATTGTAGAATATCGGTTTGCATACCTTAAAAAATACAGAGAGTCCAAGCACGATACTTTTCACCGGGCAGAATGGATGCTAAAACGTCTTCTGCCAACGTGTCTTGGGAATAATGTAAATGTACTGTTTTCAAAAGCAGCATTGCGGCACAGCAAATAACCAGCGGATATTCCTAACTCATTTTTGAATTGTATCTTTAATGATTTCTCTTGACAATTCTTCTTGCAGGGGGCTGCTCTATGCAGTTACAGCCGGCTACAACCAGGCATTGCAACCCAGCCTGCAAAAAACCCTTCTCATACTGTACACAGGTAATTCAGATGGTGCCCTTTACTTCGTTGGAAAGAACCAATTATTTTTAGAGTGTAAAACAAAGCAAAATCAAAAAGCTCCCAACTGACCAGAGACCTAATCGGGCATGCACAGGACACTATCCATTCAGTAAGTTGAATATATAGCCTTACTGATGAAAGGGGATATGTGAAGAAAACATACATGTGGGTAACTGCAAGAAAATACTTGCTTTTTTTCCACAAAAAATCAGTTTGGAACATGAAAGGCAGGTTTTAAATATAGAAATATAGAAGCTGTGAATGAAAAGAACATATAAATGTTCACCTCCAGTGACATCAGGAACTCAATCCCTTCCCATGTGAAGCATAATCATTTGTGTTCTTAGAATCCTTTGGGATTTCTTTGGAACACTGAAATGAAACAACAGATCTTCTGCAATGTTTTTTTTTTATTGACCTGTATCCCGTCTTTATTATTTTATAAGTATCTCAGGGCAGCCAACATACCTAACGTTCCTTCCTCCTCCTATTTTCCCCACAGCAACAACCCTGTGAATGAGTTGGGCTGAAAAAAAAGCAACTGGCCCAAAGTCATCTAGGCAGCTTTCATTTCTAAGGTGGGACTAGAACTCACCGTCTCCTGGTTTTTAACTTGGTGCCTTAAGAAGTAGACTAAAGTGGCTCTCTTCTCTGCCTTTTAATTCTGATCTTAAGAGAAAAGGAAGCAACCCAAGTTACTTCCTCCAATGATTATAAGCAAAGGGTCATTGACTGAGATGGGTAGCAATAGAAAGTAAGTAAGTAAGTAAGTAAGTAAGTAAGTAAGTAAGTAAGTAAGTAAGTAAGTAAGGAAAGAAAGAAAGAAAGAAAGAAAAGAAAGAAAGAAAGAAAGAAAGAAAGAAAGAAAGAAAGAAAGAAAGAAAGAAAGAAAGAAAGAAAGAAAGAAAGAAAGAAAAAGTAGGTAAGTAAGTAAGCAAGCAAGCAAGCAAATAAGCAAGCCAGCAAGCCAATAATTCAGGGACAATGTACCTTCAGACTTTCAGTCCACAGGGAACTTATATCCTGATTTTTGAAAGAGAGTTTGAAGTCCATACCTGTTCCTATATTTTGGGAGATAGAAGCACAATGAAACAGCATTTGACAGCAGCTTTCACAGCTGCTACAATTTATATGTTTCCCATATCATTATATAAGCTCCTTGGAAAGTTAACAGTGGGACAATGGCTGCTGCTGTCAGCCTTCACAGAGGTGAAGCTATGTCACGTCTGTTCATCTAGAACCTTTCCAGTTCTGTATGAGAGGACATATGTGCTTTCTCATATCATCCATCCATATAGGAACTCCTTCCATGGATTATTATTTTTTTCCAGATGTCAGTATGACAAGACATCTTGGCATAAAATAGATTCAAAAACTCCCGGATAAAATGTGAAGGGGGCAGTGGGGAGGGAATCCCAGGTATCTAAAATGCATAGTAGAGAAAGAGAAATATTTTTACAAACTAACCCTTCTGAGAATTTGCATGGGTATGTTTTTAGATTTTAATCCCACCTTTATTATTTTTACAAGGCAGTTAAAATACTTAATAATCCTCCTCTTTTCCCCCACAATAAGAACCCTGTGAGATGGATTGGGCTGAGAGAGAGAGAGTGATTGGCCCAAGGTCACCCAGTTGGCTTTCGTGCCTAAAGCAGAACTAGAACTCGCCATCTCCTGGCTTCTAGCCTGATGTCTCAATCACTACACTATATCAAATTGGCTCTCAAACTGTATTTTAAAACACAGTTAAAATGAATAGCCTTTGGGGGGCTGTTACCTGGTTTGATTTCATGCTAAGGACAAATCCATACAACCTCCACACAAGACCACACCCATTAACCATTTCCCAAACGTACAACCACACTCCTCTGCCTATATCTCAGTATCCTTCTGCAGCTGAGGACAGCTGAAGGTTTTACATTCTGCAAGTGGTGTTCTCCCTAATATCTCACATCAAGACGCTAGGAGCAAAGGTAAGGTGTGTTGATGTGCCTCCAGCTCTTGCCTGAAATAACATCTTGTTCTTTTTATATTGTTAGTTGCCCAGAATTATGAATTTGAGATGGGCAGCTATATAAAATAATTATTCTCTCTCTCTCTCTCTCTCTCTCTCTCTCTCTCTCTCTCTCTCTCTCTCTCTCTCTCTCTCTCTCTCTCTTCCTATCCCTATCCCTCTATTTCTATCCCATCTGTATTATTTTCTGTCAATCAGTACATTAGTATGGTGAAATACAGAAACTGCTTTTGCTTTGACATTCATGCAGCCTTACCATCAGATTTAAAATACTTACATTTTGATGCATAACACAATGCAAGCCCTATGCATCTACTCTAAATAGATGTCAGGTCAAGCTGGCCACCAGTCCGTCCAGACAGAGTTGCAGCCTTAAATGAACAACATCTCATTTGAGAGGGAAAACGTTTTACTTTCATCGCTGCAGGGTTTTGAGCTGGGTTCTTTCGGTAAGATGGATTTTTGTGTTCGGAGT
The DNA here is from genome assembly GCF_049901735.1 of Notechis scutatus. Taxonomy (NCBI): domain Eukaryota; kingdom Metazoa; phylum Chordata; class Lepidosauria; order Squamata; family Elapidae; genus Notechis; species Notechis scutatus. The sequence goes on along the minus strand of NC_142009.1, from coordinate 208,893,219 downwards.
TTCTGTTGCAACCCATTTATCCAGGCTCATTAAAAGAAGGAACAGGCACTCCATTGTTCTGTTATATTTAGTATGGCTTAAAAAGCTTTGAAAGATATTGGCAATTTACAGTAAGTCCTTGGTCTAGGTTGGGCTTTCAGTTAAGATAATAAAAGCATCTGGCACTAGGTTAACTGGGGTGCACCCAGCAGTCCCCCAGTGGAAACATTTTCTGGGAATGAAAACTTTCTGAACTACTTTTCTCCTTGTTACCTAGGGTGCCATCTGTGGCTGTGAGAGAGGCTACACTGAAATCATGAGATCAAATGGTTTCCTGGATTACTGCATGAAGATACCCGGTTTAGCAGATAAGAAAGCTGATGTTAAAACAAATGCTGCCAAGCATAAACCTATCAATTCCAAAATGCATGACATTTTCAAAGGATGGTCAATTCAGCCTTTTAACCCAGGTAAAAATAACAAATTGTTGGCATGATGTTCTATCTCTCTCTCTCTCTCTTTTTTCTCTCCCTCTCTTAATTTGAAAAGTAAGCTTCATGCTCAGTGAATCACATAACCAGAACTACACTAGAGGATATACAAACTCTCATTTGTAATATAATCATATGAATATCATTAGCATAAAATTGTGCAAGAGCATTATTCTGTAGAATGACCTGGGATTTCAGTTTACAATGCTGAAGCTAATGACATTCTCTTCACTGATTAATCAGAAATATAAATAGGAGAGATTCTCCTACAAGGAGGAGAGAGAAAAACATAAAGGTCAATGTAAAGCATGAGACTTTCTCCATACCTGTGATCTGTGTTCAAACATAGCCGCCAAACACTGCAATGTTACAGCGCAGTATATAATCCAATCACAAGTTGGAATCCTACAGTTGCAGGATACCTGCTGTTCGGTATATTTTCCATTATTCCATTATTTGGCCTCCTTACTCTTTTTCTCATAAGATGCCACTTCCCTGTTAGCCCTGTGATTTAGCATGATTCTTCAGTTATTTCTGTAAAGATTGGTATGGTTTGTAGATGAGTTTAGCCAGCCCTTCAGGTTTGGAGAGATTTTGCCAGCAAATTCAGGAAGTAATGGTTATAAGGGTTCCTATTTTTAACTGACAGAAAATAAGCAAAATGCACACTTCGCACCAAATGTATTATTTTGTTCCCCTTTCTCAGATGGAAAACTTAAAATCTGGGTATATGGCGTATCAGCTGGCGGGTTTCTCATTATAGTTTTCCTAATCTTCACCTCCTATCTTCTTTGGTATGTATTCTGTACTTGCTTCTAACCCTGTTAATTCTGTTTCTAGATGTTGGATTTAGATTTAGTCATTTGGAAATAAATTAGAAGGGCTGAAATTCATTGGTACTCAAAGTTGCAAATAGCTTTCAGAGATTAAAATTCAGGGGTTACTTTATATTCTGTGTAATTAGAAAGCTAAGTATCACTTGAAAGCCTTTTCAGACGTTCACATTATTTACAGGTTTAGTTTAGTCTATAAAGGATGCTCCAATCCTTTTATTTACAGTAGGTTGTCCCAAAGGTGCTTTTTCAAGAGGCAACTGGACTTTCTTGTCTTGAAGACGTTTCATTTCTCATCCCAGAAGCTTCTTCAGCTCTGACTGGATGGTGGGGAATGGAAGGATTTATACTCCTTGCAGACAGCTGGTCATTTGCAATTTTTTAGCCAGTTGTTTAGGCCACCTGGAGGTTTATTGGTGCAATCAGGATCACCTGAGTTGTGCAAATGGATGTGGAGCCTTCTTGGAACTGCTGAAAGGACTGTGTTGTAGACTGGAGATAGATGATGTCCTTCTCCCTCTCCCTCTGTTGAGAGAGGGCTGTTCAGTTTTGACATAGATGGCCTCTCTAAAAGAATGCAAACGCCCAGCTTGTCTGCAAGGAGTATAAATCCTTTCATTCCCCACCATCCAGTCAGAGCTGAAGAAGCTTCTTGGATGAGAAGTGAAACGTCTTCAAAGAAAAACAAGAAAGTCCAGTTGCCTTTTGAAAAAGCATCTTTGGGACAACTATGACCTGGATGACTGAGAATCTCCATAGACATTTTATTTAAGTTGATATGTATGCGTGTATGCGTATATTCTTTTTACAACCCTTTATTTGGGGTGGAGCCAGGGTGACTTAATGGAATGGAGTATTTTCTGTTCAGATCCCCTTCTTGATGCCTATGTGGAATTTGCAGCAGATATTTTCTCTTTGCGCCCTGTTAGAGAAACATCCACTCCCTAGGATTGAACTCTCAACCTTCCAAGTGGGAGGCAAGCGTCTTCACCTCTATGCCACCATGGCAGTATATACATACATATAGACTGATAGATGTATTCATATTCATTCGTGCCCAAGAGAGGATAAGGTGCGCAGATAGAGTTTTATTCAATGGTATCAGCATATTGGTTCTTAACTGATAAAAAGTTTTTAATTTTAGCAGTAGTTTGTCTCTTCTTTTGTAGGAACTATTATGAAATGGCTCTGGGCTAATGGGCTTGTGGAAGTAAACTAGAGAATTGGATATTTTGTATTTTATTATCACAAATACCAACATAATGTGGAGCAACATTTATTTATTTATCAAATTTATACACCACCCATCTCAATGTCTAAGTGACTCTGGACAAATAGTAATAAAATATTATTATTAGTTATTTTCACTATTGTATAATTAAAACTTTGCTTATTTTAATTTATATTTTAAAACTTGATTTAATTTTAAAAATATTCTCAAACACGCATACAGGTCTTTTTTTTTTTTTTAAGATTGCAACCACGTTACTGAATTCATCCTTCAGCAGTTTATTTATTCATTACCCATCTTTATTGTTTTTATAAATAACTCAAGGCAGCGAAGATTTCCAACACATTTTCCTCCACCTGTTTTCTGATTTTACTTTAGTGGATAGGGTTCATTTTTCTGAGGGTATTTTTTTTTTTAATGGTGGTTCAGGAAGAGATGCTGTTTTAAGGGGCTTTTAGACTATGCAAAGGCTAATGACGTTTTATTGCTGTTCTATGTCACCAAAAAATGGTGGGAAAGCATGTCATTTTTAGGGATTTGTCATTGAATATACACAAGTATGGTCAAGGGCTGCAGAAAGAAAGGAAGTATGCCGGTAGGCCTCGACCACAATTGACCCCAAAACTCCTGTTGCTAAGCAAGACAGTTTTGTCCTACTTTGCTACCTTCCTTGCCTCAGTTGTTAAGTTAGTAAGATGATTGTTAAGTGAATCTGGATTCCCCATTGACTTGGGTTGACAGAAGTTCGCAAAAGGTGATCAGAAGATCCTAGAACACTGCAACCAATTCAGCAGGTTCTGACCGGTTCTGGAGAACCAGTAGCAGAAACTTTTAGTAGTTTGGAGAACCGGCAAATACCACCTCTGACTGGCCCTTCCCCCATCTATTCTCTGCCTCCCGAGTCCCAGCTGATTGGCTGGGTCTTCTTTTGTTGCCCTGCACAGGAGAACAGAGCTGGAAAGCAGGTTAGCGGGGTGGGGAGGGAATGGGGATTTTACAATATCCTTCCCCTGCCATTCTCACCAAGCCACGCCCACCAAGCCACACCCACAGAACCGGTAGTAAAAAAAAAAATTGAATCCCACCACGGACTGCAACCATCATCAATATGAGTTCAGTTGCCAAGCACCTGAATTTTGATCACATGACCAATGTCAGATTTTCTTTTTTCAACTTTCAATTTCCAAACCTCAGGGGTGCTCAAAAGTTGTGACACGCTTTGGAGATTGTAAAGATATTTAGGTTGCTTTAATATAATGTAATGTGCTTGGTAAGTAACTTACATAAATGTCGTAACTTTTTAACATTTTGTTTGTTTCATGTCTGCAACAGTCATAAGTGTGAAAAACAGTCCTAAGTATTTTTTTTCCAGTACCATTATAACTTCAGACTGTGACTGAATGGTTATAAGTCAAAGACTACCTGTATGCATTTCTCAAATAGCCCACAATTCTATGGTTTCTGCTTTTTCTACCTATGGCCTATGTGTGTGGAGACGGAAGTTAAAATAACTTCAGTTTAACCTCCCAGTTTTGAAAAGGGAAACCCTTTAACTTTGGGGTTTAACTTTGCCTGGATTTAAGATGGGGTTTAACTTTCCCTTGATTGTGCCCCAAATGAAGGATTCAGTTCACCTGTTTGGTTTCCTTAAACAAATGAATGTTTTTCTTCCTTTTCAGCAAAAACCCAAAACAGCCACAACATACTCCTCCGCCGCAGAAGTGTCTGACTTTAGCCTACGATGGAGATGTTGATATGTAAGATGGAAACCACCACCCAAATGTAGACATTGACTGCCTTAACCGCTGTCCCCACCCACCACCCACCCCCGCCTCTTTTGATACAAGATTCCAGCTGATGAGTTTGGGTTTTATTTTTGTTCTTTGGGAGAATCTGGCATCTGATATAATTGGGCAGAATATAACTTCCAAACTTGACCAGTTTTACCTTTTAGCATATCTGAAACATGGTATGACTCTTTATGACTCTTCCCCAGAGGGGACCTCAAGAATTACATCTCTTCCTTTTTAACCATAGGAATAAGGACAAATGAGAAGTTCTACAGTCTTCTACTTATTTTTTTTTATCTTTTATTTTTGAAAGCATGACAATCCTGTGCGGGGGGAGATAAAATTACATTTACTGTAAAGGACAAACTGGACGCTATGTCATTATGCACTATATTAGTGCAGTTTCTTTCTTCTTCACCACTTTCAACCATGGGTTTTCTAGAGTTTATATTTGAGTTACATTTGAAACTATTGAAAGATCCAGAGTTCTTTGATTTCCAGACTGACTCAGTTTCTTAGATCACAAAATAATCTGATTTTCCTTCTGCCAAAGGAGATAACAATGAACGAGAAATTTTGCAGCGTATAATCCAGGCCATTTTTTTTATTCATGAGAAGGTTTTTCTTTCTTCCTTGTTGGACAAATGTATTAATGACTAATTGGCATTAAGCCATTTAGGTGTATTTTAAATATTGAAAACTTTAATTCAGTCAGTTAATATACATTCTGATTTTGTAATTTAAATTTTATTACCTGCAATTATTTATGATTCTTTTTTTAAAAAAAGTTCTCTGACTTTATTTATTACACACACAGAAACACACAAACAAGCTGTTTGTACAAGATCTTGCTTTTTAAAAAAGTTTACAAGTCTACATTTGGAACATCTTGAAGAAGATATGTATATGTAGTAGTAAATGTTGCAAGTACGAAAGTGCCATCTTGTGGTATTGACATGTATTTATACATAAATAAAAAAAACTAAAGGGTGTGGGAATGTTGATGCAAATACATTGCAATGTCTGTTATTAAAAAAGATTTTGCTTTTTCGTCCTTTGAGAGCAAAGTCTAATCAAACTATAATTATGAGCAAACTCTGAGACAGGGAGACTCAGAATGGATTCCTGAAGTAATTACACATTATAAATTCATTAAAGGAAATCCCAACATGTTTCCAGCTGAAATTATTGTTCATTAGGCACACGTTGTTTCTGAATAAAACTATATCAGAGCTCCCCAAGCAGTACCTTTCCATCATTGGACATATCAGCAGTTAAAGTAACCGAATACTGTATAGAAGCAACTAAGGCCAAATTATGGAATGCCCATTTTAAAATCAGCTAAAAATATTTCTGTCAATTTTCCAAATGATTTCAGCCTCAGGAGAAAAGTCTAAAGTAGGAAAAAGAAGAAAATGAAAGATGCAAATAACTATATAAAGCATTATTTTTCAAAAGGGAAGAGTTAACACTATGGGGATGGAAGGGGTTGCCTTCTATGGGGCTGTTCACAATGGAAAGGGGTGTTAAGGCTATTAGCAAACTGCACCCTGGAAGAATATAATAGTAATTAAAACTCATACTTCCTTCCTCTTTTTTCAAGTTTAAATCAGATATTGCAGTCATATTTTGATGGGGAGAATGCATAACAAAGTCATAGTTCCTTCAGCTGAAATTTTGGCCCTCCCCAATGTCATCAAACATATAAAAAGTCTTCCCCAGTTGCCATGCACAATGGTCTATTTATTCCATAGAGTCCTTTTCTCCCGCTCCCTTACCTGTCATACCATCAACTGGTTACATTTCTTTAAAAAAAATCCTTCTAACTAAGGTTGGCATTTGGCTACACATTCTGCAGACAATGGCAAATATTTAGTCGATTTTCTTTTGGCTGCCATTGTCTGAAGTATACAGGTAAGATGCAGCTACTGAAAAAGTATTGTTGAAGAGCTGGAATTTGAGTTTTTGCTGTGTAGAAACTGAAAAGTACTCGAAGAACATTATGTGAGGAGAGGAGAGGAGGTGCCATTCTTACAAAAAACACAACTTCCTGCCTAAAGCCTAAAAATACAGAATGTGATTTTTTTTGTGTGTCATTCCTAAAACATAGCAGGTAGTTGTGCAACCAATCAAATTTGTATATGAAAAAGTTTTTAAAGAGAAACTCCAGACTATAAAAAGAATTGTATGCAGAAAGAGGAAGCGTAAGACAACTTCACATTCACAAATGCCAAGTGAAATTAATAATCCTGGTTGAACAAGATTTTATTTGGCTTTTAGTACACTGTCAGGGTTCATTGCATAAAGGATGGTTGGAGAGAAATTATCTGAGCCTCCTGTATGTATGTTATCAGGCAGGCCCTCCTTACTTTTTGAACATTATCCTCTGCTTCATAGCATATGGAGAAAGGCAAACTATTTTTTTTCAATCAAGCAGTTCTCTGGATCTCCTCAGTTATAACCAGCTAATCAGAAATAATTTACTGACTCAGTTTCCTTGGGAACTTTAGTGGAATTATAATGATGCAGTCTTTTTGCACGTGCCTTTGTATATATGTAGAGATGTTTAGGAAAAGTGAAGAATGGATTCCATTTATTCAGGCCACTCTGTGTAGAATCAATTTACCATATGGTTTGAGGAATGCTATTGTGGCCTGTCCAAACCTAGGATGAATTCTGGAATTCAGCCAGTCTGGGCAATGATGCTGTAATTCCTAAGTATCCTCTTCCTTTTGCAAAGCCAAATCAGTCCCTTGGATTTATTAAAGAGCAGGGAGCAATGTAGCATCTGGGACAACAGTTTAAGTTCACTGGAGGCAATCTCTAGATAAATCAAACTGACTCATTAGGATCCCCACTCCATGGTAATGAAGAATGATATTTCTCTGCCACTATTGTGTTCACACGGAAGAGATCATATTTTGTTTTTCAAAATGTGGCCTTATTATCCAACTCCAAGGTAACTGATAGTACTTTTCAATATTATCTGAACAAAATTATGAGCTGAATGATTGAGAACTAACTGAAATTAAATCTATACAACACTGAGGTGCTACCAAAAAATTGGACTCAGAAACTGGGATTCACCCTGTCTTGGATGGAGTTGCAAGATTACCCCAAAGATCAGTTCTTCAGTCTGAGTACATTTCCTGTTTCTTGAGGAACATAGGAATCTCATGTTGTGGCTCTGACAAGAAGAACATCTACACAGTAGCATTTAGTGGGTCTATTCCTGTACTAGTCAAAACTGGGAGCATGTTTCCATGTCTTGCTTTACTTCAACATGACCTTGAAGATTAATGTATCCAAGTAGGGTTCCTTCAAACAAATGTCCAGGATTCAACTTCACAGAGCCCTAATCGATAAACTGCTGAGAGCATCTGATGCATGTGTTGAAAGTATCAGTTACCAACCATTTTTCTAGTCGGAAAATAAGGTGTTTCTGTTAATTTTTGAAGCCCTAAAGAGCTTAGGCGGTCCCCAACCCCCCCCCCCCCCATAGCCGTTTCATGACTTCGGTGAAGCCTTTTCACTCCCCCTCTCCCCCCCCTTTGAAATCCTTCGGTGACATCCGAGTGATTTTAAAAACACCGAACGGGCCCGGCTGTCCCGATTGCTTAGTGTCCAAATATTTTAAGGGCTAGCTTTACTATTATTAACCTATTTGAGTTTTCTCTTGTATGATTCCCAAACTATTCAGTGTTTAGATTTCTATGTTTCAAAAATTAGTGCAAACACACCTCTTGAAAGGTGGGATACAAATCAAACACCCAGGTATGCGTGCAAATACATACACTTTAAACTTTGAATTCCTAAACCTACAGTCACATAGCATTACCCTTATATGCTATTGTTTTCTTCAATGTAAGATAGTAAAATGGAGGATACAACTTCGTATTATAGAGCTGTGCTACCACTTAAATGCTCCCCTACAATTTTAAAAATCTTCCTGTAAATCACATTAAAAAATATGGCTCTCCAAATGTTGCAAGCAAACTCCCATCACTCCTAGCCAGCATGAACAATTCTCAGAAGTGACAGAATATGCAACAAGAGAGTGGGAACCTAAGATTGTCCTTTCACAGTGTTTTTTCTTAGTTTAGCAAATTCTAGGAATTGAAGTCCACCTATCTAAAAGTTGCCAAGGTTGGCAAACACTGTCATATCATATATAGGATGGCAAATCTGGCAAGTTGTCTGAATTCAATTCCTGTTTCTGCATTAAATCATCCAGAAACCATAAATTTTAGACTTTTTAAAAATAAAAACACTTTTTTTATGTATCTAAAAAATGCTGCTTGAATATTTGCATTTTATCCACCTGGCTTATGAAGGTTATACAATCAATCCTGTATGCAGGACTCAAATCACAGGAAAGCATTTTCCATTTGAATCCATTTTTCAGAACCTCACAGTATTTTCTGTTGCAGAAGTTCCACAAAGTTCAGGCCAACATAAACTGCATACATCTGGCTCATACGCATTGGCAGTTAGCATGCTAATAGCAGGAACCTACATGTTCGTTTGGCATTTTCAGACTGTACACCAAAGCCATTAAATGGCATCCATTGATCTCAGAGAAGCTGATGAAGGACTTTGTGACCTGCAATTTATTGCTCAACTGCAGCTTTTTTGTTTTCAGCACTTCTCACAAATGCGTGAGCTAATCAATCAGCCAGATGCACCTGCCACGTTGGGTAGTAGTACCACTTAAATAATTAACTCGTTTGGATGAGCCACTTCCATCGCTTTCTTAAGAGGATGGTTGACAAGACTTGATGGATGGGAACAAAAAGTTGACTGTAAAGGAAACAGGCCTGCTAATCTGAGCGTCAGAGAAAAGCTGGTTTTGAAAACCTGGTAAGATGTCGATCCTAGAGCAGGCCTGGGACCCATCTTTAGCAAGCATCAGAACACAGAAAGGGGCCACAGGTTGCCAGCTTAACTGAAAAGCCCTGGATAATCATCTGCTGAACTTTCCTTTACAATGGTCAAGAAGGTTTGTTCCCTGGGAAAAAGGCATCTTCTTTTCAATCTTAGCCTTTCAAAATTATCTTTTGATAATTTTGGTAAGAATTCTCAGTTCAGGACTATAAAAATCCAGAGTACCACTAGATGGCAGTAAAGAGAGGGTTCACATATATCTTCTGCCATCTAGCTCTTTTATTACTTTTCTCAGGCAGAAATCATGTGTCGCGCCCCTATCGGAATCTGATTCAGAGGGGGAGCAGAGCAGCTGACAGGGAGGGGGAGTGTTTAAAAAGGGAAGCTGCACACAGCAAAGTTGGGGGCAAATCGTGAATTATCTGGTATCGTGGAGGCTTATCTGGGTTCCTGGCGTCTTCCCAACTGTGCGTGTTTTGCTGGGCTTTCAAGTCTGCAATTCCTTCTCCTTCCTTGTCCAGTTAATTACTGCAACATGGTTTATTTGGATTTTTATTTACAGTTTGTATGTACTTTGTTTTCGAACTGAATTTCCTCCACTAAAAGACTGTTCTTGGGAGAGTTTTTTTTCTTCAGCTGAAGGTAACCTGGACATTGGGGGCAAAGTTGGAGGTATTAAAGGGACATTTCTTGCTTATTTGACTGTGTTGCCTTTAAGCCACACCCCGGGTCATCACATCATGGAGGAAAGTGCTAATTCTGATGGTGGGGTTTTCTGGCACACACAGACGTTTTGCACTGACCTAAGGATCCACAGCTACTCAACACGTTCCAGTTTGAAAAAGCCTGCGATGATAGTGAAGGGAAAGACTGGGATTTTTTTGAATCCATGTACACATACCCTTTGATGGCAATCCATCCATAAGAATCCGAATAAGAATGCTTCTAACTCAAATGAAATCAAATTTTTATTACAGTCAAAAGACCAACATAAAGAGGGCAGGACACACAATTTAAAAAGCACCAAAGATACAATAGAAAATATAGAAAGCTAAATATATTAACAAACATAAACAAAGGTTTAAAAAAAAATCTCAAAAGCATCTAAAAGCATCCAAAAGCTTCTATCTACCGTAGAAGCATTAGATCAGTATAGGAGAGCATGGCAAACTCACAATACAAAGAACTCTAAAATAAGGAGCTGGTTCATGACACAGCTCCCCTTTTTGACAGATTTTAAGTGCTGCTGCGTTGGCAGCATTATGTGTTGTAGCAGGCTTGGTATCTGAAAGCAGCAGAGAAGGGTAGAATTGGTGCATCCCGGGTATTTATGCAATAATGGTGAAATGAAAAATGTCTCTTTAGTACAGGCACTGGAGAAGTCCAGGTTCTGTTGTTTCTACATGTCTGGAGTCATGGGCAGCGGTGGGATTCAGCCAGTTCACCACAGTTCAGGAGAACTGGTTATTAACTTTCTGAGCAGTTTGGTGAAACTGGTTGTTGGAAGAAATAATGAGGGCAGAGAACCGAATGTAAAATTATTTGAATCCCACCACTGGTCATGGGGGCATTGTTTGAGGAGGGCATTTTCTATTTTATGGACAGCTGAGGTGACCTGACATCATGCCAGAGTAAACTTCCAGATTAGTTAGGAATGACATAGGAGAGGCAGAATAATTGTTGTGTTCACTGACAATAAAGGTTGGGGACAGAGGTGATATTCAGCAGGTTCTGACCAGTTCTGGAGAACCGGTAGTGGAAATTTTGAGTTAGTTCAGGGAACTGGCAAATACCACATGGAGATTTTACAGCATCCTTCCCCTGCCCCGCCCACCAAGCCATGCCCACAGAACCGATAGTAAAAAAAAAAATTGAATCCTACCATTGGTTGGGGACCTGGTTAGGTCAAATGGGCCCTCAGTGTTCAATGAGAGCTTTGGCCTGATCATATATCATGCTAAGTAGAAGAAGGCAAACTGGTATTGTTGAGAATATGGTTGCGTTGTCTTCATTACCTTGGCTGTAATATCATTTAATTGTTGAGAGAATTGTTGCATTGTCTATATCACCTTGGCTGCAATATCATTTAGCCTTTACGATATAAAGTTCAACATTTCTACAGACAGAAAGCAAAGCTCATGGAAAGGTGGAGTGATGGAACTGTGGGCGTTCCAAGAGGTTATTCCCTTGCTCAGGGGAGTGAGTTGGACTGAGTCTTTGAAGCGTTGTAGAGGAGATCTCTCTTGTGCAGTGGTGGGATTCAATTTTTTTTACTACTGGTTCTGTGGCTTTGTGGGCGTGGCAGGGGAAAGGATACTGTAAAATCTCCAGTCAGAGGTGGAATTTGCCACTTCTCTGAGCTATTCAAAATTTCGGCTACCGGTTCTCCAGACCTAGTCAGAACCTGAATACCACCTCTGCTCTTGTGGCTGGGTTCAGGGTTGTTATAATATTTTTGAAGGTGAAAGGGAACCTGAAACAGTGGATCTGTTACTCACGTGTTTTTTTTTTTTTTTTGTCTCTGCATTGGGGAGATAGGAGTTGATCCTCATCTGTCTCTCTGCTTTGTTGGATTCATGGATCCCAGTATCATTACTAGGGTTGATCTTGGATCTTTTTCTCTCTCTCTCTCTCTCTCTCTCTCTTTTGCCTCTGGATGGCATTTTGGGGGCTATAGTATTAAGCCAGAAGGGATGCGGCCTATCACGAGCCAAGATCTTTTTTTCACACTTACTTTAGTGTGTTGTCATTTTGGTTCCTCTTCTGCTAACTCAGATAAGCAGCAGTGTCAGCAAGGCTGGCAGGCAGGTAGGCTCCAAGCAGGCAAAATATCTAACTCGGCATTGTACTACATTTACCAAAAGGGAAGGCTTATATCGCAACACGACACCCACTGTCTTGCCCATTTTGACCTGCACATAGCATGGATGCTCCTACAGACAAGAATCCAGGGTGGGTCTCCAATAAATACAAATACAAACATTAATTACCTTCTTGTTAATTATCCGAGCACTGAAGTGAGCATTCCAAAGGGCAGAAAAATGGAGAAAGGTATGCTTCACTGACACTGTCACACCCACTGTGGTTTGATTTATTTATTTTTTCGGTACCACCTTGTGGATACTACTGATTTGGGTGGAAGACGGGGACCCTTGACTGGGGGAGCTAGAAGTCCAGCTCATCCTTCCAACTGCTTTCATTATGATTGCTTATTATCATCACAAGAATCTGATCTAAAGCAACAACACTAGACTAAACAACTGCACTAGACTAAACTAAATCAACAACACTAGACTAAACAACTGCCTCGATCTCATCTTCTGCAACAGTTTGAACCTAATTTACGGAATACAAACTAAAGAACCCTTTTCCAGTAGTGACCACAATATGATCGACTTTTGTCTCAACATACATCCACACAAAAATCACCACAATGATGTAATCCCCTATTGTAACTTCAAAAAAGGCAACTATGATCTTATAGACAATGATCTCTCATCCCTTGATTGGCAATCTCTATTCACTGGATGCAATACCGTTGAAGACCATTGTAACATATTTTGAAGTCAAAAGAGTCATCAAACTATATGTTCCAACAACAACTCCCAAAACAAAACAAAAAAGCAGATTACCCATATCAATAAGGAAACTTCAATCCAAAAAGAGATCACTCTGGCGGAAAAACAAATCTGGTCACGTTGCCAATTTCAAAACCGATACAAAAATTTATGCCACCAGATAAAGACTGAATGCACCAATTATCACATTAAACAAGAGGAAAACCTTCTAAGCACCAATTCCACCCGAGCTTTTTACAATTTTGTAAACAACAAACTAAAAGACTCAAGGTCCATCCCTCCCTTGATAGGACCTGATGGTAAAGACTGCAACGACGACACCATTAAAGCCAACATCTTTAACACATTCTTGGCTCAGTATTTGTAAACAGCAATGGATCATGTCCACTATTTCCTAGCCGTACCACAGATAACAACAATGATCTAATACATATCGATTTCACAGAAGACAATGTCGAAAAATCACTACGCAATCTAAAACCATCTCTATCTATTGGACCGGATGGAATATGTGCCTACTTCTTAAGAAAGCTATCCACTGCCATAGCCAAACCTCTAAGCATAATCTTTGAAAAATCTTTCAGGACCAGCTCCTTGCCTAACCTATGGTCACAAGCCACAGTCATCCCCATCTTCAAAAAGGGAGACCCAAGCCTAGTTGAAAATTACAGGCCAATCTCCTTATGCTGCGTCACCTGTAAAGTCATGGAATCAATTATTAACCAATCCATCATCCTCCACTTAGAGTCAAACAACCTACTCTCCAATAAACAATTTGGTTTCAGAAAAAAACTATCCTGTAATCTGCAACTCTTACACTGCAAAAACATATGGACGACACAACTCGACCAGGCAAAGCAATTGACGCAATCTACATAGACTTCTGTAAAGCCTTTGATTCAGTGGTACACAACAAACTACTCCTAAAAATAAAATCCTATGGTATCTCTGGACAACTGAATAACTGGATAGAAGCATTCCTGTCAAACAGACAACAAATGGTCAAAATCGGGAGCGTTCTATCAAATCCAGTACCTGTCAATAGTGGTGTCCCCCAGGGCAGTGTTCTAGGACCAACTCTCTTCATACTCTACATAAACGACCTCTGTGATCATATTAAGAGCAATTGCGTTCTCTTCGCTGATGATGTAAAGCTGTTCAATACCACAGACAATACTGCTACCTTACAAAAGACCTTGACTATGTATCTGAATGGTCAAACAAATGGCAACTCCAAATCTCAACAAATAAATGCTCTGTCTTACATATTGGCAAAAAAAAAAATACAGAAAATAAAATACAAGCTGAATAGTCAAGATCTTGTTGATGACCCAAGCTCTGTAAAGGACCTTGGAATACTCACCTCTAATGATCTAAGTGCTAGAGCCCACTGCAACTACATAGCCAAAAAGGCATTAAGAGTTGTTAACCTAATCCTACGTAGTTTTTCTCTGGTAATATCACACTACTAACCAGAGCATACAAAACATTTGCTAGACCAATACTCGAATACAGTTCATCAGTCTGGAACCCTCATTACGTATCTGATATTAGCACAATTGAGAAAGTCCAGAAATATTTCACAAGGAGAGTTCTCCACTCTTCTACTCGTTGTAGAATACCTTATGCCACCAGACTTGAAATTCTAAAACTAGAAAACCTTGAATTACGCCGTCTTCGGTCTGACCTAAGCATGGTATATAAAATCATACATTGCAATGTCCTACCTGTCAATGAATACTTCAGCTTCAACCATAACAACACAAGAGCACACAATAGATACAAACTCAAAGTAAACCGCACCAAACTTGATTGCATGAAATACGACTTCAGCAATAGAGTGGTCAATGTCTGGAATACTCTACCCGACTCTGTAGTTTCTTCCCCAAACCCCAAAAACTTTAACCTTAGACTGTCTACTATTGACCTCACCCCTTTCCTAAGAGGTCTGTAGGGGCGTGCATAAAGCGCACCATCGTGCCTACCGTCCCTGTCCTATTGTTTCTCTTATTCTTTTATTTTTCTTATATGTACCCATTTCATGTATTCACAACTATGTATACACTTATACTTATTATCTTGTAAACAATTGGCAAATCAAATAAATAAAATAAATAAATAAATTTGATGTGTGTTGCTTACACTCCAATATTCTACCAACACTAATGCTTGTGAGCCACCCAGAATCTTCTGTGGACATGGATGGCTATCCCAATTGGATAAATAAGTGAATAAAATAATTAACCGCAATCTTGGCTTCTTGTCTTTGCATCTTTCCCACCTTACACCTCCTTTCATTACCACTTGGCTTACAGATGAGCTCTTGAAGGTGGCAAACTCCGGAAACTATCTGGTGATTATTATTTTTTTGTACTTGCTTAATAAAACGCCATCCCCTGTGAGCTATATGGAGTGGAGCAACTAGCGATCCAAAAAGCTGTAACCTTTTGTCTCCATCTAGAAGAGGGGGGGGGGGATGAATAAAAGCCTCTCCTTTTGCATTCCATTGAAGAGTCTCCTTCATGCCCAAACTCTTAAGATGAAACATGCATCTCATTTAGAATGAGAACTAAGCAGTGGGGAGATGAGTCAGACAGATCTCTGCATACCTGAGAAATAGATCCAGCAGCTTTTGAACGGGAGGAGACCAAAATCTCACGGTTTCATCCATGATGAGAATGTTCAAAATAATCTAATCTGCCGTTTCGGTCTTGAGAAAAGCAACAGAATTGACTGGGAAATGTTACTTCAACTGAAGCCAGGCTTGTTATCCAAAAAGCTTTAAGGCAATCATATCCTGCAGCTGATTTTAAAAAATGTTTCTCAGCCCCCGAGACATGTTTTTTTTCTTGGGCACAGAAATGAAGTTCCATCTGGTGAGATTCAAAATGTTTTACTACCGGTTCTGTGGGCATGGCCGGGTGGGTGTGGCCAGATGATCATGTGACTGGGTGGGCATGGCTATGTGGTCATGTGACTGGGGAAGTCAAAAGTCTTTTTTTTTTTCGTAGCAACCCCCGCGCCCCATTTTTGGCCTAGTGGGCCTCAGGGAAGCCTCCTGGGAGCAAAAATGGGGCACGGGGGTGGGGAGCAGCACTTTCCTTACCTTGTTTTTGGCCTACTGGGCCTCAGGGAAGCCTCCTGGGTGCTGAAAAAAGAAGCATTTTGAAGCCTTCCAAGGTAAATACAACAGTGAGTGGGAGGGATCAGCTATGCAGCACAATTTAGATTAGCTAGAAAGCAAGAAATGCTTTCTAGCTAATCTAAGTTGCACTGCACAGCTGATCATCGCCCAGCTGATCGTCAGAAATACCGGTAGCATATTTTTTTTTACTACCGGTTCGGGTGAACTGGGCCTAACTGGCAGCATTTCACCTCCGCATCTGACCCACCAATGCGATTTTATATATTGTACAAATAATGAAGGAACAGCTTGGAGAAGTGCTAACCCCTGGGAAGATTATCTCAGCAACTTCCCAAGGGGGCTGAATTTACCCAAGAGCAAGCATATTCTAACCCTATCCCTGAGAAATAGTTTTTGGTGCAGTGCATAACCCACCCATGAAGGCATGAGATGGCCCTTTCAGCCTAACTGTTCTACAGCCATGGATCAACCATTAAAAAAGGAAATACTCATTCAATGCTACCTTGAGAAAACAAGGCTTATTTAGCAATATTTTCTGCTAGACATCTTGTCGGAAACAGACATTTCTCCAATTTGCGCATTCAGACCATGTGGAAAGGTAGAACTGGATGGTGGTACTGGCAAGGAGGAGCTCAAACATTCTTTTGAAGAGATGTCCTTTAGGATGCCACCCAAAAAGATAAAAAGCGAAGCACTGGCTTTTGATCCATTATTATTTTTTCCTATTTGCTCTGTTTATATCCTACCTTTTTGTCAGGACTTCAAAAAAAAAAGCTTGCTTAGCTCTTTCTCTCTCTCTCTCTCTTTTTGTCTCATGACAACAACACTATAGGCTTGAAGATAGGAATTGTTCTAAAGTAGGGGTGTCAAACTCAAAGCCCACGGGCCAAATCCAGCCATGGGGTGCTTAGATCTGGCCAGTGGGGCTGCCATGGAAACAGCAAAGGACCACCCCGTGGTGCCTCTGCCAGCAAAACAGAGCTTGGGAAGGCCGCATGGGCCGCAGAGTTTGGGAAGATTGCAAGAGGCTGTTGCGGCCCAAAACAGAGCTTGGGAGCCTGTTTTCACTGGCATAGTGCTCAGGACACCACAGTGCCACCGACACGACTGATGTCGAGCTGGCCATGCCCACCTAGCCTTCCAATATCAGACACAACCCTGATGCGGCCCTCAATGAAATTGAGTTTGACACCGCTGGTTCTAAAGCTATTTTTTGGCTGAAGGTGGAATTAATCCTGGTCTCTTCCATTCAGGTCCAACTTCAAACAATGCTCCACTCTTTCTCTCTTCCCACCTTTCCGTCCCAATTCTCTCGATTTGTGACTGGAAATTACTAATTCTTACTCCATGAAATAGAACCAAATTTCTTCCCATTCTGTTCCTTAAAGGGAAAAATGGTGGTGGAATTCTCTAATGTTGGTACGGGAGTCCTAGTACACGTATCCATGGCTTTCATAGTCCGCTCTCTATCCAGCAATCACACACACACACACACACACAAGTTCCCATGAATCAATTAAACCCCCAGGACAGCATCACGAAGGAACCTGCCATGTTTTTATTTCTCCCATCAGGACATCCAAACTGCCAGGAAGCCACAATTGCTGCAGAGATCTATTAACAGAGCAAAGCAAGAATGACATCTAAGGTCATCTTGTAACAACAAAGTAAGCTCAAAATCATTCTAAAATAAATGAAAAAGGAAATCTAAATTAGCCTGGGAGTATGATAGAAAAACAAAAAGCTTTCATCACAGGGACTTTTCCTTCAGGAAACTAGAAGATGGATTTCAGCAGTGTCGAATGTACCGTATTTAACCTAAAAGTTCCAAGTAGAGTTTTATGGGGTTTTGTTTTGTTTTTCCAATCAAAGGAAAGAAGAATTAGGAAACAAACAACAGGAATAAATCCCACACTGCTAAGAGTCAGACCAAATAGTACTCAGTACTCAGCTGACCCTGACTGGTCACAAAAAGGGTTAGTAGGATTGGAGTCGATTAAATCACAGGTTGGACTGAGAAGCTGAGAAAACATTGTGGAGGAAAACCAAGTTAAATAAGTTTCAGATTGTTGCTTGGAGAGATCCATGGACTTGTCAAATAGTAACTCAAGGGAGACTTTACCTAAGTTTCAATAGAGTCACATTCTTCATCCTTTTTTGATAAAATAAAAATAAAAACACTTGAAAGCAAGGAACTACTCATAGTAAAATGCTCAATGCTAAAAGGCTGTTTGATGTTCTTAGTTTGTGCTTAATATCTCTCTTCCAAATGTTCTGCTGTGCTCCACATAGAGTTTTCACCTCCCATCAAGTGCATTTACTGTATCTGGTGGGAAACTACGCTGGATTAATAACCAAAACTTCACCTACCGCAAGGATGATGGCTGTAATACTATTGCATGAGGTTACTGGTTCATCAAGATGACTCTTTGAGGTGATCTTCACTCTGCGGTGCTTAATTTTAAGATTCTGTGGTGCTGGTAGACTATTCTAGCCATTTCTTCTTCGGATCTGACAAACAGATAATTGAATGTTAATAACTTTCAGATGATGTGCCGCAGAAGACAAGATGATCCCATCAGCCCCAATAGTGGGCATGTACTGAATATCTTCATTTATTCTTCCTTTAGGCCAGGACAAGCAACAATCTGCCGCTGCATAGGGCAACACATGCTATTTTTGGCATGCTGAGGAATTAGCAGAGTGAATTTTAGAATGTCTCTCATGTGCAAAAAAAAAAAAAAGGGAGGGAGAGGCTTCTCCTGTTTTCAAAAGGAACAAGCTGTGTCTCAAGTTTGCATGATATTAGCCATGAATTGTTACCCTGTCTGAGGTCTTTTTTCTGCTGTGCTTGAGGGAAGAACCAATGACTATAATTAGAATAGGGTAGACCAGTGTTGTTGTCTGGGCAAAAACTGAATAAAAAGAGAAAAGGGAGAAAACTCGCAAGTTTGGTGAGAGGTTAGAAAAACACACATGAACCAAGTTGCTTCCTATAACAATCCTGATAGCATATTTATGACCACAGAACTGCTCTGGGTGAAGAATAGACATCAGTTAATGTCATGAGCCTCCGTTTACAAACCTGTATATATGGGTGCAAATAAACCATAAATTACAAAATGCCAGTCTGCCTCCTATACTTCATTTCAAGAAATTTAGCTCATCCATTTATATAGCTCAGTCCAGAATGGAGACTATAGAGTCTCACAATGTCCATCATCCCTACAACACTATTTGTTTTTAATAGGACAAGATAACAGCATTGCTAGGAAGTAGCCTGTGGGTCATTGCATAAGAGAACAGCATTGTTTGCCAATAAAATGTCAGCACTTGCTCCAGCAAATTAATGTCAATGACACTGAGATGGCTCCTGTATGCTTAGGACAGGAAGGCTGCATTGCCAAAACATATGGCAGGCATTAGTAAAAGTTCGTTTTCTATTCTTTTTCTGATACAGCCTAGTGCAGGAAAGCAGATCCGTCAAAAAACACATTCTATCTGTCCTTGCTGTCTTCAATCTGTCTGGTGTCATAGTCCGAATTTCCTAGGGCTTATGATTCAACTTTTTCAATTACTTTCTATAGTGGGCACTATTTGTGGAAAGAGTCTAGCTCCACTTCTAATATATTTCACTAATGCTATACAATAAATAGTAACCTCGGTGTTGCTTGGCATCCTGAAGGCCTTTTTAAACTTTAATTTTTCTATTCTTGTTTTCACTGCTTCCTTTTATGGAAATATAATATTTTTATATGGTTTCTATGTTTTTAATTGTACACCACCCAGAATCACTGTGTGATGGGCCGTACCTACATTTGATAAAATCAATAATGTTTCTACTTGTCTTAGAAGAGCTATAGTGGCACAGTGGTTAAAATGCAGTACTGTAGGCTACTTCTGTTGACTGCTGGCTGCCAGCAGTTCGGCAGTTCAATTCTGCCTGGCTCAAGGTTGACTCAGCCTTCCATTCTTCCGAGGTCAGTAAAATGAAGATCCAGATTGTTGGGAGAAATATGATGACTCTGTAAACTGCTTAGAGAGGGCTATAAAGCACTGTGAAGCAGTATATAAGTCTAAGTCCTATTGCTAATTATTGCTATAGCAATTTATTTCCTTAATCAACCCAGCCATGGCATAGGGCATCGCCCCCCTTGCAATGACCAAATTAAGAAGCTGGCACCAGGCACACCCTGCCATCTGGCAGTCCTTGCTTTCCCAAGCTCAACAGGGCTTCCCATCTCTAGTGGACGAGCTACTCTTAGGCCACCCATCAAACAATCATAGCAAAGAACAAGCATAGGATAAAACAGATCTATTTTAAATCAACATTTTTAAAGATGTGTATTTTTTTAAAAAAAACAAAAAACCTTAATGTTGCTTATTTAATAAGGAGGTTTTCTCTTAAAAACAGTAAAATTCCACTAAAATAACTAAAAAGCTGCTATATTCAATCCCTACAACAGAAGAAAGGTTGGAAAACAAGATGGAGTTAGCAGAAATTTCAAAATTAACTGCTCGATTAGATAAAAGAAGACAACAAGCTTTGTTTCTACTTGGGAACCCCTTCTGGATTTTATTATTGAAACAAACAAACAAACAAACAAACAAAGAACTTTCAATGTTGGGTTTTGCTGATTCATATAGTGTGTTGTTATAGAAATGGCTGGCATTTGTTAATGAAGCAAAAAGTTGAGATTGTAATACTGTTGTGTATTTTACTGTTTTTAAAATGGTTGGAAGTTCATACTTTTGCTTTCGTTCCCCTTGTACCTATATGTCTTTCCCTCCCCTATTCCCCCTTCATTTTCATTTGTAGATTATATTATGATAATTTTAATAAAATCCTTTAAAAAAAGAAAAAAGAAGTGTTATCTACTCCACTTCATTTTCTTAATGATAAATAAATAAATGGTTCATTTTCCTTTTTCTCCCCCAGCTCAGCTTGGCTTTGTGAAATAGCTCCTGGGTTAATCAAGTCTTCCCTCTGCAGCATGACTGAAGAAAGCTCTTAATTATCATTCTCCAAAATCACAGAGCTTCCTGGGATAAGCAATTTTCTCCTGGCTCCATTTCCTCTTTTTGGAATGGATTTAATCACAAAGCCACTGCTGAATAGTGGCCTAAAGAAGTGACCAACATGGCTATTTATTATGAAGCCCAACAGCTTGAGGTCTTTTGAACTGCACAAACTGTGTAGGATTTCTATTAACACCCAGTGCCCCAAAGCATACATAACAACTACAGGCATCTGACTATAGCCTCTACTCAAAAGTTCATTGTTTTTGACAGCGAGCTGTGTTTAACTGCCCAGCTGACTTACACCTCCTGTGTGGAACTGAAGTTAGAGGCTCTTCTTCAGCTGACTCCATCTCGGTGACCAAAAGTGGGGAAAAGACAGAGAGCCAATGTCATCCCATCTCTGGAATGGCCTTCCCATAGAAATGCAACCTTGCATTTTTCATGGCACTAGGGAAAAATGTATTAATTTGTACTTTGCTTTGTTTGGGTCATCTCAGCCAGAACACACTGAAGTTGGTCCTGGGTTTAAGAGCGGATAGCACTAGCAATAGCACTTGGACTTATATATACTACTTCATAGTGCTTTACAGCACTTTCTAAGCAGTTTAGTCAACAATCTTAGTCTTCATTTTACTGACCTTATAAGGCTGAGTCAACCATGAGCTGATCAGAATCAAACTGCTAGCAGTCAACAAAATTAGCCTGCAATACTGCATTCTAACCTCTGCACCACCATGGCTCTTCATGTCTGCAGTGATTTGGTAGATTTGGTAGATTTTTTTTTCTAGATCCTATAGAGTATATAATTTATTCTCATCAAGCCAGGGAGACTGCTTGCTACCTCAGGTGGGGAGGGAACCTTCCTGAGACATCCAATAAGAAAAAGAACAGCCCACCTTCAGTTGAGATTTTTTTTTTACAGCTTTTACTCTTACTATTATAAGAATTGTGGTGGTGCAGTGGTTAGAATGCAGCACTTGCAGCTACTTCTGCTGGCTGCTGGCTGCCAGCAGTTCAGCAGTTCAAGTCTCACTGGCTCAAGTTGACTCAGCTTTCCATCCTTCTGAGGTGGATAAAATGAGGACCCAAAATTGTTGGGGGCAATAGGCTGTCTCTGTAAACCGCTTAGAGAGGGTTGTAAGGCACTGTGAAGCGGCATATAAGTATACAAGTCTAAGTGCTATTGCGACATTATCCAAAGGATTTTCTTCTACATGTACTTGAAGTTGTCTCTATCATCACTTCTGGTCAATGTTCCTTAGCTGCTGGTTTTCAATTGATGTTTCTCCTATTCTTCTTACGCTTACCTCTTTCTTTTCTTGGGTCAAATCTCTAAACCACTTCTCAATTTTTCCTCATTGGTGAACTTCCAGCTCTCCACCTCACATCAGCTCAACTACTAAATGTTTCATGGTGATCTAGCTCCAAGAAAACAATTTTTGCTTTCTCATGCCTCTGGTTTCATTGACAAAGGGGCAGCTCCCAGTCCTCAGAGACAGTTCTAATCTTATACAATAAACCAGCAAAAAATATAAATGGGTTATGCAATGCTAGTGGTCTCTGCTAGCTCCCACTACTCTTTTTTTCTCTCTTTCTTATCTTACCTCCCTTACTTCCATTCTTCTCTTCCTTTTTGCCTGACCCACATTTAGAATTGTACTAGTGTTCCTGAGTTACTTTTCCTTCGGCCTCCTCTGGTTTTTTCATTCTATTCCTCTGCCCACTGCCTAACTTTTGGAGCTGGGATAACTTGAACTATATTATGGCATCAACATATCTTGCAGGAACCTTCCTATCTCTTTCTCACATCTTTATCTCTGGTTAGCCTAACCATCTTAGAAGAACCTGTATCCAATCTACGCCTACCTATTTAGCTTACAACTTCTACCTTTTTCAACTTCCCTGCAAAATACAAGGTTGCATTTATAAATTAAAGAACGCATAAATAATTAAGTTGTGTTGCTTAGTTTCAAGATCTTCTTCTCCTCTTCTCCTCCCCCAGCCTGGAAGGAAGAAGATGGATTATAAAGAATAAATTCAAAGCTCAAGCTTTGGTGAGTTCTAGCAGCTCCAAAGTTTAACCAATGGGGGGAAAAGACTAGCAGTTTCTTTAGGCAATTGTACTTGATCTGATTCACTTCCAGATACACATGGACACCCTAATGCCCTGAAAATATCAACTATCTATCAGGAGGCAGTCAAGATGGTAGTTTTACATTGTTTGCTATAGTGGTGGGATTCAAATATTTTTTACCATCGGTTCGGTGGGCGTGGCTTGGTGGGCACGCTTTGCACGCGTGGACACACTTTGCATGTGCGCACACACCAAACATGCACTTTGCGCAGGCGCAGAGGCGTTCTAACGCACTTCCTGCAAGTGACTGGGATCATGCACGATCCTGGTCACTTCAACATCTGTGCAAAGCAGCTGCGCTTCAAATTCAGAGGATAAAGGTGAGTATGAGAGCCCAGGTGGGCCCAACAGCAGAGCGGTGGAGAGAACTGGTTCAGTCTCCACTACTCATTGCTGCTACCAGTTCAGCAGAACCGGGCCGAACCAGTAGAATACCACCACCGGTTTTCTACCTCCAAGCATGCCCCGGCATTGGGAAATTGTAATGTCAGAAGAGGCTCCCCAAAGGTATTCTTCCAATATTGTCAGGGGAATGTGGGTTGCAGGATCTTATCTGTGACCTGAAGAGTCATCCTTGCTCTTGAATAGATACAAAATATTTCTCGCTCATATTTTCTTATCATTGGGAAGCAGATCACCATTTCTTGAACTGCCGTTTTTGCCAGCGCTTGAAAGAGACCAAAGAACCCTTGGATTCTTTTACATTTCTGAGAAACGTTTTGATAGTCTTCTATTACTTGTCTTACTATCAAAGAGAGAGTTTTCCAACTCCTAGTAGTATCTGAGCCCCAATTCACTTGATCATCAGCAACATCAAAAAGCGAAAAATGAGAGTGTGTGAATCATGCCTGGTCTCAGTGACAAAGCAAGTGAGAGGTAGAAAATATATTGTTTAAGGACACTGATAGGTACTTCTTTCATCATTTGCAAGGTTCTATTTTTACATGACTTAATTCTTTTAAAGTAGATTCTATTTAAAAAAAACAAACAGGAAACCAACAAACTACCAAGGACAGTGCCTTTCTCTAGTATTATTTTTATTCACAGGTATATTCTGGTGAGGAGGAGGAGAAGAAGAAGAAGAAGAAGAGGAGGAGGAGGAGGAGGAGGAGGAGGAGGAGGAGGAGGAGGAGGAGGAGGAGGAGGAGGAGGAGGAGGAGGAGGAGGAGGAGGAAGAGGAGGAGGAAGAGGAAGAGGAAGAGGAAGCTACTGTGGTCTGAGAAGTGGAGGTGGAAAATAAGCTCACCAGTCTGATTCTGGCAAATTGCAATTGGGATAACTATCCCTGGGTAGCTGCTTGCTGAATAGTGTCCCCTTCTCATTGTAATAATTGCTGTCAGAGTGCCCATGACAAGTTCTCCATATGCCAAATGGGCCTCCTGCCTTGACCAGCTAATCTATTCCTCCAATGGGTAAATGTACCTAGATTCCAAGTTTGCTAGATGATTTTGATTTGCTCACTCCATTTCAACCTGACTACAATCGTGGGTAGGCATTTTGAAATAGATTTGGCCAGCTTGGAAGAGGGCTTTTACTCAGAATTGGAAGGATTGTATCCCTAATAATTCTGCTCAAAAATATTCAGTATGGTTCTATCAACTATGAAATTTCTTCTGGATTGTCGTCAGCTCAGTTTTGGAAAATGGAAGTATTACTTTGCAATGGTTTCAGTACAGGATAGTTTCCTGAAGGTGATGCTTGGGACTCTATCCATTTGGCTGGTGAGTTCCTGAGACTGAATTCTGCAACGCATGGTTTAAAACTTCTACTTTACCCAAGTTTTTGGGAGATGGAGGTGTCCTACATTTGATTTAGACTAGTCTGCAACTGTGTGTAGGCATTGACTATGCTGCAAAGTGGTTGATGGGTAAGCATAGATTGCGGATGGTTGCAAGTAGGCTGATGTACACACCTCCCAAATCTCAACTGCATGTTGTGTGAAGAAGCACAACCTGCATGCTGATTGGTTGATCAGGGAAGTTTTCTATGCTTTGTTGTTTTAGCGCCCCTAACCAGAATGTTAATGTTTGCAGAAATATAAATGCAAAAGTTATACAACCATCTCCGAAGAAACAGACACATACATTCCCTGACATGCAGTGACACAGAAGTCTAATGCTCATCTAATGTGTGATGTGAGTAGTGGGCTGGAACAGGGCTAAAATATTGGATTAATTTCAAACAGAACAGGGCAGTTGGGAAATACAGAAGTAATTTGGATTTACAACCAAAATAGGAAGAGGGTACATTGTCTCTGAAAATGCAGTTCTCCATTGAAAGGTGAACAGTTTGCAGTTTGGTCATTAACTTTCTTTACTATTTGGGTACTGTATGAGCCAGTCAGATTGTTGTGAGGTGCACAAGTGGCCTATAAATTATGTTAATATAAATGGAACAGTGTTTTAATGAAACAATTTGAAAATAGCATCATCATTGCACCCATTTCAGATTTTTAGCATCTAATGCTCTTTTCCAGGCCAAAAGCTGTATCTAACCATTTTATGCCAAGGCTGTCTTGATACTTACAAATGTGCACTGATTCTCATTGTGATTCTGACTCCTGTTGCTGCCAGGGTTTATTTTTATGGAAAGTCATATATAATCAGGGTTGCCAGATCGCAGCTTGGCTCTGCGGCCAAACTCAAGTCAAAATACGGCCAAATTCGGCCAAATTATTTTCTCTCACGGCCAAATTTTCTGGCCAAATTTTTTTATGCAATATAACATGAGGATATATTGTTTTTTGTTTTTTTTAAACTCTTTTTAAATAATCAAATCATAAAAAATAGCCTTTATTCGACAACGTGACGTGACGTCATGGGAATTTCTGCATTTCTTTACTCACATCCAGGCTAGGCAGCTCACTTCAAATAACCGCTACTACCGTTTGGAAAGCTCAGGGCCAAATGCAGCGATCCTGAGGAGGCGGGAGCTAGGGCATGAGGGTTTTTAGGAGAATTCCCCCCCCCCACCCCGATTGAAAAGATATAATCACTAAACAAATAAAACGACACAAAAATAGCAATTATATATATATATTGTATTGAAAACCGGTATTCGGCCAAAATTTCGATTTCACGGCCAAGCAACTTTCATATGGCCAAATTTCCGGCCAAATATATTTGGCCGGAGACGTGATTTTTTTCACGGCCAAACAGATTTCTATACGGCCAGATTTCTCGAATTTGGCCGGAAAAACGGCCAGATGGCAACCTTGTATATAATGCCTCCAAGCAGTGTTGAAATAAGGGAGACACAAAAATAGGGTGTGTGTCACCCCAAGTTGAAACCAAAGGCAGCAATTTGGCACTAAAGACAACACTGCTGGTGTGAGGTAAAGCCTTGGAAGAAACAGGACATGGCTTATGAATTCAGTAAACAACAAAGGCCTAAGCTAACAGAGGCAGATTGAAAGGTTGTGTGTTTTGGATATTGATGTCATCACCTCAGTATATGAAAAGAACTTACAGTTGTTTATGATGGGATTTGTTAACAGTTCCTTCGGATAATCCACCTAGCAACTCATTGGAAGTTTCAGCAAGAAGAAACGGTTTTCCAGAAGCTGTAATTATTGATTGGTTGGTTGGTTGATTATGTGCTGTAAAGTCATTGTTACTCTTCTTGCACACAAGAATTTCTCCATGACTATCTATTTTTAACCTGATCTTTCAAATCTTCCAAAGGCGAACCTGTTGTCACTTTAACTGAGTCCATCCATTTTGCTGCTAGTCATCCTCTTCTTCTGTTCTTCCACTTTTCCCAGCATTAAAGCTCTTCTCCCAAATAACAAGGTCATCACATAATGTTTCTGAAGTAAGATAATTTGAGCCTGGTCATTTGTGCCTTGAGTGAGAACTCTAGATTAATTTGTTCAAAGATCTATTTGTTTATTTACTTGGCCATCCAGGGTATTCTCTGGAGCCTTCTCGAGTATCAAAATTCTTTTTTCAAAAGCATCAATATTCTTTTTTCCCCCCTGGCTCTTCAAAGTCCAACTTTCACTTCCATCAACTGTTATGTGGCTTCCACGAGTCTGATTTTTGTAGGCATATACACATTTCAGCATCTTTTCCAAGGGCTTCGTGGCTCCTTTACCTAGGGTAGTCTACAGCATGTGTTTCTTGACTACTTGTCCCTTTCATGTTGATGATTGTTTATAAAGGCAGAACCTACCCATTCCACATCAATATCTTCCTTGTAAACTCTAAGGCAGTCATTCTACCTGTTGGCATTAATTTGGTCTTCTCTATATTTAATTTAGTCCCATTTTTTTCACCATGCTCTTTGATTTTTGTTACTGGAGTTTGCAGATCTTTTGCATTTTCAGTTATCAGGGTAATGTCATCGGTACAAAACAGGTTATTGAATATTTCCCCTGCTCCTGTTTTACAACCATGCTCGTCTTCTTCCAATTCAGGTTCCTACAGATGATTAAGCAGATGAAGTGGATGGAAGTTCCAGTTCTTTCCAGACCATGGAGCAGACTGAGTGCCTCTGAGTCAATAACTTTTCTTCAAAGATGATTGTTGGAAAGCGAAATGAAGGGTGAACCACTTGGATGGCCCTCTTTGCCCTGTAAAGGTAGGACAGCTTAAATAAACTATTAAACATAGATTAAATTAATAAATCATAGAGATTTATAAGATGGATCCTCTTTTATCCCACCCATCAAACCTACCCAAATGGTTTTGCAAACTGACTCATACCTTAAGGAGCAGTAGTCAAATCATCATCATCATCATCATCATCATCATCATCATCATCATCATCATCATCATCATCTCAGAATCATGTCCTGAGTCCCAAGGAAAGGCCTTCAAAACTGCCTCACTGAGTTCTAGCATTTTAAACATTTTGTTTTGCAGTGGAGCACTAAATTGACTGACACTCTCCTTGCCAAGGTAAACCATCCACATGATGGTTTGGCCCCTGTGATTTGATTTGGTGGAAATCATAAAACATTCTTTAGCATCAGTAAAATAAAATAAATGGGCTCTGTTTTTCATTCTGGACCAGGATCATATCAAGTAGCTGCAACTGAGCTAAGCATCCAGTTTTTTTGTTTTTTTTTTGCAGTTGCTGAAATATTACGTTTTGAGGAAGAATAGTGACAGTTCTACCATAGCATCAGTGTAACAGTCAGGAGCCTCTAGGAAAATCAGACATATATTGAAATGAACAAGTAATTAAAGTGAACGGCAAAGAATGACAGTTTGTCAGTATTCAATGAGTAATAAAATAAGAAGTCAAATATGGATTTTAATAATCCGTGACAGATATTGCCAGGTTGTAAATGTAAGACAGTAAGCTAGATCTTACTTTTATTTTCTTATTTGAAAATCTTGGTTAATGGGACATAGGTAGGTTCTGAAGAAGCTACATCCTTGGCCCCTCTCCTTTCTCTGGTCTCAATGTCTATGGAGATTCTTAGTCATCCAGCTCAATGGTTGTCCCAAAGGTGCCTTTTCAAGAGGCAATGAGACTTTAAGTCCAGTTGCCTCTTGAAAAAGCACCTTTGAGACTTTCATCTCTCTCCTTCAGCCATGCTATCATCAGAATCAGAGGTGGTGTTCAGACAGTTCTGACAGGTTCTGGAAAAACCGGTAGCGGAAATTTTGAGTAGTTCAGAGAACCAGTAAATACCACCTCTGGTTGGCCCCATCTATTCTCTGCCTCCTGAGCCACAGCTTATTAGAGTCCCAGCTGATCTGCTGGGTCTTCTTTTGTTGCTCTGCATAGGAGAATGGAGCTGGAAAGCAGGTTAGTGGGTGGGTAAGGAATGGGGATTTTTCAGTATCCTTCCCCTGGAGTGGGGTGGGAATGGAGATTTTGCCTTCCCCTGCCCACCAAGCCATGTCACACCCACCACACCCACCAAGCCACACCCACAGAAATGGTAGTAAAAAAAATTGAATATCACCACTGATCAGAAGAAAGATAAAGAGGGACCACTGTGTGCAGAAATGCCTGTGTATGTGTGTCAAGATTATCATGATGGCAACTGCAACCATATAATCAAAACTCTGACCTTTTCTTCATTAAAAACCGACATAGCTTTGTGCAGTTATGGCTGCCATAGTGACTTTTTTGACATCCCCCCCACACGCACCCAGCCACTGTCTGCATTTGTTTGAGCTTGCTAATTGAGTAACCTTTAAAATAAAAACATTCCTTCAAATAAGCATTGGGACAGGCGTTCCTGCTTTTAGGTTGTCCAAAATAAGCCCGAATTGAGGATGCTGAAGCTGTGGGGAAAGATGTTATAAATAGCAACAGAATAATGTAGGTGAGAAAAATTTTGGAGTAGAAAGGAAGTACTGCTTGATAGCACCATCTGGTGGCAAAATTTGGAGCAATACATAAAGAGAGAGAGAGAGAGAGAGATTCACACAAGCCCAAATGGACTATGTTTCAGGCATATTTTTTGACTGGCATAGAACTGAAAGCATGGAACATCCCTTGCTTGTCTGCTTAATGCTTAGAAGGCATATCTTGGAGTGTATTTCTGGAAATAATGTGTCTTCATGTGCAGAACTATTGGTTCTTGATGATCTACCCCACTTTTCCCCGATCTTGTGCTTCTCAAATGTGTTGGGTTTCAATTTTAAAAACTCCTAAGTATTATTATGGGATTTGAAGTCCAAAATATCTAGTTAGGACCACAGGGGTGAAGTTAATAGTAGATATCAACAAAAATCAGAACGTTCACCAGTTCTTTGCTGCCATCTATTGATTTTGTTTCTTAGCATACATCAGATATAACCTGTTGGGATTGTAACTTTTGAATTATCAAAAGGCTAAATAGCTTGACAATATATAAATGAAGAGCATATTAGGCTTAATAAAAGCGATAGAGGCATTACAATATTGCTTAAGCTAAATGAAAACACTCAATATAAATATTGACCAAAATAAAAGTATAGTTTGCATATAGCTTATTCAACAGGTTTATACTGTTTTATTTCAACAAATAACCTGTGGGGGCAGAGTTTCATTTTACATTGATTAAAAAAGCAACATAAAGTGTTACGAATGCCACTGTTACCAATCATGTCTTGCCTTTCAAAATAAGCCTCAGCTGGGTTTATTTCCCTGGTGGATTTACTTCTTTTTGTAAAATGTATAGTAGATCAGGGGTCTCCAACCTTGCAAAGCTGGCTGAGGAATTCTGGGAGTTGAAGTCCACCAGTCTTAAAGTTGCCAAGGTTGGAGACCCCTGTAGTAGATAACTCTCTCTTTTTCCCTCTCTCCCTTCCTCCCTCTCTTTTTCAGGTAGAATAGGGAAGCATCTAGATGTCCATACTAGAGCTGGGCCAACAAATACAAGTATTTACTTCAACAAAATAATCCAAGCCTTGGTGATCTGGCTCACTTTGATGAAAGTGAAGTAGCTACCTGGTTCACAGTGTGGAGGATATCCAATCAGTTTGAACTGGTGCTGTGGTTCCTACCATCCTTTTCTTTTATCCTTGCCCAAGTAACATCCAGACTAAGTGACTTTGGGTTGCCCATTGCCTTTGTCTATGGAGATTCTCACTCATCCAGGTCATGGTTATCCCATAGATGCTTTAAAAAGTCAACTGGACTTTCTTCTTGAAGACATTTCATGTCCCATCTAAGAAGTTTCTTCAATTCTAACTAACTGCTGGGAAATGGAAGGATATATATTTTTCAGTCACTGGTCATTAATACTCTAAGGCGGGAGTGTCAAAACTCCCCCCATGCTGGATGTGTCACATGCTGGCTCCACCCCCACCCGGTTTAGTAAAGGGGGAAAAAGTCCTGACGCCACCATGATAACACAAGTTTGACACTCCTGCTCTAAGAATTGCTGAAACACCAGGGGGTTAATTTGTGTCTTCAGGGTCATCTGTATCAGAGTGCAAATGGGTGTGTAACCTTCTTGGAACTGCTGAAAGGGCTGCATTGTAAACAGAAGATAGTTGGTGTTGTATCATTCCTCCTCTGTTGAGAGAGGGCTGTTCAGTTTTAACATAGATGGCCTCTTTGACCCCTCTTTCAAAGAAATGGCCCTCTCTGTCCAGAATGTGGACTTTGCTGTCTCCAAAAGAATGGCCTTTTGTCTTTCAGATGCAGATGCACTGCTGAATTCTATCCTGCTGCTTTAGTTCTCCTGTGTTGTGCTATGCATTGTGTAATGGTTATATTGTTTAGCCAGTGTACAAATCTGTACATGCCTCGCTGCATTGCAATGCATATACAATATTGCTTTTTGTCTATGGGTGTTTTGTCTATGGGGTGGACCAGCTTCTGTCTTGATGTGTTCATGTATGTTGTGTTTGTTGAGAGTCTCCTGAGCCTGCTGTCTTTAGCAAAGTCACCCAGCCAATGGTTCCAGGCTTGTGGGGTCTTCGGTAAAGGCTGAAAGATTGCCAACAACTTTTGAACTTCAAGAGTCTGTAGAGATTCTGTGTCATCCAGGTCATGGTTGCCCCAAAGGTGCTTTTTTCAGGAAGCAACTGGACTTTCTTGTTTTTTCTTTTGAAGATGTTTCACTTCTCATCCAAGAAGCTTCTTCAGCTCTGACAGGATAGTGGGGAATGGAAGGATTTATACTCCTTGCAGACAGCTGGTCATTTGCATCCTTTTAGATGGTTGTTGAATCATTTGGAGGTTTATCTGTGTCCTCACAGTCACCTGAGTAATGTTCCTGGTTCCTGTAGTCTGCAATTCTCCCCCACCCCCGGAAATCCATTCCTAGTCCCACACAATTCAAAAAGTGTCCATCCCAAATTGTATAGCTAAAAGCTTTTGAACTTCAGGCAATCCTTCAGAGTTTTCCAAAGTCATTCATCCCTGGAATGATTGGTCAGTACTTTAAGAAAAAGTTACGTTGGAGCAGAGGTCTCCAAACTTGGCAACTTTAAGACTTGTGGACTTCAACTCCTAGAATTCTCCAGCCAGCATAGTTTGGGGACCCCTGCCTTGGAGTTTTCTCATGGGTTTTCCAAATGAAATCTTTTGGCCCTTCCAGGAGACAAGAGAAGCCAGATGCAGAAAAACTCCTTCCGTTCCACTTGCCTTGTTCTTCTGCTCAGTGAATGGTTGAGAGAAGACAGCATTATGAATCATTTATCAGTTATGGGATGAAGGCAAGTGGTGTTAAAAGAAGCTTTAGCATACCCCTGGTGTGTTTCATCCACTTACCAGCAAGAGAAAGAGGACCAGAATATTACAATCATTTCAGATTTCTGGAATCATAACAGCTTGTCAGGTGGAATACCACTTTTTCAGGGCTGGGCTGCTGGGGTTTGTAGGGGTTCAGGAGATCTCCTAGCTAAGATTCTGTGCAGTTTGGAGAACCTCCAAATCCCACTCCTGGATGGCCTCGCCCACCCACCCCCCACTCCCCTCCCAGGAGTCCCCGTGTGGCCCATTTTGGATACAGGTAAGTGCAGGGCACACACGGAGACTCGTGAAAAACGGGCCTCCCAGAAGTTTGGGAAGGCCAGAAATGGGCCCATTTCCAGCTTCCAAACAACCTCCAGAGCCTGGGGGGGCTGTTTTCACTCTCCTGGGGGCTCAGAGAAAGCCTCTGGAGCCTGGGGAGAGCAAAAACACCCCCCTCCCTGCCATCGTACAGGAGGCCGACTAGGCCATGACCACTATGGCCACGCCCATCCAGCAACCGGCAGAGAACCCTTCGCTAATTTTTTTGAAGTCCATCCCACCGTAATCTATACTGGACTTGTCTAACTGGAGAGGCCTTTCAGCCAGGAGTGCAGGATGAAGACATTATTCAACTTCTCTCCCGGCACTTACCAAAGAAGGCTTTCCTCAACCTGGAAAGGGAGAGTGTGGGATCTGCGGATGATGATTTAGAGGACTCCAAAGAAGACAGAGATGAAATAACATGGTTGCTTGTCGATGGAGAGTCTCCGTCATCCAGGTCATGGTTGTCCCAAAGGTGCTTTTTCAAGAAGCAACTGGGCTTTCTGGTTTTTCTTTGAAGGCATTTTGCTTCTCATCCAAGAAGAATCTTCAGCTCTTCTTGAATGGGAAGTGAAATATCTCCAAAGAAAAACCAGAAAGTCCAGTTGCTTCTTGAAAAAGCACCTTTGGGAAACATAGTTGCTTTATTCTTAGAAGCAAGAAGGCAGTGTTGTTTTCCAAAGAACCTTCAAGGAACTGCTTCATTCAAAGTTTCATCAAAGTGAACCTCTCCTTCAAAGTTTGCCCTGCCCTATTGCATATATACATACATACAAATGTGTAGTGTACTGTATATACCCTAAGAGAAAATATCACAGATAAATTTCAGTTAGAGATGGCAGCTGTAAGATGACAAGACAGGAAAGCCTGACGTTCTGCAGAACTTTGATCTTCCTTTCTCTCCATACCAGTACATTCTATCCTTCCTTTGGTGGAATGGTCTTAAATTTAGTGTCATCTTCCTTTCAGGTGGATAAAATGATTATGATAAATAAGTCAAGTTGACCTATTTCTTTTTCAGTGTGCCCCAGGAATTTAAGAACCAGCTGGTGAATTGCATGAACATCTTCCTCATATTATTAGCAAGATCACATTTTTATTTGATTTATTATGTATTTTGAAAAAATATATAAGAAAGAGACAGCTTTTTCAAGTAGACGGGGCAATGACAATGAATGAATCTGAAGTCATTTAAAAAAGCATTTCAGCACAAGTATTTGAAGTTTCTGATGGAAAAACTCATCATTAATTTTACACCAATTTCTATCCTTTCCCAAAAGACGTATCCTACAGAACAAAAGCCATTCGCACAGCTTGTGCATTCAAATACCTCTATTTCCATTGGGAAAGCAATTTAGTGCATGAAGATTATGAGGAAAACACAAAGATACTCTCATCTAAGGAGCAAATCAACGAGCAAAGTTGATCTCTGAAACTAAGCAACTAAAGGCCTCTAATGAGGTGAATTCAAGACTTTGCTGCCTTTATCAAAGACATTTCACTGTCTTTCCTGCTGATTTACATAGACTTTGAGGCTGCTTCTTATAGAAACATTTTGCACAGACCAAAAAGGCCAGGAAACATAAAATGCCATCACAGCTGGGCATGATTGTTTCCAAAACGTCTTATTTCAAGCTGGAAAATATTTTCTGCCATTGGGTCTGCATTGGTCAGCATATCAGAAAAAAGAAAGTGGTATACAAATGTGGTAGAACCATATTGATCAAGCTGCCCCAAAAGCATTTATTTGTGATATTAAAATTTTGGCAGGGATGATAAAAGAGAAAAAAAAATACAGGCACTGAAAGGAACTCTTCCCTATTCCACCAGGAGAGACATGTATATCATAAATTGTTGGATATTTCAGTTCTCCATTCAGATCCCCTTCAGACATTTCTTGTTGTCTGGAGTTCAAGACTCTTCACCCTAATAGTCAACAGCCTACAGTTAATGATAAAATGGCAATCCTATTTATCCCACAACAGTTGAATCTTTCAACATAGAAATAGGATTGTGTCCTCTCGTCTAGTGGAAGAAGATTACATGGAAAATACAAAGACTAGACCAGACTAGACTATTCTAAGATATACCACTGATGTCATCTTCTTGGCTGAAATATAAACTGTATGGTGCAACAAGGAGTGTGGCTCTGAAAAAGGTAGTGGTTCATATGTGGTCTGTTGTAAAAAATAAATGATTGTCTGAAGAAGTGAAAATGAGTGTGTGTGTATGAGAGAGGGGGGAGAGAGGAGAGAGAGGGAGGGAGGGAGGGAGGGAGGGAGGGAGGGAGAGAGAGAGAGAGAGAGAGAGAGAGAGAGAGAGAGAGAGAGAGAGAGAGAGAGAGAGAGAGAAATGCAGCATAGTGGCCTAATAGTGAAGATTCCTACCTTCCACTCAGAAGGTTGAGAGTTCAATCCTAGTTAGCAGCAGATGTTTTAGGGCTCAAAGGAAAAAAAAATCTGCTGTGAACTTTGCATGGCGTCAGGAAGGGCATCCGTTTAGTAAACTCTCAGCTCTATCCAGTTGCCCTGTTTCTACCCCAAAATAAGGGATTACAGGGTCACAAAAAGACAGTTTTAGAGAGAGAGAAAAAGAGAGGGAGAGAGAGCAAGATGGCAGTATTGTGTGAGTTAAGCACTGGAGAAGAAATATAAAAACAAATTGAGTGCAGTGAGAATGATGTACTCAATGTGTATGTGTGGAAGGACGAGAACAGATGAAGCCCACAAGAATGAACGAACACTGAAAAATATGAACAGAACAAGAAGGGAAATCACCAGTGCAAAAGAAGCTTTGAAAGAGCAGAGAGAATAAATGTGAGAGAGATTTCCACTCTAAATGGAAGGAAAGTGAATGGGTGAAGAGCAAGGCAAAAACCAACGAGGTTGTGACTGGTTTGAGTTAATGAAATCTGAGGGAGAAAAAGAGAAATGGAATCAATTTATTTATAAATAGTTGTAAAGATTCTTATAAGGGTATTTGCAAAAGCTCTGGAATAAAGAGCTGGCATTAATAAATCAATGGTTAAGGGATTAAAAGAATATGAGGTATTTTTCTAATTACCTTAATAAGAGATTAATTCAATCCCAAATCCCAGGCTTATTGGATATTTCAGACAATGCTTAAAAAGGGTTTAAATATATTGGAGGTGTAAAATGGATAATATACTTGCCTTATCACGGACTGGTCTCACTATTGTTTCATTTTATTTTAATGCCTGTAAGATTGTTAATGTGCTCTTACACTGACTGATCGATATGGTTTAAAAATCTGAAAGTTCTGTTTTGCAATTTATCATTATATCAAGAATTATGGATCAAAGGAGCATGAAATACAGCAAAAATAAAAGAAATACTTCTGTATGGAAATACTGGAGGATGTGTGATCATTTTCCATTTATGAACTTTCTCTCTGTTGTGTAATGGAAAAATCAATCAATATTACTCTGTACAGTCAAGCTTTAATGATATGTTTATACATTTTTTTCTGAATGATATATCCCTCTTTGGAATATTTCTTTACTGTTCCCAACTTTTCAACAGTTTTGTTTGTTCTTTTTTCTTTTCTACATATTAAGGCTTAATTTTTTTTAATGCAACTTAACATT
This sequence comes from Notechis scutatus, assembly GCF_049901735.1. NCBI lineage: Eukaryota > Metazoa > Chordata > Lepidosauria > Squamata > Elapidae > Notechis > Notechis scutatus. Next base: position 208,857,072 of record NC_142009.1, on the reverse strand, counting down.
TCTCTTTTTGTTCCTTTTCCCTGAGGATTGCCATTTTTTTACATGGAAAATCAACTTGAATTATTGTTAATATTTACATGCAGAACGTCTGGGCCTCAAGAATTCGAAATGGTTCACTCAGTAGGAACACAGAACATAGAAGAAGGGACAATATATTTTCAATCAAGAGCTGAGAAGCCCAATAGAGGAACTATAGAAAAGTCCACAGAATTTTTATTTTTATATCTTATTTTATTTTATTATTTTATATTTTATTTTATTTATTGTACATAGTTATATATGTCCATCTCACAAACATGTAATTCTGGGCAGTGTTTAAAGTTAAATACTTCATAACAATCTAAAAACAATCAAAAATAAATAGACATATAAACTATATCCAAATAGGCAACATTGAAATCAGATGGACTTCCATTTTATGTCAACAATGCTGAAAAGGTTCAATTGCAGCTGTCAAAACTCTTCCTATAAAGTAAAATAAAAAAAAATTAAAAAAAATAGAGAAATTCCCCCCACCCTCTCTCTTCCTTTTCCCTTTCTTCTTCCCATCCTATGTATTTCTTAATAAATATAACTTTTGATTTACATATAATGAAACACTATCATTTCTTAATAGTTGGGTTAAGGTCATACTCTGCATCCAAGTATTATGAGGCTTTTATCAATTCATTTTAAATAGGACCTCTTGCTACTTCGGCTGTTCTGTTAGCACTCTTCATATGCTCAGGAGCACAGCCTCTAAAAAAGGAGGCCTGAAAAATTCAAATCACCAACAAGAGTTTCTTGGCCCTTAGGAATAGTAGCTTTATGTGGAAAGTGGCTGAAAGAAACAAGATTCCAGTTGTTTTTGTTCTGCTGGACAGTTGCTTGTTGCTTTGTCCAAACAATTCTTTCTACCGTTCCCAGATTATATACTGTATATTATTAATCTTTGCATTTTAATGACTGAAATCCCTGTTTGGCATTCTGTTGCATATCTCTTCTTTCTTTCTTTCTTTCTTTCTTTCTTTCTTTCTTTCTTTCTTTCTTTCTTTCTTTCTTTCTTCCTTCCTTCCTTCCTTCCTTCCTTCCTTCCTTCCTTCCTTCCTTCCTTCCTTTCTTTCTTTCTTTCTTTCTTTCTTTCTTTCTTTCTTTCTTTTTCTTTCTTTCTTTCCCTTCCTTCCTTCCTTCTTTCCTTTCCAAATCTACAAATCTTATCCTTTGCTTTTTGCTTGTCCATCTCAGATGGATAAATGCATCTTTGCTGAGTCTAATGCAACACGTTTGAAGTCAGACTGTTTTGTATACAATAAGTATTTGTGTATTGACCTAAGTCTGATAAGGGACTTACATCTTAGCTTTCTTTTAAGTAAACTTGTAGAACAGGTGATAAGCACATATTGAATTGTGATGTTTGCTGATGTTTACTCAACATCAGGTTATAGTTTTGCTATAATTGAACTGAATGGATCTGGATTTAGGGATTGATTGGAAACGTGTTGGGTGTAAGCTAAATTCAAAAGTATCGGCAATCATTTTTCAATACTAATGCTTCTAAGCCCTTTAAAACAAGCTGCATTGTCTGGGACAGATTTCAGTCTCTGCACTGAGCAAATGGGAATAAAAGGCTAAGAGGTTTTCTCTCTAAATCGGGTATTGCTATTTAGAAGAACAGAGAACAAGATCTGACTGAATGAGCCTTAATTTCCAATCAGCCCATTGCTCTGCTTTGTTTGGATCCATTATTTTTGTTTTGCCTTGGATAAAATTTTAATCTTAACACTGACTGGCTGGGCACACAAACCATTACAACAGTCCCTTTCCCTCTAAATATGTATTGCTTTTAGACTTAGGGGACAAGTAGGTATTAAGAAGAATATGGGGGGAAATGAATATTTCTGCGTTGATTGTTTCTTTCCTTTAAGATTAGAGACGGGGATGTGGGAAATGGGTCTTTGTTGTGTGAAAGGTGCTTTACGGAAAGCAGGAAGTTACATGGGATGAGAAGAAGGTTAATATTGGTCACTATATTTGTCTTACAGGCTTGTGCCAACGTTACAGTTTCAGTCAGCTTGCCTGCCCCCTGCATGTGTCAGCTGTCACAAAGACGCAGCTAGGCTGTTAGTCCCAACAAGGTACAAAGTGTCAATTCCTTTTTGCCCTGATACCACAGTTCCTCTTCTGCGCCCGCCTGCCAGCTGCTGCCTGCCACAACCTGCATCCTTCTTCCTATCCACAGGTCCATTTGCTACACTGGCACAGTCTTTTGTCTGACCGGCACTTTCTGTGCCCGCTGCCCCTTTCTGTCTGCATACCTGTTCCACATGGCCACATCTCCCTGCTGGTTGGCAGACTCTGTCTCTCCGCCAGCCATCCTCTGCCCACCACATCAAGCCTGATCCTTCTCTATCCACTGGCACACTCTTCTGATTCTGATAAATAATACTTTGGCTTGCTGTGGTAGCCTGCTTGCTTGGCCAAACAAGGATGTTGGGGGATAACCCTTCCCAAAGAGGCAACTCTTTCTATCACTAACATAAGCAAATTGCCAACAAAGATGTGAGAGGATACTTTACTAGAAGACAGTCGTACAAGGAAGGATGTCTGCCAAGTATAAGGAAGGCACGCTAAGTATAACAACCAAACATCAAATAGTGGGGAGATAAAAGAGTGGACTTCCACCTTGAAATCTTGGGAAATCAAAGCCCTGCTCCTTTTTACAAGTGTGCAATGCATGTAACACATGTTTAAAAAGGGTGAGCCTTTACTCACCTGGCCATAGCTGCCATTTTGAAGCCAGTGACTGTAGTTATACACGTTCCTCTCTATTAGGCTCTATTATTCATATGTCTGTCTGTTGTCTCCTAATAGTGTAAGTCAGGGGTCTCCAAACTTGACAACTTTAAGACTTTGCGGGCTTCAATTCTCAGTAGTTCCCTGTCAGCATGGCTGGCTGAGGAATTCTTGGAGGTAAAGTGCACAAGTCTTTAAAGTTGCCAGGTTTGGAGACCTGGCTTAAGTAAAAACTCTAAGCAGCTTAGAGTTGGAGGAAGTATTTCTTTTTGTCTTGCTGAATGCCCAAGGAAGAAAAGAAATCGATTCTTAAAGCCTTCAGCTGCCCCTGGTAGAAGTTTTGGCAGCAGCTTGATGAAAATAATATTTATAGGAGGAGCTGAAAAAGATTGTGTCTGGCAGTTTTGGGAAGAAATCAACTCCGAAACTCACAAGCACCTTCTGTATTATGGCAAAGGTTACATTGCCTGGTTTTCTCTGCCAGTTTCATCCTTGGTGACCAGCCTCTGCCAGCTTTCTCCCTCTTCCTGACCAACCCACCTGCTTCCCCTGCTGGCATCTGCTTACAGTGGATAAGTTCTCCCTTCCTGACATAGAACATTGCCAGGAAAAAAAAAAAACCTTGACAATCAATCCAGCTGAGCACCCACCAAAGCCAAGGACAATCAATTTCTTCGCAGGCAGGGCCAAATTTTCCAATCAGCTATGCCATTTCCCTAGCATCCCACAGAAGGCAGGATTGACACACCCTAGAAAAATAAGTGACCAAGTTTTTTTTTTCTTAAGAGAAAAAATAGCATGCACCACAATAGGTTCCACATAGGTTCAACACAATTTCCACACAGGTTGTTTGCTAGGCAAATGGAAAACTGTTCTGACATCTTTTCATTGTCTTCCTATTGTAGCTAACCTGGGATGCTTCCTATCATGGCAGCTGTAGGGGTTCCAATGCTTACCCATAAGTTATGGCCATGAAAAAAAACAACTATACTGATTTCTCTTGGAATCTTGAAATGTCAACTTGAAAACACTTCTGCAATCCTTGACTCTTAAAATTCCAATTCAAATCGAGACAGCTGATTCACACCACACGTACTTTGCAAGCTCTTGTGATGTAGTAATTGGGATGGAAAGAATGGAGTCGGCTTTTGATCATGATTGGGGAGATTTAAAACGGAACACTCAAACACCTACACAAAGTGTAAATTAACATGAAGCATCCTGACCTTGACCAACAAAGCTGATGCACCATGCTTATTCGTACTTTGGTATTGAGAACATTTCAGAAATTGGGAGACAGTCACCAAGTCACTGTCTTTGCTTTCAGTTGAGAGAGGTGTATTGGATTTTGACTGAGAGATGAAATGCTCCTGAAGCCACTCGAAGGCAAATCTGAATGCTTGTGGCCGATGCAGGAAGGAAAATGATGGAAATTAGATTGGTGGGGGCCCAAATAATCATCTCTACTCCTCAAGGAGTAGAGACTTAGGGTAGGCAGAAGAGATTGCAGAACAGAAGAAACTGTGTGTCCAATTGGAATAAAGGTTGAATGCATGGACACCCACTTATGTCTTCCAGTTTTCCTCCTCAAAGTCCCATTTCTGTTTCAGATGAGACTTTGTTAATCTGTCCAAAGCCAGATGTCAGCTATATGTAGAACAGAAACCAACCAGTGTTAGAAGCAGCTTATGCTGTCCCATTGGGCACATCTGCATTGCTTTAAAATTACAGGAGAGATGGATGAGCAAGGGGGGGCAGGCATCGCTATGGGTTTTTAATAAGAGGAGAGGAGGAATTATTATATTAATTATAATTAATAAATATAATAATAAATAATATAAAAGCTATATTAATGCTTTCCTGTAAGGTTAGCCTCAGGGATGAGGGATAATTTGTTAAGTGAAATTTGTTTTTAGGAAGCCTACAAGCTTGAATGTGATGTGTTGAAAGCTAATGTAGCTTTGGGGCAAACTTTGAAAACACAGCTCTCCATTTCATTAATTGAGTCGCAACATTTTTCTTGCAGTCTTGTGCCAAAATGTCAATTCTGGTACCGCTCAGTCCACCTGCCTCTCTCGGTGTGCCAGCTGCCACAGTGATCCAGCTGAGCTGTTGAGCAAAACAGTCCACAGAAGGTCTGTGTGTGGCACCAGAGTTTCTCTCTGGGTTGCTGTGCCCATCTGCTGGCTGTTGCCTTCTGGCCAAAACCACCCCCTCCTTTTCCACAGCCTACCTGTTCCAGCTGGCAGAGTCTTTCGACTGCCCCAAGTTATAGCTTAGGGCAATGTTTAATTTTAATTACAAATGAAATGAAACAATGGAGTTTGTCCTGATCCCACCCATTACATTTTGGAATGGGACAAGGCCTCATCTGCTAAAAAGTATAACCCTCGGCTATACCCCTGGGAGTAGGCATATCCAATGTTCACAGTTGATTAATTCCAGCAATACAATGCCATCCCTTGCCTTAGGATATCTTCTAGTACTAAATATGAGTTCTGTCAGCCAATTTGCATGTAATGTGACAAATTGGGACATACAGAATTAATAAATAACATTTTATGCAGACTGCCTTCATTATGAATGACTGCCTCTGCTATGAATGGCAGCCCAAGACTGCAGCTGAGCTGAGCTTTAACATCTTTCCATCACTACTGCCCCCAAACAGGAATGTCCCGTACAGTGGTGGGATTCAATTTTTTTTTTACTACCGGTTCTGTGGGCGTGGCTTGGTGGGTGTGGCAGGGGAAGGCTACTGTAAAATCTCCAATCAGAGATGGTATTTGCTGTTCACTAAACTACTCAAAATTTTCACTACCAGTTCTCCAGAACTGGTCAGAACCTGCTGAATACCATCTCTGGTCCCGTATAAACAATCAGGGGCCACTGAATCTTTGATCCACGCCCTGTTATACTGTAGTTACTACTAATTTATTGCAACTCCCTACTCAAGTTGTTCCCTAGTGAGCCAGCTGAATTGTCCGAGATCTTCTATAAAGACCTCAAAACAATTCACTTGGCTGCGAAATTGGCATTACTATCATTTAAAATCCAGGCTTATTTAAATAAAACACAGGAAAGATAAATAATACCACCACATTATCATTTTTCTCTTCTTATGTGTAAGTCAGCAATTTTATCTGTCATATCAAATTACTACCATCCTGTTAATTGAAACATGATAGTATGTTGCTAAATGAACATCAAGATTACCTGTTGGCATTTGACCTAAATTTCAATACCGTCTAGACTTGAGCTTTTCCTGAGCCTCTTTAATTTCATAAATCTCCACCAGATGCAGAAGAGACTCAAACCACAGGCCAGAAGTTGATATTTTTTCACCTAATCCAATTAGTGTGAGCAAAATGGCAAATTCCTCTAATGAGGGCTGATGACACGAATTCAGGAATTTTAGGAGAAACAGCTTTATGTTGTCCAAGTCCAAGAAATGGTCAACTCTTGTGATGGATCAGACAATGCGGTCACAAATCTGACTTATTCCCCTTCGTGTCCTTCGTAACTGGTAAAGGTAAAGGCTTCCCCTATCCAGCCATGTTCAACTCTACGGGGCAGTGCTCATCTCCATTTCCTAGCCAAGGAAGCCAGCGTTGTCTGAAGATGCTTCCGTGTTTCATATGGCTGACATGGCTACATGCCGAGGTGCATGGAACGCTGTTATTTTCCCACTGAAGTGGTACCTATTTGCCTGCTTTTGAACTGCTCGGTTGGCAGGAGCTGGGGCAAGTAACAGGAGCTTACCCCATTGTGCAGTGCTCAGGTGTTGAACACACCTTGTCAGCATTCCAGCTGACAAGCTCAGCATTTCTAACAGCAAAGCCAGGATCAAATACAGCAAATGGGCCAAGGAACTCAGCTTGTTAAAAATGCTGCTGTCCTCTACAAAGGACCAACATGATTTTCTTTAATTAGTCACAAACACAGAGAATTTGGGAATTTTAGCTGTTCTTTTTTCCAATATGCTTGGGCCTTCAGTTACTTCATTTTTGGCTGCTTTGTTTCACCTGATTAAAGTGATTCAACAGGAAGGCTTGAATCTGATGGAAAATAAATGGCAGACCTTAAACCATGATGCTGAACCTTTGGAGTGTGGTGTGCTTAACTTGATTCTGCTGGTATGGCACCACCACCCTCTGAAGAAAATAGAAACAATTCTTTAAATATTCAATTATTTTTTTAAAAAAAATACAATCCAATTAGGTGGGGTGCTAGATTTGCAATAGTGGTGAATATCTGTAGCTCAGATGTGGGATGAGGGTGAAGGTTCATTCTCCAAGCTTGTGGGTTGGTTTCCAAACATTTTATTACCAAGCTAAGCAACATTTTCAGCAGAGTTTAGGGTATGTCAGTGTCAGTGTTCTTCTGTTTATAAGGGCTTCAGGTGTGGGTGTGTGATGGGTCAGCTGTGAATCATCAGGGAGTCTTGTGATGGGTATTGTGATAAGGAGATTACCTCAGGTCAGGGTCATTAGGAGGTGAACTGCTGCTGGGAGGGGACTTGTGTGGGTTGGTTGAGGATCAGTGCTGTCTTTGGTTGGCTGTGCGGTTGATTTGGATTCTGAGGGGTTCATAGGCTGGTTGTAGGTCAATGTGTCTGTTGATGGAATTGCTTGTGGAGTGCCAAGCTTCCATAAACTCATAAGCGTGATGGGTGGTAGTATTGCTAGGTATTATATAAAATATCAATTTATTAGGATCTGGAATCTAGAGAGCAACCTGCTTACAATTCAGACTATAACTTCTATTATCAATAGCTAGTATAAACATTGAGCTTGATCACATAGTTGAATAGTCTTCAACTAGAATTATAGTGATTGTAAATATATATCTGACCAGCAGAGGGGACAATGGACCTTGTTCTCTGGAATTACATGGATACATCTCCTTCATCTTGAAGAGCAAGAAATAACAGAGGCCAGCATTAGGGATAACATTTCCTCTGACAAGAAAATTTGAATACAAGGTGGCTTCATGTCAGGAGACCTGGATTGTGAAATGATCTTTTATGGCCTGCCCATAAAGAATTTTTTGCAAAAGAGATGTTTTAAATAGATTTATTAACTTTCATAGAGAAATCTGGAGCATGACAGACTTGTTGAATCCACAGTTGGGCAATGTTGGGAGCTGTTTTTTCTTAATTTATGCATGTTGATGCAACAAATGGCAACATACCATACTAACAATGCTTTTAACATCATTTTTTATTAGTATCTTCATTTCTTTCAGTTTTTTTTCTATTCCTTAAAGTACAATTGAGACAGGTTTCAGACAAACCAAGACTGTCTTTTAATGACCCCATAATCCTTTATATTGGGGTGGAATCAGGGTAACTGAATGGAGCAGAGTATTGACTGGCTTGGCTGGATGACTTTCCTGTCGCTAATGCAGAGTTCACAACAGATTGTGCCCAGAGAGAGAAATATCTGCAGCTACCTAGGATTGAACTCACAGCCTCCTGATCATGACACAAGAGCTCCACCTGTAGGCCACTGCACCACTCACAAAACAAGACTATATTACAACCCATAATTGAAAGCAGCACAATAATTGATTCCAATGGTAGTCTTCTGTTAAAAAAAAAGTCAACTACAAAACTAAGGCCTGACATGAGCAAAAAGTTTGACGCACTTCTCTTTTTTATGCCTGTACTGTTTCTCAGCTCCTGATGGAGATTTGTAGTTCATGTATAGCTAGCTCCTTAAATAATAAGGCAGCTGGCCAAGAAATTACCTTCTTAAACTCAGTGGTCTGAAAGAAATTGTCTCTTGTCTTCAGACAAAAAAAAAGGAATATAATTCCTGTTAATAATCTTGCATTTTCCAATGGGTATGTATCTCAGGCCACCTTGATAACACAATATAACAAAATATCTGATTGCTTAAATAATAAGATCCATCAGTTATTCAAACCAAGTTCTCCTGCCCCCTGCAAATAGTAATACATTTTACAATAAATGCTTATTGTGCTGTAATTTTCAATATAGTTCATGCTATCAGCATGCTAACTGCTATATACAACAGATCGATGTCATGTTTCCTGCTTTATTTACTGTAAATACTGCCACTATTTTCCAAATCTTTCCCATGCCAACCCTCTATGCACTCTAGGACACATATCTGTCCAATGGAGGATGGAATATCTTAAAAAGCCACGCTAATTTAGGCAGCTTGGGTAGGAAGAACAATAACAGGTGTATAGAAGAGTATTCTGAGATACCACAAGTGACAGAAGGGTTTTTGTTTTTTTCGAGTGCCAGAAATATAGTGACAGTAACAGATGGAGCACTGCAGAGACAAAAGAGAGAGAGGCATAATCTTAGATCATCTGTTCCATATTTATTACTAGAGTCCAACTAGCATATAAAAAGAAGAAGTTCCAAACAAGGACAAGCTGGAGAAGGTCCACAGAAAAAAAAGGACCAAAGGCAAAGGTGAAAAGATAAGAAAGGCACAAAGAGTTTCTATGGGAATGACAGAAAACACAGCATACTGATCGTGTGTTGATTAAAGAGATTAGTGAAGCATAATAGTTACCTTTTTCATGAGATATTCCTACTTGTTCAGAAGTTATAACAGTGATGATGGTTGTTCTTCTGATGGTCGGAGCCTGTTCATAAAGTTAGAATCAAAACCAAGAAAAATATTCTTTTTACACCAGAACTTTGAGGTGGATCCTTAGGTATGATGCTTTAAAGTTATATCTAAAAAGAGGGGAAATGCAATCAATGTCATTGTTGGCGCTCATTATTTATATCTTTGCAATAGTCTGGCTGGAATTTTGTATTCCACTATGTTGCTACGAGGAAATGTAGCACACTCTACAATTTTGTTCAGATTATGATATTGAATCTGTTTTTAAATATTATCATTTCTGAGTTTGAATAAAATTATCAGTTCTTAGATCTGAAATCTGAGAACAACGATTGACGTTGCAGAATATAATCCTAGAGTATGTGAGATTTCAGCTTCTGACCTACTTTCTTGTTTTCATCATGGCTATCACATGTAGACTAATATCTAAATTGACATGGGTTGGGAGAAGTTTTGGGTTTCACCAAAAGCAGCTCTCAGATGAGCCAGAAAGCTTGAAAATGGTTTTTATTTTCTATCTTCAAAAGATAGCAGCTTGGAACTTTTTATTCTAATAATACAACAACAGCAATACCGTGTTTCTCCAACAATATGGCCTTCCCCAATAGGAAGTCCCAGCATGTTTTATAGGCATAAAATGAAATTAAGCCCCTCCACCCAAATTAAGGTCTATATTAAATATGCAAAATGGGGGGGAATGGCGGGGGGGGCTTGCCATTAGGAAGTACTTTGTTGCATACCCGGACATGGTGCTTCCTGCATTGACCTCGGTGTTGGTGGGGCACTTCGTATCAGGAGACCTTCCGCCACCGTTGCTTTCCCTTCTACCCGTGCTGCTGCGGTGTTTAGAGCAACGCGCGGCATTTGGCGCAGCCACGCGGCATTTGGCACAGCCACGCGTGGCCAGCCATGGCTCCTCCCTGCAAGCGGAGCCTGGTGGAGATACCTGGCTTCAGGCGCTCCTGTCACTGCCTTCCTGAGCATCGTTCGAAGGCAAAGCCCATTCTTTTAAAAATGATGCCCAAAGCCTCCCCTGCCCAAGAAGGCAGCCCAACCCCATGTGGGGAGACAAATCTCCCGGGGCCGCAGCGCAGGATCAGCCCACCCCGGGAGAAGCGCCCAGCTGCCATCCCTGCCTGGCACTGGGCAGAGCACAAACAGCTTCGCCTGGGCTGCCCAGTGCAGCTGACAGGTGGGCCCTCCTGTCCAATGGCGGAGCTCTCACCAAGGCAGCGAGCACCTCCCCACCGGGACCTCCGCTCATCCTGCCAGGGCTGTGCCGGAGCCGGATGGGCTGGGCAGAGCCGGGAAAGGGAGCCACGGATGCGCGCCCACCTGCCAAGCAAAAGAGCCGGGCCGACCTGAGCTTGGCTTCCCAAATCCCTCCAGCCCGAACCCGAAGGGGCCACCAGAAGAGGCTGCCCAAGGCAGTGAAAGCACCCACCCATCTGCGGACAGGAAGGTGAGGCGATGGCAGCGATGGTTCCCTGGCCGGCGGGTCCAGCAGAGAGACACCAAAGCCTCCCGTCCTTTCCACCCGTCGCCCAGCCCGTCCCCATGCATCTCCAAACGTGCCGGCAGCTCCAAACGCTGCAGCTGCATGGGCATTGGGCAGAGGTGCTCATTCGGCGGGGCTCAGCTTGGAGGAGGATGTGGCGCAGGCCATCGCCTTGCCTCCCTGTCCACGGATGGGTAGGTGCTATCACTGCCTCGGGCGGCCTCTCCCCATGGCCCCTTCAGGGTCGGGCTGGAGGGACTTGGGAAGGAAGCCATGCTCGGGTCGGCCTGGCTCTTTCACTTGGCAGGAGGGCACGCACCCGCAGCTCACTTTCCCGGCTCTGCCCAGCCCGCCTGGCTCCGGCGTGGCCCTGGTGGGATGAGCAGAGGGCCTGGTGGGGAGGCGCTCGCTGCCTTGGCGAGAGCTCTGCCGCCGGGCAGGAGGAACTGCCTGTCAGCTGCGCTGGGCGCCCCAGGTGAAGCTCTTCGTGCTCTGCCCAGTGCCAGGCAGGGATGGTGGCTGGGTGCTTCTCCCAGGGTGGGCTGCGGCCCTGGGAGATTTGCCTCCCCACATGGGGTTGGGCTGCCATCTCGGGCAGGGGAGGCTTTGTCGTAGTAGGGCGTTGTTTTTAAAAGAATGGGCTTTGCCTTCAAACAATGCCCGGGAAGGCGGCGACAGGAACGCCTGAAGCCAAGTGCCTCTGCTGGGCTCTGGCTGCAGGGAGGAGCCCTGGCCGGCCCCGCGTGGCTGTGCCAAATGCCGCGGCATTGCTCTAAACACTGCGGCGGCACAGGGAGAAGGGAAAGCAATGGTGGTGGAAGGTCTCCCGATACGAAGTGCCCCACCAACGCCAAGGTCAACATCCAAGCCATCACCGCCCGCCCACCCAAGGATGCAAGGGGGGGAAATTAAGTCACCCCCAAAAAGACGGCCTAGCCATTTTTTCGGGGGTCAAAAAAAAAATAAGGCCTGGCCTTATTTTGTGAGAAACATGGCAGATCTAGTGACTGAACGATGTAATTACAGAGATGTAACAAGAACGGGTTGGTATTTTGGTGAATGGTTTTAGTCATATCCCAATGTGTAAAGAGTACAACAAAATTACGAGAAACCCACTTCTTCCTGTGCATGCTGATCTTCCTCATCTATCAATTGGAAGGCTTAAATCCAGGAAGCCCTCTTTGGCACTCGCTCAACAGCTGTCTAACAACTGTTGACATCAACACACAGTGGAAAGCCAAATGGGCTGCTGAACGCCCAGATACAGGCAGTTACATAGATGGCCCTACATAAAAGGTGCCAGGTTTTGACCTTCCTCATCAGCATTGGTCAACTCTGAACAGGATCCATACCCAACATGGAGTCTGCCAGGACTCATTGTTTAAGTAGGGTCTTGTCTCTATCCCTCAGTGTGACTGTGCTGCTCCTTGACAAAATGTCTGATTTTTTTCTACACAGACCACTCCGTCTCTGAATAGCTGGGTGGACTGGACATTAACATTTGAACCACTGTAAGTCCCTGTATTTGCCATACGCTAAATAAAAACATAATTGTAAAGAGGAAAGGAGTTGCTATCTGCTGTCCCATTGACGTTATTAGAGATTCATATTGTGAATGCATTATATTTATACCTAGAGATATACAGTATTATATTTAAGCTAGAGATAGAAATGTAAGAATGTAAGAATAGCTTTGCTGGACCAGGCTGAGGCACATCTTCAGGGCTAAAATGCAGCGATCCACTTTAATCAAAAGAGAATGCCAGCTTTAAAAAGTGCTACCCAAGTGCCAAGGTCTGACTGAGAGACCTTGCAACTTCAAGTTGATGATGGCTTCAAGGTGGCAGGTGCCATTGGGTCTTTCTATAACCTGGTCTCAACTATATCTGAGATTCTCAGATCTGTGCCACAGTAAGAATCAGCACTGTATTTTAAAGCAAAGGTGAAGGGAACAGCAGAAATCATGTTGAAAAAGTCGATGAAGGACCCATTGTTGTTTAAGAGGAAGGTGGGATAATAATTTTGATTGTAGCTTTTGGCAATGAAGGTCAGGAGTCATTTCTTCTTAATTATCTTCCCTCCCTTCCCTATTTTTTGTTTAACTATATTGTGTCCTGCACTTCTCCCCTTCTTTTCTTTGTTTATATAGTTATTCTTTTTTCTTTTATTGAAGTTAAACTTCTCAATTAAAGTTACCCATATCTTAATCATATATATCTACATAGCTAAAAGAAAACAGCAGTAGTCAATATAAAAAGCCTGAGAAAGAATGATATACAAGACCCACTGTATAGAAAAAGGTAAGCTTTTAGCAGCTGCCTTCTGTTTTGTGAAATCACTGCATATATTTGTAAACATATATTTATATTTCTTTCAGTATATGTAGAGCCAGTTTGGTCTAGTGGTGAAGGTACCAGACTAGAAACCAAGAGACAATGAGTTCTAGTCCAGCTTTAGGCATGAAAGCTGGCTAGGTAACCTTGGGCCAGTCATTATTTCTCAGCACAACTCACCTCACAGGATGGTTGTTGTAGGAAAAATAGGAGGAAGGAATATTAAGTAGGTTCACTGCCTTGAGTTTCTTAGGAAGGGAGGGAGAAAGCTAGCCACTAAATGAAACTAGCTAAATAAAGTAGTAACCACATTGAGAAAGCTGGTGGAAAAGGACCACAGATGTAGAGATGGGACAATCTCCTTGGGGACCTTCTGTACCATGGATCTTCTGCTGCCAATTGACTTGATTTCAAAGTCTCTTGTCTGCTTCTCCTGCCACCCCCCAAAATAAATTACAAGTGCTTTTTGCTCAGGATATGGTTCACGTGTAGTCCTGCGGATATGTCAGTATTTACATCTACACTTTGGGGGGTCAAATTAATTTAGTAGAGGGCAAATGTTGAATAGTTGGCCCTAAGACAGGAATGTGCAAATCAAACTTGTGGTTTTTTAAAAAAATTTTTTTTGAATTCTTTAGAATTGTATCCTGGTAAACTTTTTGGAAATGCTTACAGTGAGTTGAAAGGATCTCCAGAGAATTTTGCCCCATTAATGGCTCCAAGCAATCTAAACCATGGCTGAAAATAACAAGTATACAAACAAATGTCCTGTCTCTTTGGCCAGGAAGATAATAAGAGAGTAGCTATTATAACTGAACTTTCAGGATATAGGAATTATATATCAGATTTACAGATAGGTCATCTCTTTTGCAATTTTACTTTGGCCCAACTAAAAAAGCAATAATAATGGATTAAATCAAATAACTCAGTATGACTGCTCCCTATTGAGAAGGCTTCCTGGTATTAATCTGAACACTCAATTATGACTGTCTTTCTTTCCAAAATATAAAAGTTGGGAAGTATAGAACTGAGCAAGATAAAGGATTCATTGATTACTTTTGATGGCTTACGTAGAAGTAACAGAAGTGCAGTTTTTCAAAGTATAATGTAGCACAGAAAAGTTGATCTTTACATATTATCCATGTGCACACATAATTGCCACTGACTAGGTAGAGCATAGACTCTAAACTTAATCGCTCCACTTTTTGTATCACATTATTTAGGTAAGGAGTATGTAGCCCTTGTTTAATGACCATTCTCAGTTACAACGCTGATGACAAAATAATTTTGCATCTAATCCTCACATTTATGACTTTCACAGATCTGTAAAACAAAGGAAAGCGGAAATGAAATTGTAAGTACAGTTGCGATTTCCCTTAGTGATTGTTTAACGAGTGATTTGCCAGTCCCAATTGTGGTCATTAAATGAAGACTATCAGTATGCCATTTCTGTTAGCTCTACGGTCACCCCTGGACTTATTTCTACACCATATCCAAACATGAGCCACACCTAAACTGGATGGGACAAGATTGATTGGGCAGTTGGCTTAAATGTTGCCTGTTAGCTCCACCCACTTGGAAGGAGTTCTCAGGAAAGGTGGTGGCCCCTACTTTCTAGTTACCAGGCCATTTTTCTCCTTCTCTCTTCAATTATAGAATAGAATAGAATAGAATAGAATAGAATAGAATAGAATAGAATAGAATAGAATAGAATAGAACAGAATAGAATTCTTTATTGGCCAAGTGTGATTGGACACACAAGGAATTTGTCTTAGTGCCAATTAACATAAATACATAATATTATTAACATAATATTATAATATAATATTCTTAACATAATATTATTATTGTGAACAATAAATCTGTAAGTCATAGTGTTAGTCTATTTGGGAGAACATCAGATCACATGGCGCCTAACTTCTCTAAACATTTGCCATAAATGTTATGAAGGAAAGTTCATAAGCAATTAAGGAGCCTGAACACCTCTTTCAGAACTCTGGTTTCTTCTACTGAAAAAGCTACTTGGATAAGCAATGAAATCTTTCAAACCAAAAAACCAAAAAGCTCAGTTGTGATGACTCCTCTTCTAGACAACTCTACCTGGATGACTGAGAATCTTTATCAACATTGTGTTAAATTGAGGTTTTACTGGAGCAGTAATTTTGCTGTTATAACTCTGTTTAGGCAAGTAAAGTGGTGATGGCCATTCCACAGTTTCTCCTACACCATGCTGGACCCAATCATTCCCTCCCTCTTTATACAAAGCATCTGACAGGGCCACTTTGTAAAGTGCCTCAATACAAATGATGCGTCCTCGCTTGCAGTGTGAAAGCAGCCACCTCTCCAGAAGTGTTAATGCAGCTGCTTCCTTTCTCAGCTGTTTGCACAATTATTGCATGTTTCTAGCTCTTTGTGGATCTCTTCTTGAGCCTTTTTATTTTAAGTCCTTCACAGAACCACTATACCAGAGGTGGTATTCGGCAGGTTCTGACCAGTTCTGGAGAACCAGTAGCGGAAATTTTGAGTAGTTCAGAGAACCAGCAAATTCTACCTCTGACTGGAGATTTTACAGTATCCTTCCCCTGCCACGACCACCAAGCCACGCCCACAGATCCAGTAGTAAAAAAATTTGAATCCCACCATTGCCCTATACCCACTGCAGCAGGCCCAGGTGTTGTGCCTTCTATTGCTCTTCTACTTCTTGCAGACTGATGTCACTTCATGATGAGAAGAGAGTATATTCTGTGACTTTCATTTGGCTGCAAAAGAGCTTTCATACTGTTACAGTTAAGCGTAGGACAGAAGGGAGAAAAACGGTTCTGTGGCTAATGCTGGGGTTGGGAATTGGGTGGGAAAGAAGAGGGGAAAAAACACAGTACTTTGATGGATTGTTGTTGGAAACCAGTTGTTATCTAATTTAGGTCGCACTGAGGTCACTGGGACCATTGGGAAGCACACATGGAAAGAATCTGAGAAAAACTTTGTATAAGCCGTACCGAGTCTTTTAGTAGATACAGCTGCTTTAATGCTTTGAAGAGAGGTGCTTTGCTTAAACCAAGATTTTTTTTAAAAAAAAAAAAACATACTTTTCAAATGATTGGGCTGCCTACCCTGTAGATAATCATATTTATGATAAAGTGCTATTGGCGGTGAATTATGTTTTTTGAAGATAGAGACAGAAAAAAACAACCTGGGAAAATTTGAAAAATCAAGAAGCAGAACTGATAAATAACCCAATGTCCTGTGCCCCTTAATATTAATAATATTAATATTTGAGATTAAATATTGCAGAAAATGTGCTGTTAAAATGAGTTTCAACACCCTAAAGACTATTTTTTTTCAAGACAATGGATGAGTCCAGATTTTAGAATTCATGTAATTGAATTGAAGGGTTTTGAATGATTGAAGGGTTTTTGAAGGGCTTTGAAAGATACCAAATTTGATCTAACAGAGACAGATTGCAAGATGCCCAGCCATCCGAACATACATCTGTTATATTGGTCTGCCAAAGGTTACAGTCATTTTTATATGGTCCCCTATATGCAGACCTTCACTGTTCATTATACCGGAATCAACACCAATACCTCAAATTGGCTGTCATCATCAGTGATACACATAGTAATTCTCACAGCCTGTCCTTGATCAGCATATTACCGCTTCAGTACCAAAAAATGCACATATGCAGCCTGTGCAATTTGCAATTATGTTTCTTCTTCATCTATAAATGGGGTTGCACAGTAGCTCAGTAATTAAGGCTCTGGGCTTGTTGGCTGGAAAGCCCAAGTTCGAGACCCGAGTTCCATGTGATGGAGTGAGCTCCAGTTCTTGCCAACCTAGCAGTTCAAATGCATGCAAATAGATAAGTAGGTAACACTTTGGTGGGAAGGTAACAGTGCTCTGTGATGTCATGCTGGCCACTTGACCTCAGAAACATCTTCAGACAGTGCTGTCTCAATGGCCTTGAAACGGAGATGAGTACCACCCCTACAGTTGGCAATGACTAGTGGAGTAAAATCCGCAAGGGGGACTCCTTCATCTATAAATACATATCATATGCCATAATTATTTACTACCTTGCAAATGTTTACATGATTTCAAAAACACAAAGCCAGTACAAAAAGGCATAAAATCTTTGAAATGAGAATATGGTGGGTTGTGCATCAGTTACGCTGTTTCCTGGATCAGCGGTCCCTACTCACAGTCACTCATGCCCTGGTCACTTCCTGTCTTGATTAATACAACACGCTCTACATGAGGCTGCCCTTGAAGGGCATCCAGAAGCTCCAGTTGGTGCAAAATGCAGCAGCCCGCATGGTTTTGTGCAGACCCCGGTGTGCACATGTGTCACCTCTCCTGCTGAAGCTGCATTGGTTGCCAATTTGCTTCCAGGTGCAATTCAAGGTACTGGTTGTCACCTTTAAAGCCCTTCATGGCTTGGGTTATCTGAGGGAACTTCTCTTGCCAGTCACATCTACCCGACCCATTAGAGCGAGGAGGCAGGGAATGTTGCGGGTCACACCCCTGAGAGAGATACATCTGGAGGGACCCAGCAGAAAGGCCTTTTCTGTGGGGGCTCCCTCTCTCTGGAATATCATTCCCCCAAAGATTAGAATGACCCCTACTCTAGCAGTCTTCCGAAAGGCACTGAAGACCTGGTTTTGCCAGCAGGCCTGGGGAACCCAGAGAGGGTTGGAGCCCATCAAATGGCTAGTGTGACCTGCTGTCATTGGGGCAGGGAGTGGGAGTTGGTGTTTTTGTTTGTTTGTTTTTTTGTTTTGTTTGTTTTGTTTTTCCCAAATTTTGTTCTATTGTACTTTACTATTTTTTTATTCTTTTTGTTAGTTTTTATTGTTTTTTATTTTTATTTTTTGTTTTAAATATGGTTTTACATTGTGTAAGCCTCTTCGAGTCACCATGGGCGAATAGGCGGCAATATAAATTAATTAAATAAATAAATTTAATAAATAAATAAATAAATAAATAAATATCAACCCTTTCAGATGTCTTCATATATCCTCAAACAAGCCAACTTTACCTGATCTTTGTGGACATAGCTTCTGTGTGTTGTTCACAAGGTCAGAAAAGTAAAGGCCTTCCAGGCACCTTGAGTATATTTCCAGTAAAATAACAACAGTCATCCTAACTCCACAAATAAGGCAATTGTCAGCCCTCTATTACAGTCGTATGGTATGATAATCAATGCATTTTATAAAACAGAATTAAGAAAATATTTTTCATCTAGACATTTTAGCTGGAATATCTCCAATTCAAAAGATCTCAGAGCTTTTTTCTGGAATAATGCATTGTGAAAACTGATGCTTTTAACCTGAGTTTCTCGCCACAAAACAATTCTTACTCTAATTTATAACACCCTCTTTTAAAATGTTAAAGCCACATTTTAACTAAATTATTAATTCTAAAGTACTTTTATGTTAGCTAATCTTATTTTCAATTTTCTCAAAGTTCATTACTTTCCACGCTGCTCTGCCTGAGAACAATACCCACTATAATGTATGTCATGTACTATTTTAATTTTTTTTAAATGAAACTCTGGATTATGAAATATTTAATATGATTTCAAAAGAACACAATAATACAATTACCATATTAATTGTGTTCTACATCTTGACACTGTTATGTTTTAATTGAACATATGCAAATACCATAAAATGTTTGAAAAGCATGTTTGTATATTTTGCTTGTTGAATATGTTGATTTTTTTTGTCAATTAGTGTGGTCATTTACTAAGTGTTTCAATTAGATATAATGTCTTCTCATTAAACAACCATGTTTTGCCATTTTCTGTATTACTACAGTTGCCAGCTTTTAAATAAGCAAGAATTTAGGCAGAATCAGTTTGGGTTAGTTGTTAAGGAACCAGGCTAGGAAACAGGAAACATGAGTTGAACTCATTGTCAAACAATGAAATGGTAGAGTCATGGTTTGGGATATTTTGCTGTGTCAAGACTAGATAAATTTTACTATCATTGAAGGAAGCATCATTTCTGTTTTGGGACATCTACCGGAGACTATAAAACCATCTGTTTATTGCCAAATGTGAAGTATAAATAAGTGACTCCCGCATCAAGATATTGTTTCCCAACTTAGAAGTGAATTCATGACAGAACGAAATCAGAACAACATACTCAGTACTCTGAGATACCCAGACCGAAATCCTATAGGAATCTTTGGCAGGACCTGAAATGAGCAGTTCATGCTAGAAAACCCTCCAATGTTACGGATTGAAGCCATTCACCATGGAGGAATGTATAAATTCTTACCCAATGGTGTGAGAGATTGATCATCTATTATGGGAAGCCTTTAATCTCAATTATTTCAGTTAAAGCTGTTGCAATCTGTTCCTGAAGCTAACGGGCAATTTCTTTTGCACATGGATGCATCACATGTATGAAATTAAAGCTAAAAGCACGATGGGCAGGCTCTCAGATTAGATAGCATATCAGAAGATTTCAGCTTGTCATCCCATTATTATAACTTTTCATCTTAAGAATGAAACGTTAGTATCGATTGGATGCTTGAATCATTCCTGGTTCCTTTGATTTTTTTCTGCCTTGGGACTGAAGCACAATCCTTTCAAGAAATTATATTCTCTTGAATACAATCTATATTCTCTTTTTCTTATATATAATCTTATAGACATTCTCCTTTCTTGTCTGAACAACAGTTTAAATGACCTTGTAAAGTGACACCATCGTTGCACATTAAATTTATTTTATGGCAGGATAGTTATCCTATGAAACTTGTGGAGTAATACGTTTGACTCCCTGTTGAATCTTCACCTGCATGAGCGGGAATGAAATGGAATAATATTAGTTGCTGGAGGATTTTATGGCTGTCCAGCTACTATGGCTCAGTGGTTAAAAACCCAGCCGAGCTTGCCAGCTGGAGAGCGGACAGCCCAGGGTTGAGACCAGAGTTCCACGTAGTTGGATGAGCTTCTGTTACTTGCCCCAGCTCCTGCCATTCTAGCAGTTCTAAAGCATGCAAATGTGAGTAGATAAATAGGTACCACTTCAGTGGGAAGGTAACAGGGTTAACAGGGTTCTGTGCATCTTTGGCACATAGCCATGCTGGCCACATGACTACCGAAATTGTCTTTGGACAATGATGGCTCCCTCGGCCAAGAAACAGATATGAGCAACATGTCCTAGAGTAAGATACCACTGACAGGTATATTTTTACCTTTACCTTTTTACCAGCTACTATATGAAATTTAGTGGTGAATTAGCAAAGTGTCATACAACAATTGTATAGTTTACTTGCATGGGCTCTTCAATGAATATTGGGTGGTGCTTACTCATTTATATCTTCTAGTATGTGGATAACAATGCTGATTTGTGTGGGTGTATAGCATCTGAAATATACCACCACAACTTTAAGCCTCTTAAATTCACTAGATAAGTATACCTGGGACTTTAGTATTAACAGTAAATGTTCTGTACGGTCATTACCATTCTTGCAGACCTGCGCCGCGAATGGCTAAGACGCGCGGCGAGCTGATTGGCTGAGCGAGCCGCATGGATTGGCCTGCCGCAAATCCCCCGCGATTGGTAGAAACTAATCGCGGGAGATTCAAAGCGGTGCCATTGGCCGCGGCCGCCGCGGCTAGAGAATAAAAGCCGCCGCTTTCCTTTCGGAACCCGAGCCGATCTCGGGACTAATAAATGAGCTGAACTGAGTCACTGGGCTCCGAGTCTCCTTTCGCGCCGGACACAACACTGGCGACGAAGGTGGGATTCCAAGACTGATCCCCATCGTACACGTGTCCGGGGAAGCGAGACCGACGAGATGGCCAGCATCGCACCGCCCGCACCTTTTAACCCAGCTACTGAGGATTGGGAATCATACACGGACCGATTCCTAATGTTCCTCGAAAGTAGCAACTTAAAGGATGCAAACGGGCAGAAGAAAAGGGCTGTTTTCCTCACACACTGCGAGCCCGCAGTGTTCCAAATGGCGAAAGCCCTCGCGAAGCCAGAGGACGTCAAGACAATGGACTGGGCCGACCTCGTGCCATTACTCCGAAGCCACTATGCCCCCGACGTGCCCACCCTCATCCGGCGGCACGACTTCTATCGACGAGACCAGCGAGCAGGCGAGAGCATTGGAGACTTCGTGGCTGCCCTGCGAAATCTCGGAGGCATGTGTGGTTTTACGGACATGGATGAGGCGCTCCGAGACCGCGTTGTCCTGGGACTCCGAGACCCAGTCCTCCAGAGCCGGTTGATGGCCAAAGGCGATATCGCCCTCGCCGATGTCCTCACTGACGCCACCGCAGCCGAGGCCACCCGGAAGTCAGCAGCCCGAATGTGGAGGTCCGACACCTGAGACCGAAGCGCGACCACCGAAGCGGGCATGGCAACCGAAACGCGCCCCGAAGCAAGCCGCCGAGAGACCACCACACACCATGGCGACCTCGACTCCACCTCCGACGCCACCGACGAGGAAGAAGACGTGCATCGACTCCAGGCAGACCGGGACTGGCGCAACCGACGGAGTCGTAAGTCAGGGCAACCGTGCGCCGGGTGCGGGGGTGACCATCCTCGAGCAGAGTGCCGGTTTTTCGACGCAATATGCCGGCACTGCGATAAAAGGGGCCACATCGCCCGGGTCTGCCGACTCAAGAAGAACTACAGCCCCCGATGCCGAGACGACAGCAACCGGAGGTGAGACGGCACCCCCCCCAGGCCCAGGGACCGCCAAGTCGAGACCCGATGGAACCGAGACGGACGGAGCCGACGAGACGGTGGGAACAGGTGGAGAGAGGAAACCCACCAGACGATCGTTATCGGCCACTCCTCCAGCACAGACGCCCGGAAAGTATATGTGGAGGTGGGCATCGAGGGCGAGCCATGCAAAATGGAGGTGGACTCCGGGTCCTACCTTTCCATGGTCGCATGGCGGGCAATAAAGCGCCTGGTGCCCGCCATCCACAGGAAGGGGCTGGAAAGCCAGAGCCTGATTATCAAAGACTACCAAGGAAATCGTATACCGGTAGTCGGGACTGGCCAGTTCGAGGTGACTTTCAAGGGGCGAACAGCAAGGCTTCCCCTAACGATTGTGGACCGAGATCGCCCTAGCCTTTTGGGACTGCAGTGGTTTGCACCGCTCGGAATCGAGGTGACGGGAATCGACCATGTCCAGGAGGCCGACTGGGAAGAGCAGCTCACCAGAGACTTCCAGGAAGTGTTCGACGGCACCTTAGGCAAGTACCGAGGGCCCCCCATTTCGTTCAGCCTAGACCCCAGCGTCCCCCCCATTCGCCTGAAACCACGGCGAGTACCATTCACGCTCCAGCCAAAAATCGACGAGCAAATAGACAAGCTCGTCAAACAAGGGGTCCTCGAGCCAATCGACCATGCCCGGTGGGAGACCCCCATAGTCACCCCCGTCAAGCCGGATGGGTCAGTAAGAATTTGCGGGGACTATAAGGCCACCCTTAATTGCGCGCTGCAGCAAAGCGCCTACCCCATCCCAGTAGTGCAGCACCTCCTACACTCACTGGGGGGAGGCAAGGTCTTTGCAAAGCTCGACCTGGCACAAGCCTATCAGCAGCTGCCGGTCGACGCAGAAACGGCCGAGGCACAAACAATAGTAACCCACCGGGGGGCTTTCCGCTGTAAGAGACTCCAGTTTGGAGTCAGCGTGGCCCCAGGAATATTCCAGAGCCTCATGGAGAGACTCCTGCAAGGAATCAAGGGGGTGGTGCCCTACTTCGACGATGTATTGGTGTCGGCAACCAACCAGAAGGAGCTAGAGGGTCGCCTGAGGGAAGTCCTAACTAAATTCAAAAACGCGGGGCTGAAGGTTAAGAAAGAGAAATGCCAATTACACACCGAGAGAGTCGAGTTCCTGGGGTACCTCCTTGATCGGCACGGAATTCACCCAACCGAGGAAAAAATCAGAGTGATCAAGGAAGCCCCCAGACCGAAGAATAAAACGGAACTACAGGCTTTTCTAGGACTACTTAACTTTTACAATGTTTTCCTGCCCCAGAAGGCGACCGCGGCAGAGCCTTTGCATAGGCTCCTGGACAAGGCGGCTCCATGGACTTGGGGGAAACGCAAGGAAGCCGCCTTCAACAAAACCAAGGACCTGCTCACCTCGGATGCCGTCCTCATCCAATACAACGAGACCCTACCGCTAGCTGTCACATGCGACGCATCACCTTTTGGCGTCGGCGCAGTCCTCAGCCACACTCTCCCCGACGGGAAGGAAGCACCCATCGCCTTCTTCTCACGAACCCTCACCAAACCAGAAAGGAACTACAGTCAGCTGGACAAAGAGGCCTTGGCCATCGTTGCCGGGGTCAAAAGGTTCCACGAATACATCTATGGCCGATCCTTCACCATCATCACCGACCACAAGCCGCTGCTGGGAATCCTGGCAGGGAACAGGGCCACCCCGAACATTCTATCTCCTAGAATGACAAGGTGGTCCGAATTCCTTGCAGCCTACAGCTACCGGCTCACACACCGACCCGGAAAGACGATCTCCCACGCAGACGCCCTGAGCCACATGCCGTTACCAGACTTCGACACCGACCCAGCACCCACGACGACCACCCTCAGCATAGAGACTCTGCCCGATCTACCCATAACCGCGTCAGACATTGCCCGCGAAACTAATAAAGACAAACGTCTGGCGTGGGTATTGCATTGGGTAGAGAAGGGGTGGCCCGAGAAAGATGACAACGAGACTTTCCGGACATTCCGGAACCGACAAACGGAACTGTCATTGCAAAAAGGGTGTCTACTTTGGGGGGACCGAGTTGTTATTCTGGGAAAATTACAGGGAAAAGTCTTGGAATTGTTGCATGAGGGGCACCCGGGCATCGTTAGGACAAAGGCCTTAGCCAGAAGTTACGCCTGGTGGCCAGGGATGGACAAGCAAATCGAAGCCTGGGTGGCAGCATGTAACAGATGTCAGGAAACCAGACCCAGCCCTCCAGCCGCCCCGATCCTGGAATGGGAAACCCCTAGGGGACCATGGTCCAGGATCCACATAGATTTTGCCGGGCCCACAAAAGGACACACCTTCCTCATCACGGTAGACGCTTACTCCAACTGGTTGGAGGTAAGCAACATGAGGACTACCACCACGGAGGCCGTCACCAAAGAACTCAGCAAACTATTTGCAACCCACGGCCTCCCAGATGTCCTCGTATCCGACAGCGGGCCCCAATTTACCTCGCTGGAATTCGAAAAATTCCTAGTGGAACGGGGGATATGACACGCTTTGACAGCACCGGCACATCCGGCGGCGAACGGGAGGGTGGAACGGATGGTTCAATTCACGAAAAAAACCATCAAAAAAATAGAGAACGGGGAAATCCAAGAAAAAATAAACAAAATGCTCTTTATACAACACATAACCCCAAATACGACAACTAATAAAAGCCCGGCAGAACTATTGATGGGGAGGAAGTTAAGATCCCCACTCGACAGACTGCACCCCACATACAACCCGGAAAAGCCCCCAAACTCCTCAAGCAGAGACCGAACCTTTAAAACAGGCGACACGGTATATGCAAAAAACCTCACCGGAGACCCACTCTGGGTACCAGCAACCATAACCCAAGTGACAGGTCCCCGCTCGTACCGCCTACAGACAACCGACGGACGAGCATGGAAACGACACATCGACCAACTAAGGTCGAGAATAGCCACGAGAAATACAACCGACACGCAAGCAGAAACAAACACAGAAGGAAACCCCCCCAACACAAACCAAGAGGGGAGGGAGGGCCCAATAAACCAAACACCACCAGAAAGAAACCTGGAATACTCACCGGCAAGCAGCCAACTCAACACCGCACCAGTAAGAAGCAGCCAGGCCAGCTCGACCAGCCCGGAAAGACCAGGCGGGAGCGGCAACCGCAACTCGACCAGCCCGGGTAGACCGGGAGGGAGCTGCGACAAAAGGCCCGGCTCAGACTTCCAGACGGTTCCATCGACAGGACGAGGAGCAACACAGAACCCGACCGA
Organism: Notechis scutatus; assembly: GCF_049901735.1. NCBI lineage: Eukaryota > Metazoa > Chordata > Lepidosauria > Squamata > Elapidae > Notechis > Notechis scutatus. The sequence continues at coordinate 208,831,853 of NC_142009.1, read as the reverse complement.
ACCGGCCGAGAACCAAGCACCAACTAACCTGCGCAGGTCAAGTAGACAAGTACGAAGCCCCGCCTACTTACGGGACTACGTTACGTAGGACCCTACCAAGAGGGGAGGGGTGTTCTGTACGGTCATTACCATTCTTGCAGACCCGTGCCGCGATTGGCTAAGACGCGCGGCGAACTGATTGGCTGAGCGAGCCGCATGGATTGGCCCGCCGCAAATCCCCCGCGATTGGTAGAAACTAATCGCGGGAGATTCAAAGCGGTGCCATTGGCCGCGGCCGCCGCGGCTAGAGAATAAAAGCCGCCGCTTTCCTTTCGGAACCCGAGCCGATCTCGGGACTAATAAATGAGCTGAACTGAGTCACTGGGCTCCGAGTCTCCTTTCGCGCCGGACACAACAGTAAACTTATTATAAACCACCTCCTGCAAAAAATAAAAAAAGTGGTTTTAAAAATTCAGACAATTTATATGGTAACACATCTAAACATATGAATCTCAATGGCTAACAACAAATTAAAGCATTAACAATAATAAAAATAAAGTAAGTATGACAATCATCAACGAAATTCACAGCAGAAGTGGGATCTTTTTTTAAAAAAAATCATATTATGGTTATATTATTGGTGTGTAGGACATGAAAAGAATTAGGATCATTCAGGCTAATTATCTGGGAACCTTTATTAAAAATGAAGCTATAGAGCCCAACCCACAACCTGTTCCAAAATATATAGGTATAGAACTGCATTCTTGCTATGTGATGATAATGTAGCATATATTTTGTTATACAAAGTATATTGCTCTGTTCCTTAATTAATAGTTCTCCTGATTTGAAGACTAAACTATGCATTTGACAACAGTTAAAATCCGTTGAACATTTATTTATTCATTTGTTTATTAAATTTATATGCCACCATCTCACTGTTCAGAATGACTCTGGCTATGGAATATGGAGTCAAAGAGCCAAATGTATAAAATAAATACTACAGGAGATGGCCAGTCTGAACCCAAGGGAAGTGTCATAAGTCATGAGTCCCTGCATGCCTGTAAGAGATCTAAGTCCAGCCTACTTTGAATGCCTCTTAATTCCCACACATTTCCCTTGAGTATTAATAGTTCAGATTGTGTAGAGAGCTTAAGCTTGCAATAAATCTTTATACTCATTTGAACTGCCTGCATCGCCTGATTTCCCCGGCTCTTGACAAATACAACTTAATATACCAGATTCAGATAAATCTACTGGTCCCTGATTTCTAGAATTTATATGATATAAAATAGTCCCAGTATACGCTTTGTCAATGATATTACTGTATCTCAAATGCAAACTTTTTAATGATCAATTTGAAATTGTTTATTGACCTCAATGTAGTTATTATATATGAAGAAATATCTTTATCCCTCAAAGGCCAAACCTCAGAGCAGCAACTACAATATTAAGGTATGTTTACATAACTAAGCAGGGGTGGGATTCTACTGGTTCGGATCAGTTTGGGTGAACCAATAGTGCCGGTGAGCATTTGGTCTTGCCCACTTGCCCCTGCTCTTTCCTATGCTTTATTTCATTTTTTTTAGACCACAGCTGATTCGTGCAGCAGAGCAGTTTGCCATGCCTCAGCTATTTTTCACAGGGGCTGCAGTAGAAGGAAAGTATTAGAACTGAAAATGGGCTTTTAAAAAATACTTTCCTTCTACTGCTGTGCGCACGCTCACCGAACCAGTTGTTACACCGGTTGAATCGCACCACTGTAACTAGGTCTTCTGTTTGTATTTTAATTCAGATTAGAAATGTAAATCTCTTCCTCTCTAAAATGACCAAATGTTAATATATAATTGCTGGATACTTCTAAATGTCAGTCTACATCAATAAAGGCCAATATTTCGTATTTTTGTATTTTATATTATAAGCTAATAAAAACTGTAAACGTCAAAAAATAAAATAAAATAAGGGCCAGTGTGATCTGCTTTAATATTCTGTAGAATATGCTGAGTTTGTCCTGGAAAATTCTCATAGAATATATCATAAGACTGATGTGTTGGATCAATGCCACCATCAGCATTTATGGGTGAAGTGATTGGGGCAATTTAAGATCTAGATGTGTAAAATTGCTCATATCAGGGAAATCTGACACAAAAGATAATATATAAGTATGCAGAACTTGATCTAAAAAGCAGATAGATTACACAAGTTAGAAAAAGTTTTCTGATTATGTTTTGAATTTTACCTTCCCCCTAGTTGTAGTGGCTGAAGAAAATGCTTTATTTGCTTTCAAACATTGCCAAACTAGGTTGATTTTTATTCTGGATGTGATACTGTTGGATTTAGCACGCATCTTTTTAACGGAGGAGAGGTACCCTTTTTTCTCTCCTCTCTCTCTCTTTTTAATTAAACTTTCCAAAGAAAAAGACAAAATCAACTCCAATAGATAACTAAATTAATAGAAGAGATGGTACAAGAATCAGATATAGTCATCTATATAAATAAAATAGATACAAATCAGGGAAAGAAATTTACTACAAAGCAGAGCAAACAGCAAAACAAAATTAGAGAAAAAAACAACTCTTCCTTGTTTCTTTGTCAGTTGGAATGAATTTTTATTTTATTTTATTTTTGAATAGAGAAGAAATATCATCTCCATATTTGTCTTTGCAAAGGCTGAAAAAGAAGCCTGAAAACTGTGCCCTTGGCTCATAGTATTATAAGAGCTTTGGAACATAAATGCATGATTTAGAAACTGCAATTGTTTTAGTCAATGTCCTTATGAATTTAAGACCGAAGTGAAACAAAAACAGAACATTAGATGGTCTAAATATTTTCTCCCAGTAATTAGGAATGGTTATTGATTATATGCCATCAAATTGGTGTTTTGATGCTTAGCATGACGCAGACAGAACTTCTCCAAGTCTGTTTTGAGCAGTGAAATCAGGGCCGTGCCACCTTCTGTAACTCTCCATCATGTTTCCATACGTGTTTAAGGAGATTTATTTTATTTATTTATTTGATTTGCCAATTGTTTACAAGATAATAAGTATAAGTGTATACATAGTTGTGAATACATGAAATGGGTACATATAAGAAAAATAAAAGAAGAATAAGAGAAACAATAGGACAGGGACAGTAGGCACGTTGGTGCGCTTATGCACGCCCCCTACAGACCTCTTAGGAAAGGGGTGAGGTCAATAGTAGACAGTCTAAGGTTAAAGTTTTTGGGGTTTGGGGAAGAAACCACAGAGTCAGGTAGAGTATTCCAGACATTGACCACTCTATTGCTGAAGTCGTATTTCCTGCAATCAAGTTTGGTGCGGTTAACTTTGAGTTTGTATCTATTGTGTGCTCTTGTGTTGTTATGGTTGAAGCTGAAGTATTCATTGACAGGTAGGACATTGCAATGTATGATTTTATATACCATGCTTAAATCAGACCGAAGACGGCGTAATTCAAGGTTTTCTAGTTCTAGAATTTCAAGTCTGGTGGCATAAGGTATTCTACAACGAGTAGAGGAGTCCATTGCTTACAATTACTTACAATTTCTATAAATGACAGAAGGCAGAGAACTGACTTTGATTTTGGGCTTCCTAACTTCTTTTGTTACTAGCCCCTTTCTCTGGCTTCACAGTCAAAACTAAAAATTTGCAATTCTTGTGAATCCATTGAGTTCTTTCTATTCAACTACATAAAGCAATCTTGCCTCTCTAACTCTAACCACCCTGCTAAAGCTAGCAATAAAGCAATTAAAGAAAAAAAAGGGGGAGTTTAATTATAATTTCATGTTGCATCTGTGAACAAACAAAAATCTAATTTGTTGTTTCTGGAATTCTTTTGAAATCTTGCATCAGCTGTCACTTATTGAAATTTAGAAGCTTCAAAAAAGGGGTGAAATACATTGTCCCATGATACTTTAATGCTAAAGTTGGGTTGGTATGAAATATTGCTTTTCATTCATAATATTCTATTATTAATATTATTTTTGACCCAGGAGAGATAAGGGGAAATGCAGGCCTCTGTCCTTCCCATGCTGCTTTCGAGAGTTTCCCAAATTTACATGCAAACACAATTTTGGTTATGTCTGAAAAGGTTTGCAAGTCCACAGAGAACAGCAGGACAGTTAGTGCTTAGTGACTATTCAAAGGTGGGGTTTTTTGATGGACCTTAAAAAAAGGTACTTATGGCCAGGACTCATAGTTCTGATGGCAGCTCCCCACATGGTCATGTGATTCAATTTTGAGCACTTGGCAACCAGCCCCTCATTTAGAGCCATTTGCAGAGTCCTATGGTCGTTTGTAGTCATTTGCTTCAGGTTTCTGACAAAAAATAAAATAAAAATCCATTGTGGACAATGGGTTCGCTTAACAATTGCAGCATTCACTTAACAAGCATGGTTTTCATTTTATGACTGCCACATTTGCTTAATGGTTGCTGCAAAAGATGTTGTAAAATCGGATTGACCATGTGATGAGCCCCCTTAAATGAGTGTCACGACTTATTTCTAATTATGGACCCAAGTTCAGTTTTAAGTCAAGGACTCCTATACATGAATTCACACTAGGAGTTGTTTTTGTTCTGTTTTTTTTTCAGTCTCATAGCACATTTACAGTCTTCAAAAGAATACATTCCATTGTTCAGAAACAACATGTAAATCTCAGATAGTGGCAAGAACTCTTCTTCTACCAGTTTTGGAACAGCTGGAAAGATTTTGGCCCCTCCATGGCTTTTTTTTCTGTTTTTGTTTCTCTCCTTCCAAATCTTTGTTTTCCTTATGTTGAGCTTGTGCAGCAGGAAGCGTCTTCATCTCCTCAGAGAGTGGTGAGATGACTCCTTTGATTTCTCTCCCTCTCATCTGAAGTCGAAAAAGAAATGCTTTATTATCAACAATAAGGGTTAATGGAGTGTTAGACTCGAAGGTATATAACTTGGCAGCATAACCAAAGCTACCATCACTCTCTTCAAAACTCATAAATAGCGTGAGGGAGGGGGAAAAAACCCCCCACAGAGAATACTGAAAGAAATAACATTAGAAGAACGGATTGGTGTGTGTATTTATGTGGGTATGTATGTGTGTTTTGCTTGCCAGGTGAGTGAGTCAGATATTACAATACAGCATAAAAAGCTTATTGTCTCTGCCTTGAAGATTAATATAGATTGTGTTTTTATTTTATTTTTCTCTGTAGTGCAGTGGAATTACTATGGCCACGAGAGGGCGGTGTAACTCAACATTTTTATTCCTTTTACTTTCACAAAAGGATTAAGGTTTAGCTGAAACATGGTGAAAACTTATTTTGTGGATGGGATCACTGGAGACCTCAGCTGTTCCACAGAAAAAAAGCAGAGCTATCCTAGACTTTGGTGATTGCCTTGATCGTAATTGTTACAGAAAGCTGCTAAACTATTTGGCTTTTTCTTTTCATTTCCACTGGTATAATCTGAGAGCTGATTGAAATTAAAATGGGAATTCATAGGCCCTGATGAATTATGGGAAGCAGAACTGTCATTCAAAGGTTGGCAGAGCCAACCAATCTAACACTCAAAGCAAAAAAAAAAAAAAAAAAAAAACAGCTTCAACGGCAGAACCTTTGTAAAATCCAATCAACTTTTGGGGAGTCCTGCTGAAAACAAAAGGAAGAGAAGCAATTATTTGTCCCTTTATTGGGTTGTTCCTTTCTCTTCTCACTGCTGTTCAATTGTTCTCCTTCTAAATACATTGATTGAAGTAGATCCAGGGTGATCTTGGTGCAAATCTGCCCTCAGCCCTGGAAGTTCACTATCTAAATTCATTATTCGGCTACTCCCAACATCTCATCCTAAGTAGAATCTAGCAAAGTGTTTATAAAATAACAAACCAGTTGAGAAATGTGGTATCAGAACCCCAGAACCGAACCATCTACCACCAGGCTATCAAACTCCTGGCCCACATCACGCTCTGGCCATGCCCACGCCCAGTTTAGCAAAGGAGAAAAAAGTCCCAATTCGTCACGTGATGTGGTGGTCTGGCATTCGAAATGAGACACAGGGAAAATGTCTGAGCAAATGCCAGCCCTGAGTAAACTCAGGTAGCAGTATTTATTGAGAAAAAGAAAAAACAAGCAAAAGTACAGTATGCATATTCAGAAAACAATGACCTCAACAGGATATTACCTCAACAGCATGAGAACATACAGGTACGGAAAGTCCCATGGGAAAGTCTGGAAAGTCCCATGAGAAAGCACAACTGTGTACCTTGAACTTTTACCTATTTTCCTGTTCCTTCTAAACCTGCAGATCATAACAGGATGAGACACTCATTGCAAAGGTACTCCTACCCCCACCAAGAATGCCTGTATATCCCTAGATCTATGCTAATAGTTGTACAAAGGACTTACAGAAAATGATCAATAAAATATGTTACCACACGTGACGCCGCCATGACGATGTGAGTTTAATACCCCTAATCTACCACCTATGCCAGAATTATGATGAAGTGTGGCATTGTAGCCTGTCTCAGCATATATTAATGTTGAGCCCAATTCACCTACTTTCACTCCTCTTGATGTTGGAGATTGGTCTCAGCAGATGGAAGTACTTGGCCAACGTTGTCTGAGCTTAGAAGTTAAGCAATGCCCAGCTGGTGGTATTACCATATAGCCAGGTAATCCTTGATTTATGATTGGTCATTTAATGACCATTCAGAATTACAATAGCCTCAGAAAGGGTGCTTGATGCCCAGTAAATCACTTCTGGCCATTATAAAATGTAGCACCGTTCTTACAGAGGTCAATGATCACATTTTGGGCTCCTGGCAACCAGCTTACCTTTACAATGGCTTACAGTGTCCTGTGGTCATATAACCAGGATTTGTAAAAAAATTTGGCATTTCTGGCAAAAATGCCCATTTCGGAGAATGGATTTGGACTTATGACCACATAGCAACAGCCATAAAAAAAGGTCATGAAATCAGATCTGATAGCACAAGTGCATCAACATGTGACCACCCTGACCTATGACTCCCAAATCCAGTCATAAATCAAGGACTACTTCTATGTCAGAGATATTAAATAGGGACATCTGAAAAATGCATTTCCCTAAGGATCATGAGATTATAATTTTAACTGGTAAATCCTAACAGTTTTATTTTATTGATCAATTACTTAATAGATCTGTCTCCGTTTGTATGTTTATGACAGAATAATTTAGAAGGCAATAAAGGTTACTTCTGATATTCTATTTCCCCCCCCCCCCATATTTTTGGCACCTTGCCGGCTAGGTGTTAATAAAACAGCACCTCTAGGATTGTGTTGGCAGAGAGAACTGAATTGAAATCCCATTTTAGCTACAATATCAGAAGGTGACCACCTGGTAAGTTATACTCACTGTAAAACAGGAAGAGTACAAGTTTGCCATACATCGATTCTGAAAATGTGAAGATTTAATTGCATGCCAGTCAAAAACAAACAAACAAACAAAAAAAGAACAGATTTCCGCATAATTTATAACTACCTAGAAGTTTCAGTTCTATTTCTCCATTTTGGCCTTCTCCAATTAGGTGCCCTCAGGCTGTGAATTAAAAGAATTGGAAAACTGATTCGGAAAGGTAGGAGGTTAAGAAGACAGTTTTAACTTCAAACAATAGATTTCCTCAGGCATGTTGCAGTGCTCTCTTGTTAATTATAATGTATCATTTATCAAACATAGTGTGATCCCACCTATAGATTAAGCGGTTAGGATTTTCAAGCAGGCTGGTATGCTTCTTGTTAAATAAAGCTGATGAGGTTGTTTTCCCAAGTAAGACTTGCTGTGTAGACAAGTCTGTATCCTTTGTTTGATTTAGACACATCTCTGATTTTTAGTTCAGATTCTATGAGTATAACATGCTGAATATAAAGACATAGAATCATAGAGACATAGGACTGGAAAGGACCTTGGAGGTCTTTTAGTTCAACTGCTTGCCCAAAAAGTGTCCAGACACACTTTTAATATTTCATTCTGCAGGAGTTCACCTGCAAAGTTAGTATTAAAAAAAATTAGGAGCCTCTGTGGCGTAGTGGTTAGAGTACAGTACTGCAAGATACCTCTGCAGCCAGCTGCCTACAATTTGGCAGTTCAAATCCCAATGTTGACTCAATGTTGACTCAGCTTTCCATCCTTCCGAGGTGGGTAAAATGAGGACCCAAATTGTTGGGGGCAATAGTAAATTGTTGGGGACTCTGTAAAACCGCTTAGAGAGGGATGTAAAGCACTATAAAGCGGTATATAAGTCTAAGTGTTATTGCTATTGGGATTTGGGAAAGGACTACAATAATATGGTAAGGAGACTGCACTGTCTCCATTTTCTAAAAAAAAACCACCTACACCAGTTGTAATGTTAGTTTAAAAAAAAGTTTCACTTGAGATTTGAATTGTAAAATTATGCCACAGGGGTACATTGTTATTCACTTTTTGCTAATTTGTGAAATGGATGAAGTAAGATATTCAAAATACATGTATCTCTCCAAAAAAGATAATGAATATTGTGCATTAACACTTGGCAGTATTGGAACAAATCCCTAATGCAGTGTTTCTCGGCCTTAGCAACTTTTAAGATATGTGGACGACTTCAACTTCCAAATTTTCTCCAGCCAGCCAGGGAAGTTGGGAGCTGAAGTCCACACATCTTAAAGTTGCTAAGATTGGAAAACTTTGCTAATGCATTATGTACAGTGGTGGGATTCAATTTTTTTTTACTACTGGTTTTGTGGGCGTGGCGTGGTCGAGGTGGTGTGGCTTGGTAGGCATGGCAGGAGGAGGATACTGTAAAATCTCCATTCCCACCCCACTCCAGGGGGAAGGATATTACAAAATCCCTATTCCCACTCCACCCCACTAACCTGTTTTCCAGCTCCGTTCTCCTGTGCAGGGCAACAAAAGAAGACCCAGCCAATCATCTGGGACTTGTGAGGCAGAGAATAGATGGGGGAGGGGCCAGTCAGAGGTGGGATTTGCCGGTTCTCCGAACTACTCAAAATTTCCACTACCGGTTTCCCAGAACTGGTCAGAACCTGCTGAATACCACCTCTGATTATGTATAGCAATGAGGAAATGGTTTCTTGTTCTTCATAAATACATGGCGGGATGATGTGTTTTCCCCTATTAAGTTTGGGATGAAAAGAACAGGGTTGTTTGGAAGTAAGTATGTTAACTTCTCATTTCAACTCTGGAAGAGATAGGAGGACTATTATGTAAAGCAAAGGCACCTTTGGTTCCTCCATCTTCTGGATAGGAAAAACAAGTTTTTCATTTTTGTTTTTAAATCAGAGAAATCCAGGGACATGAAGTAAGAAATGCTGTACTTGAACTGAGATCTACTATTTTTCTGGCAGCTCTGACAACAGCTGGAAGTCTGGAGAGAATCAAGGAGAAAGAAGCTGAGGTCTTTAGGTTCCCATTAAAGAACAGGTACATGTAGTCCTTGGTTTATGACCACACCTGGAATCCAAATTTCTGTTGTAAATCATTGCAGTCATAAGTTAAGTCTTACCCTATTTTATGGCAATTTTTATGGTGGTTGTTAAATGAATTCATCTTCCTCAAGGGACAGGTGTTTTTTTTTAAAAAAAAGTTTGTATTTATTTTGACCGTGTGCTAGAAACTGTGAGGTGCTGTTAATTATACACAGATGGCAAACTTTTGATACAAACGCAGGAAACGTATTGCAGTTGTAAATTGGTAACTGCAATAACATAAACATGTCATAGGCTTTCTGCTTGGAGAATGAAAACACGAAGAGTTACCTTTCAGAATTCAGATAATACAGAGAGAAAACATACACATGGAGGAATAATTCAAGAGTGGTCAGATTGCAGCCCAAACTTCATCTAGGAATCAGGGTACAGATGGCGTCTCACACACAGGCATAGGGTGGATTGTGTGCAAGGTTAATTGCCACAAAGGACTTGTCAGTAATTCCCTTCTGTAAACACTACCAGCTTGACTAAGTTCCCAAGCCATCCTTCCTTCTTTCAAGCAGACCTTGTTTAGATCTGGGTCTGGTTCAGCTGACTCAGACTGCACCTGTATCCTCTCAGGTGTGTTCTCAGGTGTAGGTTGTTAACTTCAGAGGTTCATCTCAGTGATGGGATTCAATTTTTTTTACTACCGGTTCTGTGGGTGTGGCTTGGTGGGTGTGGCAGGGGAAGAATACTGTAAAATCTCCAGTCAGAGGTGGTATTTGCCGGTTCTCCAAACTACTCAAAATTTCCGCTACTGGTTCTCCAGAACTGGTCAGAACCTGCTGAATACCACCTCTGGTTCATCTGAAATATTTATCAAAACTTTGTGGTAGCCAGAATCATAGGAAATAATCTCAAAGACACGAGAAGGCCAAGTCAGACTTCCTTTTCCATGTAATTATTTAGTTTTTGAGAGATTTGGCCTGGCTGTAATATTTTTGAAATGATAGCAAGCACACACTTTCAAGTATCATTTTTATTCAAAAAAATATTAAAAATTGCCATGTTACTTCTCAACAAAGTTGCCTTAGGTTTAACTGTCATTATTTATTGAAGGCACATCTGACAGAAGTTCTAAGTTTTTCCCTTAAAAGTTTGTCTGAGAGATAAGAGGGCCAAAGGTGTCAGGTGTCTAAGGATGGATCTGAATCTGGATCTTCCTTGTCCAAGATCTATTATTTCATAAAATCATGGGGTTGAAGATCTAGTTTTATTCAACTATATAAAGCAATCTTGCTTCTTGCAGGAATTCTTGCAGGAATCCTCAAAACATCCTAAACAATTGCTAGCCAATCTTTGTTTGAAAACCTGCAGTGATGAAGCCCCTAAAACTTCAAGAGCAGACTGTCCACTGTTTTAATAGTCTCACAATCAGGAAATTCCTCCTTATTTCAAGCTTGGTCTCTTTCTGTAAAGCTTCACCTACTGATTGCTGTCCTGTCCTTGAGAGTTGTGAAAATAAAAGATTGCTATTACAGTATGTCTCCCCTTAATGTTCACTTCAGTGGTGGGATTCAAATTTTTTTTACTACCAGTTCTGTGGGCATGGCCTGGTGGCCGTGGCGTGGCTTAGTGGGCATGGCAGGGGAAGGATACTGTAAAATTCCCCACTCCAGGGGAAGGATACTGTAAAATCCCATTCCCTCCCCACTCCAGGGGAAGGATATTGCAAAATCCCATTCTCTCCACACCCCACTAACCTGCTTTCCAGCTCCGTTCTTCTGTGCAGGGCAACCAAAGAAGACCCAGCCAATCAGCAGGGACTCAGGAGGCAGAGAATAGATGGGGGTGGGGCCAGTCAGAGGTGGCATTTGCTGGTTCTCCGAACTACTCAAAATTTCCGCTACCGGTTCTCCAGAACTGGTCAGAACCTGCTGAATACCACCTCTGGTTCACTTCTTTAAGCTAAAAATACCTAGTTTCTTTAACCACATTTCGTAGCCTCCAAGCCTACTGCCATCTCTGTTGCTCTTCTTCACACTCTGTTCAGTTCTTCAGCATCCTTCTTGTATTGTGATGAGCAGAACTGGACACAGATATTATAGGTGTAGCATAGTGGTCAATGCAGCATACAGCAGCAGAACTATCACTTTCTATGCTCTTGACATGATACTTTATAGACATGTTGATGGAGCCAAAGATTGCATTGACTTTTTTGGCAATTGCAGCACATTACTGATTCATGCATATGGTCTTCTTTATGAAACACCCAGAATCTTCTCACAAATTCTACTGCCAGACCAAGTATCTTGTATCTAGCTTTTTCCTGCTTAAATGTGGGACTTTATATTTCTTACCATTGAGCAGCATTTTATTAGATATGACCCACTGTTCAAGCCTACCAACATCCTTCTGAAACTTGAGTCTGCCTTCTGATTTTTTAGCAACCTCTCCCACCCCAATTTTGTACCATTTATAGATTTGAGGAGCACCCCTCAACCCCTTTGATTAAATCATTTGTAAGACACATAAAGATGCATTTATAAAGAATGATAAAGAGGTATAAAGATGTATGTCTTCACTGAGGCCCTTGGCAAGGGGAAGTAAGAGCCTTCACTTCATTCCATCTGCTTTGTTGTACTTTCCTTTTGATTGATTGTATTGTAATTTATTTGTTTGATTGTTGTGAGCCATCTAGATTTCTTATGAGTTGGGCGGCATACAAGTTTAACTGATGATGGTGGTGGTGGTGGTGGTGGTGATGATGATGATGATGATAAGAGCACTGGCAGAATTGCAGACCATTGAGAGACCCCAGTGCATACTTCCCTTCATGTTGTTGTCGATCTGTTAAAGACCACATGTTGGGCATAGTTTATTTATTCATCTGTCCAATTTATATAGCTGCCTATTTCACCAAGCAAGGTACTCTGGGTGGCATATGACAAAGGCATAAACAATTGACAAACTATTTCTGATAATGGGACCATTCATCACAAATTAATCCATTTAATCAAGAAAGAGGGTATGATGAACTTTATCAAATGCCTAATTGTAGTCTAGGTACAATACCCACAGCATTCCCATAGTCTACTAATGTAGTCACCTAATGTACACACACAAAGAGAGAGAAAGAATCTGATGCAACCGATGTTTGATAAATCACTGGGTCATCCATGCCCCCTTGAGTCATTATTTCAAAAACATTTATTTAACTAACCAGAAAAATAGAACAACAGAGTGAACAAAATCAATGGGAGTGAGAGTAACTTTCAACTTCCTACCAGCTTCCCCACTCAATTTGGTAGGTAGCATAAGAATCCATCCCACCTCTCTCCTTTCTTCAATGTTCCTTCACCTTTTTCCTCCTTCCCTCCCACCCTTCCTCCTCCTTCCATCCTTCCATACCTACTCCTTCAATTTTTCACTCCTTCACCTTCTCCCTCCCTCCCCCTCCCTCCCTTCCTTCCTAGCTTCTTCACTTCTTCATTTCTTTCAGTTCATTACATACTCCCCAATGGAGTCCCAAAAGCCCCTGAAAGAATTTATTTCAGCTTTAGGTTGAGCATCGTTCTGTGGAGCAGTTCATGCAGAATAAAAAACACAAAATTCATCAGAATTCTATTTTCCCATAGATTCTGAGCTTGCGCCACTTGGGATGTTTACAAAGCTAGGGAAAAGTCATCAGGAGTTCATTTTATGGGAAGTTTTAATTCTTTGGGGAAGGCAAAAACCAATCTCCTCGCTATGACATTGAAAATGTTTTCTGCTAACATCTGGCAAATCTGTTTGTTTGTGTTCTCCACTATTGCTGAACTGTTATTTATAGTGTTCTCATCCTAATTTACATTTTAATTTTATGAGTGGATTGAGAATTCTTTTGAAGCTGCTGCAGTTGGTATCATTCAACACAGAATGGAATAAGCAGCCCAACACTCCATTGGAAGTTATGTTAAACACCTGAAATGGAGTCTAACTTGACTCCAGTGAACTTTTAACATCTTAAAGCCATTCTTACCCTCCCTTCCACGTAAAGCTGTTGTTTTTAAACATTTTCATTTTGAACGTGTTAGCAGCCTTAAAGAAGCTCAGTGTCAGCGTCATTCTGCTCTGGAAATACTACTGGGATCATTTGGAATTAAATATGGTTTCCAAACTTTAAAACATTGACTTCACTATTTCTGTCTGTCAATGTAGAAATGGAAATGTAAAGGTTCTTGATCTTGAACATTTATTTAATTGTTGTACAATCACAGCTAGGCATAGAGAATTGCTTGAATAGAGCTTGAATAGAGAATTTTGTCCAAAAAAGTCAGAGCAAAAAGGAAAGTAAAATAGAGAAGGGTATTTTAAGCAAATAAAATATTTATTGAAGCTCAATGTTATTTTTGGATCCTAATATTTTTAAATTGTGAAATGATGAGGTAATGGCTGGGGATATGGAGCAAAGAGAGAGAAAAGAGAGAGGATGCACCTAAACACTCAGTTGACTTCTATGGTGGTGGCCTTTGTGTTATTCTCTTCAAGGATCCTTGAACCAGGGAAGAGTGTGACCTTGGTCTTGGGGTTGGGGTCAGAAGAAAAGCAGTGCATTCTACTGAATGATGTAGTGAACAGGACAATATCCCAAAGCTTCACAGCCAGTCAGAAGTAGAGATGTGATTAAATCATAGAAGACAAGTAAACTCAACTAGGAGAGATAGCAGATGATTTCATGGTACACAAAAATGCAAAATTGTTCAGTGCCTCAAGGTGTGAAGATGGGATATTTTTTTCCACACTGCTGAAAGTATTCACAAAAAGGTATGTATAGTTTTGACTCAATCTTTATATTTCTTGAGAATTTGAAAATATGGTATATTTTTTTAAAGAGCACCTCAATTTACATCCTTAAACAATAACTTGCAATGTTACAAGGATTGTAGGGAATTAATTCTAAATTAAATCTCAAGCATGCTTGATTAATTACAGCAAGGCCAAGAAGACATACACTGAAATTACAGTTGTAGATTTTAGCTTATTTTTATCCTCTGAATATATATCCTTAATCTTATTTAGACAAAACAGCCTACCAAATCCTCTGGGAAATCTTGAGGTCTGCAGACATTAAAGAGAGAGAGAGAGAGACAGAGAAGGAGAGAGAAAGAAAGAAAGAAAATCCTTAGATAATTACTGTGGCTGGAGCTAAACAACCCAATAAGAATTAAGCATCCATAGAAAATATCCATAAAAAATTGAATGTGGAACTTGGGAGTGAAATGAAATGGAAGCCAACCTTTCTTCTGACTAATATTTCTTGTCCTATTGGACTGTGCTGTGCTGTGAACATTAAGCTTGGTGCAATGCAGACAATTAAGCTCTTCATTTGGAAAAATAATTGAACATGGGAGAAGTGAGTGAAATACATTTGTGGAGATGTCCATTATATCAAGATGAGAGTGATGTGCTAATCTCTTTTTAGTTAAATATTTGCATTACTATAAGTATTTGGTTAAATATTTGGCAAATATAGAGTGGGAGCAGATCAATATCAGGGTGAACAACACTGACACAAGTCATTTCAATTAAAACAGTAATTGGATTTTATCTGTGGTCAATCATTCACAAGAAAGTCATTGTTTCTATAGGAACTTTGTTATATTAGGGTAAATAACTTGTGACATTTACCACAAACACATGCCATTCATAAGACAGATCCTGATTCCTACAAAATACACATAACACACAATGGAAAATGGAGAAAAGCAACTGAAGTGGAATGAATATGCACCACCCACATAGTTTCCCCCCTGTGTTTGGGGAGTCGAGGAGCTGCTTCATCTCCAAGGAGGATTTGAAAGAAAAGACAGATATGAAACATGAGAATATTGATCAGTGTTGCATCTCTTTTCTACCTGGTGGTTTGTTGTGTTTTCATCTTTTATTTCTTTAGAGTATTGGAAAAGGCTATCTTTTATGGCAATTTATATTTTTGTCCAATCACATGATGAAATTATGAAGCGAATTGGAGGAACAGGATTACTTCAAGGAAACTTTTGACAGTCATTATGTGCCACTAGCTGCTTTTGACTTCCCTATTCTGAGTCATGCAACATGCTTTGCCTGGAAGTCTTGGTTAAAATCTTTCGGACTTTCTTTAAAAAAATAATAATTTAAAAATGTTGAGCCAGGCTCAAGCCCAGAGAAAATACAGTGAATCTCAGTCAAGACCAACCTTTTATTTGCTTGGACGTAATGGACAGATTCTTGCCAAACTAAAGCAATAACCTTCTAAGCTACTAGATCTACATTGAGAGATTTTAGGAAGTGGCTAGCTTGAACTTCTTTCCCACCCCACCCCAGGGTCCCATCCAGCTGTGGAATGTGAAATAGCTATGCATGTTCAGGACATGCCCCAGCAGGGGTGGGATTCAATTATTTTAACAACCGGTTCTGTGGGCATGGCTAAGTTGGTGGGTGTGGCTTGGTGGTCATGTTATTGGCTGGGTGTGGCCAACTCAATATCACTCATATTGAGGCACACATCTCCTCGCCTGGCCTCTCATGACTGTGGGGATGCTGCAACAGTCGTAAGTGTGAAAAATGGTCATGTCACTTTTTTCAGTGCCATTGTAACTTTGAATGGTCACTTCACACAAGCAAAGTACCAGCAAAGGAGCGGGAAAAAACTTCAGAGAAGTTCCTGAGGCAGGAAGTCTAGTCCTGCTAAGAATGTAATAAGGGTTAACAGAGAGGCAGTTTCTGTAAGCAATACCAGAATGTTTCCTTCCTGCCTTCCTTACAGGATTAGACCAGTAATTTCTTCTAACAACCGGTTCTCCGAACTGCTTAGAATGTTAACAACTGGTTCTAGCGAATAGGTGCGAACTGGTAGAATCCCACCCCGTGCCCCAGCAGACCAGCCAGCAGACAGCAAGGCAAGGGCTATGAAGAGGGTGGGTGCTGGCAGCAGGGAGATCACATGGCTGGCTAGCAGGAGCTTGAAGTGGTCCAGGTGCAACCCGGCTGGCAGCTCCATCCTGTTAGTGCCCACTGCCAGTGGCAGTTATACCATTCTCAGCCTGGGACCTCCATGTACTGCCTTCCAGCCCACAGAGTTTCTGTAATAAAACATATTAAGCAAGGGTGGGATTCTACCAGTTCACACCTATTCGCTAGAACCGGTTGTTAATGTTCTGAACAGTTCGGAGAACTGGTTGTTAGAAGAAATTACTGGCCTAATCCTGTAAGGAAGGCAGGAAGGAAACATTCTGGTGTTGCTTACAGAAACTGCCTTTCCATTAACCTTATTACATTTTTGGCAATCAATTCTATTGATTGTTTAAAGAATGAGGGAGTCTAAGACTAACATTAACAATTCCTGTTTGTTATTGTATGTATCATAATCTGTTTCATAAATTTGTTTTCCCCCCTTGATTCCCCTTTTTGTTTTGTTTTTACATTCTAGCCAATCGTACCACTTATTCCAGATCGAGCAAAATTCCGCCTCCTCTTTTCCTTTTAATTTTAATGTGAGTTTTTCCATTTCTGCACATTCACAAATTTTTTGAATAATAAATTGTATTGGTGGTATATTAGGCAATTTCCAGAATTGAGCCAGTGAAATACGTGCTGCTGTTAGGATATGGATAATCAAATATTTTACTTTGGAGGATAACCTTCCTTATTGATACCCAGAAGATACAATTTAGGTTCCCACTCCAATCCACCCTGGACAATTTCTTCTAACCAAGTTTTAATTCTACTCCAAAACTTTTTGACCATTGGGCATGTCCACCAGAGATGGAAGTAGGTACCATAATTCCCTTTGCATTTCCAACAAGTTGGATTGGATGTTGGATATATTTTTGCTAATCTGGAGGGTGCTAGATGCCATCTATATATCATTTTATATAAGTTCTCTTTATAAGACACAGATTTAGTTATTGTAAGATTTCTCTGCCAGATTTCTTCCCAGTCTTCTAAGTCTATATTATGGCCGATTTTTTTTGCCAAGCTATCATTGGTCCTTTCACAATTTCCTCAGCTAATTCATATTCCAATAGATAATTATATAATTTAGATATCATATTTTTATCTGGGCCCCAAAGTATCTTATCAAATTTAGTGCTCTTTAATTCTATTCCGAATTCTTTTAAATTGTTCTCATATCTTATTGCTATTTGGAAATAGGACCAATGATCAATCACTATTTTTTGGTTTTCTAACTCTTGGGTCGATTTGAGCTTTCCTTCTTTGTATAAAATTTGGTGATATTTGAGCTTTTTACTGATGTCCGTTGTATTAGGGTGGAACATTGCCTCCATTGTTGACAACCATAATGGAACTTTAATATAATGGTTTTCCTATTATCAGACCAGGTTTTTATCAAAGATTTGTGTAAAGTATGTCTCTGAAAGTATGAATGACTTTTACTACTCGGGTTCCACAAGAAGGCATGCCACCCTATTTGTAAGTCATATCCTTCTAATGTTAAAATTCTTTTGTTTTCCAATTTAATCCAATCCCCTTTATCCACATTAACATTGCTGCTTTATAATAGGTCTCCCAGGCAGGGAGACCAAAGCCGCCTCTGCTTTTATTGAAAGACAACTTTATTAAAAAGGATCAAATATAAAATAAAAAAAGGAATCAAAAGGGGAAAACCTTAAAAAGTGAGGGAAAAAAGAAAAAAAGGAGGGAGGGAAGGGATAAACAAAGAATTATAAAAAAGAAAGACTTCTGACTTTTCTCAGTACAGATGCAAATGTATGATCTGATAATCTCTCACTCTAAGCTAAGCATAACATAAACAATATCTAATTCTTAATTTGACAGCATATAGAATATGTATTCATTCAAAAATAGTTATTAAACATGGTTGTAATGATCTTTGGCTATTCCCTCTACATAATAGCAACAGAACCAGAGGTGGTATTCAGCAGGTTCTGACCAGTTCTGGAGAACCGGTAGTGGAAATTTTGACTAGTTCGTAGAACCAACAAATACCACCTCTGACTGGCCCCACCCCCATCTATTCTCTGCCTCCCGAGTCCCAGCTGATTGACTGGGTCTTCTTTTGTTGCCTGCACAGGAGAACGGAGCTGGAAAGCAGGTTAGTGGGGTGAGGAGGGAATGGAGATTATGCAGTAACCTTCCCCCAGGAGTGGGGTGGGAATGGAGATTTTACAGCATCCTCCTCCTGCCACACCCACCAAACCACGCCATGCCCACAGAACTGGTAGTAATTTTTTTTGAATCCCACCACTGAACAGAACTGATATGGAAAATAGGACACCAGGTGATCTCTCTTCTAATCTGCCTTATAAAGAAGAGTAGCGGGGTGAGGTGGGGATGATGTATTCAACAAGAACAGGGAATGCCTCTTTCCTTCTTGACATTGTGATACCAGGAAAGAGAAAATGGTTGTATATTTTCAGAGTATTTTTAAGGGACAGGGAAGTGGAAACAGAGGTGATGTGGTAATTCTTTAACAAAGATGTTAAGAGTTCTAGAAAAGCAGCAACCAGTATTGAAACAAAGGTCATAACAAGTAATCCTCAACTTACAAGCATTCGTTCAGTGTTTTTTCAAAGTTACAACGGCACTGAAAAAAGTGGCTTATGACACTTACACCCATTGGAGCATCTCTAGGATTACAGTATCAAAATTCAGACGCATGTATGTATGATGGTTGGTTTTCCGGGGTCACGTGATCAACTTTTGCGACCTTCTAACAAGCAAAGTAAATGAGGAAGTCAGATTCACTTAAGAAATATGCTACTAGCTCATCAACTGCAGTGATTCATTTAACAACTGTGGCAAGAAAGGTCATAAAATGGGGCAAAACTCAGTTAACAACTATTTCGCTCAAGAACAGAAACGTTGGGATTCAAGGGTGGTCATATGTTGCGGACTACCCGTACATATTAACAGTTCACCCAGCCTAGCGAACAAATCTGATGGCATTGAGGAAGAGAAAGGATTTATTTTTCATTCAGATGAATTGGAAAATTCTAATCTGGTTCCCTGTAAGAAATTCAATTTGAAAAGTTATTTTTGAAACGGGACTGATGATTGAATGACTCCCTAATCATTTACAGACTCTAATGTAAGAAAAAACAGTCCATTGTAGAGATTTTTTATTTTATCTTGGGAAGCATTGCTATGGAACAGTGTTAAATGTTCATTAATGCTTTCACTGCTCGGAGGAACACAAGCCAATGGCTATAGATGAATTATCTGACTGCACTGCAAAAAAAATAAAAAATAAACATTTCACGTCAACCTATTTTAGTAACAGACAGATAGTGTCTGATCACTGGCAAGAGGAAATCTTGTCTAATTAATGTTTTTAGCCAATGGGAGAAAATAGCACAAGCTTCATATAAGATGAATTTGACACTGGAGCACCGATTAACCTTTTCCCCCCTACCATGATAAGTTTTACATGTCCAAAGTACTCAGCACTGAATTCAGGGTCATTTTCGTCCAATGAATATGATTAGAATGATAACCATACTTGAGCCCGAATAATTATGAAAGTATATCTCAGGTATTCCATTGCTACTAGAATTTCAAGAATGTTTGTACCACTAGGAGTTAAAGAAGGAAATAAGCCAATATAAGCATTCAGACTGATGGCTATGAGTTCCAATAAGAGGGTAAAACAGAAACAGGACTCCTTGACTACGTGTGCAGTGCGGTTTGTAGCAAACACTGTGCATTGTCTCTTAAATACTCAAAGTTTAAGTAACTGGTGTTACTCCTAGGTAATTGGGTATCAAAGCTTCCCTTCCCTTTTTCCTTTTCCTCCTTTCCTTTCCTTTCCTTTCCTTTCCTTTCCTTTCCTTTCCTTTCCTTTCCTTTCCTTCCTTTCCTTTCCTTTCCTTCCTTTCTTTCTTTCCTTCCTTTCCTTTCCTTCCTTTCTTTCCTTTCCTTCCCTTCCTTTCCTTTCTTTCCTTTCCTTTCCTTCCTTTCCTTTCCTTCTGTTCTTTCCTTTCCTTTCCTTTCCTTTCCTTTCCTTTCCTTTCCTTTCCTTCCTTCCTTTCCTTTCCTTTCCTTTCCTTTCCTTTCCTTTCCTTTCCTTTCCTTCCTTTCCTTTCCTTCCTTTCCTTTCCTTCCTTTCCTTTCCTTTCCTTTCCTTTCCTTTCCTTCCTTTCTTTCCTTTCCTTCCTTTCTTTCCTTTCCTTCCTTTCCTTTCCTTCCTTTCTTTCCTTTCTTTCCTTTCCTTTCCTTTCCTTTCCTTTCCTTCCTTTCTTTCCTTTCCTTCCTTTCTTTCCTTTCTTTCCTTTCCTTTCCTTTCCTTTCCTTCCTTCCCTTCCTTTCCTTTCTTTCCTTTCCTTTCTTTCCTTTCCTTTCCTTTCTTTCCTTTCCTTTCCTTCCTTTCTTTCCTTTCCTTTCCTTCCTTTCCTTCCTTTCTTTCCTTCCTTTCCTTTCCTTCCTTCCTTTCCTTTCCTTCCTTTCCTTTCCTTTCCTTCCTTCCTTTCCTTTCTTTCTTTCTTTCCTTTCCTTTCCTTTCCTTTCCTTTCCTTTCCTTTCCTTTCCTTCCTTCCTTTCCTTTCCTTCCTTTCCTTTCCTTTCCTTCCTTTCCTTTCCTTTCCTTTCCTTCCCTTTCTTTCCTTTCTTTCCTTTCCTTCCTTTCCTTTCCTTTCCTTTCCTTTCCTTCCTTTCTTTCCTTTCCTTCCTTTCTTTCCTTCCTTTCCTTTCCTTTCCTTTCCTTTCCTTTCTTTCCTTTCTTTCTTTCCTTTCCTTTCCTTTCCTTCCCTTCCTTCCTTTCCTTTCCTTCCTTTCTTTCCTTCCTTTCCTTTCCTTCCTTTCTTTCCTTTCTTTCCTTTCCTTTCCTTTCCTTCCCTTCCTTTCCTTTCCTTTCCTTTCCTTCCTTCCTTCCTTTCCTTTCCTTTCCTTTCCTTTCCTTTCCTTTCCCTTTCCTTTCCTTTCCTTTCCTTCCTTTCCTTCCTTTCCTTTCCTTCCTTTCTTTCCTTTCCTTTCCTTCCCTTTCCTTTCCTTTCCTTCTATTTCTTTCCTTTCCTTTCCTTCCTTCCTTCCTTCCTTCCTTCCTTCCTTCCTTCCTTCCTTCCTTCCTTTCCTTTCCTTTTCTTCTTTCCTTTCCTTCCTTTCCTTTCCTTTCCTTCATTTCTTTCCTTTCCTTCCTTTCCTTTCCTTCCTTTCCTTCCTTCCTTCCTTCCTTCCTTCCTTCCTTCCTTCCTTCCTTCCTTCCTTCCTTCCTTTCCTTTCCTTTCCTTTCCTTCCTTTCCTTTCCTTTCCTTCCTTTCTTTCCTTTCCTTCCTTTCTTTCCTTCCTTTCCTTTCCTTCCTTCCTTTCCTTTCCTTCCTTTCCTTTCCTTTCCTTTCCTTTCCTTTCCTTCCTTTCCTTTCTTTCTTTCCTTTCCTTTCCTTTCCTTTCCTTCCTTCCTTTCCTTTCCTTCCTTTCTTTCCTTCCTTTCCTTTCCTTCCTTTCTTTCCTTTCTTTCCTTTCCTTTCCTTTCCTTTCCTTCCTTTCTTTCCTTTCCTTTCCTTCCCTTCCTTCCTTTCCTTCCCTTCCCTTTCCTTTCCTTCATTTCTTTCCTTTCCTTTCCTTCCTTCCTTCCTTCCTTCCTTCCTTCCTTCCTTCCTTTCCTTTCCTTTTCTTCTTTCCTTTCCTTCCTTTCCTTTCCTTTCCTTCATTTCTTTCCTTTCCTTCCTTTCCTTTCCTTCCTTTCCTTCCTTCCTTCCTTCCTTCCTTCCTTCCTTCCTTCCTTCCTTCCTTCCTTCCTTCCTTCCTTCCTTTCCTTTCCTTTCCTTTCCTTTCCTTCCTTTCCTTTCCTTTCCTTCCTTTCTTTCCTTCCTTTCCTTTCCTTCCTTCCTCCTTCCTTTCCTTTCCTTTCCTTTCCTTTCCTTTCCTTTCCTTTCCTTTCCTTTCCTTTCCTTCCTTTCCTTTCTTTCTTTCCTTTCCTTTCCTTTCCTTTCCTTCCTTCCTTTCCTTTCCTTCCTTTCTTTCCTTCCTTTCCTTTCCTTCCTTTCTTTCCTTTCTTTCCTTTCCTTTCCCTCCCTCCTTTCCCTCTCCCTCTTTTTCTTTCCTTCCCCCTCTTCTCCCCTCCCCCTCCTCTCCTGCTCCTCCTTTCCTTCCCCCTCCCCTCCCTCCCCTCACCTCTTCCCCTCTCCTTCCCTTCCACCTCCCCTCCCCTCCTCTCCTTTCCTTTTTTTCATGCTGTGCTGTGCTGTGCTGTGCTGTGAAGTCTCAAAAATAAAAGGAACCCCCTTTGCACCACCCCAAGCCCAGCCCCGGTCTGGCAAAGTGCAAAGGTGTCCTATCCTAGGAAACCCTAACACTGTGGTGCAGAGCTGCTGTGCCCAGGGAAGCCCCAGCCATAGTGACTCTTGCCACTCTGCACTCTGAGGCCCCTGATGCGCTGCATTCCACCATCCCAGCTTCTCCATCTTCAGTGTTGCCAAAACTTTGAACGGTCTCGGAACGAACAGTCGTAAGTCGAGGACTACTTGTCCCCCAACCGATAAAGCTCATGCTTATTCAAAATTATAGGCATGATCATCCAAGATGTGAGGAGAGCACTGTGTAAAGGAAGGTGCCTTTATCAAGTGAGGAGAGATATACAATCATCTTACTCAATGGTCTGTTTTCCAAAAGGCAAGACTGCCTAAAACAAACCGCAAATTGCCTGACTCCCATCATGTTCAAGTACCAGCTCCACAGAAAAAAAAAAAAAAAAGCTGCTCCACACAGTTTGAAAAAGAAAATCCTATAAGTTTCTCGCTTCTGGCCAAACAATACAGATTTAATTCATTTAAAATTTCAACTGTTTAATTATTTAAAGGTGTTATGCTTAAATGTTTGAGATGACTCGCTTGTGTCTAATGTTAGGAGAGATCTGACTGTGTGGTTGTTGCTGATCCTGAAATATCATCCATTACGTTCCATGTCATCTTTCGATCAGAATAGAGCTGGAAGGGACCTTGGAGGTCCTGTAGTCCAGCCCCCCTCTCACACATTCAATAAAGTTTCCTTAAAAACCTCCAGTACATCTTCCGAAGGCAAGCTGTTTTTACTGGTTAATTAGACTCACTGTTAGGAAGTTTCTCCTTCTAAGATTGCTTCTCTCTTTGATTAGTTTCCTTCCATTGTTCCTTGCCTTGCCTTGCTTTGGATCTTTCTTTTCTACAACTTGTTTTTATCAGATTTGTTCTCTCTACCTCAGCTAAAATTCATCAAGAGATTAGGGGCAATGATCTTGGACATTCAGTACTCTTTTGAACAGCAGGCTTTTAATTGGGACCGTGTAGTAGTTCCACCAACAGGCAGCAGAGGTCAGCATTGTTCTGCTCAGTAGAACAACACAAACACCCTGGTGTGATAAGCTATAGATGAAACCTGTTGCTGCTGTAATAATCAGACCATGCACTTGGAATGAGTATTCCACTAAAATAAAAATAAATCAGAAGGAAACCTAAAGGTAGATATGGATCACAAACACAAACAGCGCAAAACTTTTGATACGATCTCTTGTGATTATTTCAGAATCTGCATTCAGTCTTCTCAAATACCACGTCACCCAAAGAGATTACTCCTCACACTTTCTGCCCATACTTACCCAGATGGAGAAATTACAGAGGAGGTTGGTTATTCTTCAGATTAGTCATCACATTATAGGGAAAGCTTCCTTCCCAGACTTCTTCCAACAGAGATTTTAGCCAAATTATTCCCTCACGGGAGCATTCTAAGCGCAGCACCGAAAGCAACACAGCCATCTTCATTATTATAGCACTGCCTCCTAATGGAGTTGGTGGCGTATGATGGTTGTGAAGCAATACAGATCTGAAATTTGCACGTTGGAATGCGGTGCAGATTAAATTAAAAGCATTGAGTATAGATAATACTGCTCCCCGTGGATTTTGTTAACTGTCCTCGTTTGTCACATTAAATGTGACGATACGGTCCAATTTTTGAAGATGCTCTGAAGGTTTATGGTCTGGTGGGAAAGGAATCTCATCACCTACCGTGTGTTATTGTGCCAACAACCCTTTTTCAGAGATTGCCTCATTTCTTTAGGAATGTTAAGTTAAAAAAAAAAAGAGGGGGGAGAACAGTTGATTAGGATGATTCTCCATGCCTTGAAGTTGTAGGGGGTGATATACCTACACAGCACAGGTTTAATGCAACATTGCCATTAAAGCACTCCTGAATTAGAGAGCTCTCTCAGCTGTTTTATGTACCGTCTGGATATTCAGTAGCTTAGGTTGATTTGGTGGAAGTATATAAAATTCCAGCTGTGGAATTTTAATCAGAGATGCCCACTAGGGAAGGAAGTTTGCTGAAGGCATTGTTCTAAATGCTGTACTTAGGATTGCCTTATCCTCTCTGCAAAATGGAGGAAGAGATCAGAAAATGGTACTAAAGCATGAGGGAGTTTCTTGTACTTCTTTGCTGTTGTCCTGTGGTTATCTGGGTTTTTGCTGCCCAGGTCTTGTGCTTCTAATTGCACCTGCATTTTGGAATGGTGCCAGGGCCGTAGAGTGAGGACATGATTCCACTTACTCAATGATCCATCTATTAATCACAGCGCTCACTGAATGTAATCAGTGAATATAATGTAGGTGGTGAGGGAGCAACCCATACAGTAATTTTAGGCAATTTTGGTTGAAGTGCCTTATGCTCACTCTGAAGTCACAGTGTAATTTCATTATAATTGCTTGGACGTTTGCATGACAAAAGACTACCTTTAACATTGGACTACCACAACTACGATGCCAAACTCATTCATTTAGGCTCACGTTCCCCCAAACGGTCAGCTACTATTCTACAAAAACTGACTTCTATCCATGGAGTGAATAGAGATAGTGGGTGTTAGGGATATACACCCTAGCAGAACGTGCAACGGCAGTCTAGCAGGCAGGCAGATATGTGAGACAAAACGTTGTAGTAGCTTACACTCAGTAAGACAGATACACTGTGCAAGTTAAATAGTTTTTATTCCAGCAAGAGTTATAGCATAGTCAAAACAGTCCATATGTCATACACTAAGTTCAGTCAGTCCGGGGGTTATTCAGTTTGCAAAGTCCAGTGTCGAAAAAGAGTTCATTAAACTTACAATCAATCAGTCCAGTGATATATCTCTTTTGCAGTCAGAGATATGAAGAAAAATCAAACCCCTTTTCTTCTTTCAGCAAACACGCAGTTATCACCATCAATTCATCATTGTCAGCAATCCAGTATAAGCCAGGGAAACAGTGAGCTCTCTTGCTCCCTCTTATGGTGATTTTACAACCGCACCCAAAATACTTGGTTTACAGTTTAAAGTGATACATACACTTAAACTCACTAACATAGTTTATATATTATTTTTATCCAAACTAAGTTAGGTAAACAATGTTATCCCTAACAGTGGGTATACCTGTAAGGACACGGGGACAGACCCAATGGTGGGATTCAAATATTGTTGCCACCGGTTCAGTAAGGGCAAGGCTTGGTGGGCGTGCTTTGAGCACACACTTGGCATGCACACGCGCACCAAACGTGCACTTTGCACAGGCGCAGAGGTGTTTGCGCAGGCGCAGTGGCATTCTAACTTGCCTCCTGGAAGCCTGCACGATCCCGGTCGCTTCAGCAACTGCTACACAGCACTCTTCTGTGCCGCGCAAAGCAGCTGCACTTCAAATCCAGCGGATAAAAGTGAGTATGGGAGCCAAGGCAGGCGGGTGGGCCCAACAGCACAGAGGCTGAGAGAACTGGTTTGGTCTCCGCTGATCATTGCTCCTACCAGCTCACCAGAACCGGACAGAACCGGTCGAATACCACCACTGGACAGACCCCACCATATGCGATTATACTGGTTTACATTAATTTGCTCTAAAAAGGTCAGATAGATGCCTGAAGAGGGATTTTGTTTAAGTAATTTTTTTTTGCCTAAAACAACCTACCAAAAATAAAACTTCTGCTTGCTTTCCAAATAAGGTTAACACATTAGTGCACTTCCAGAATGTAACCATAAGGCAATACCCTCATTAAGACATTGTTCTGTTGTGTTGCAAGTTGCTTTGTTTTGTTTTAGCAGTTCTCACCCCATCTGTAAATATTTCCTTCAAAGAATCCTTTAAAAAAAAAAAAGAAGAGTTGTATGATGGGCAAGGGAAGCCGTTCTTTAAATGCTCTTGGAATGGAATGACTCTTCTAAATAAATGGGTCTGCATTATAGAGACTTCCGCTTTTTCCAGGGTGGTATTAGTAGAAAGGATTGCAAATAAATGAGCTGCTTTGCTTAATTAGCACTGGAACTGTGGGTGCATGGTTACTGACTGTTAAAAGCCCATCTGGCCAAAGACTGTGCAGAATCCTCCAAAAGTGGCTCAACAAGACATCCTACTAGCCGTTGTTTTGGGAAGGGTAAGTGGGCTTTTAAAAAAAGAATGCAGGGCCTTGTTAAACGTCCCTAAATAAGGGGAGAAATTAGTGCTAGGATATGAAATGTTAATAGAGAAGAACTAGAGACTGCAGCAAAACAAGCATTCTCTATGGCTTGCCTTCTGCTTCAGCACATGAGGAGAATGGCAGGCTCCCTTTCTTGGAGTAACAGAAGGGAGCAATTTGCATCCAGGTTTCTGCAAAATATAATGCAATAATATAATGGCTTTTGCTGCCCAAATCTTGTGATTCTAATTGCACCCGCATTTTGCACCAGGGTTTGTACAAAATATGATGCAATAGCCCGGCATAAATGATGACTTGTAAGTCATGACTTGTGCCTCAAAGGATTACATCAGCTTACCCACTTGTGATTTATTCATCAAACCACGAATGAGAAAATAAGTGAACCGGATGATTTTAACACAGAGTGGAAAAGGCTCAGGCAGAAAGCACATGGACCATAATGGGAAAGAGGAATAACCTTCAGGAACAGAAGGAAAAGCCGCACTCAAGGCAATGGTCATATAAAAGGAATCTAAGTCTGGGCCAGAAATGTAATTTGAGAAACTGTTTCAAACAGGAGATTTCCCCTGTTCTCATAAAGATAAAGGGAGGGAGAAAGCACTTTCAGATTGTGTTAATGTTTGTGTGTTTGGTTTCCAAGTTTGATCTATCTTGGATTGTTGACATATTGACAGCTTACTCCTCCTTGTACTTTAACCAGGATTTAAGGCTCACCATATCACCAACTCTACTTCTGTAATCCATATTTAGTCTCTGATTAAGCCTATGTTTATTCTCAAGAAGAGATAATAACAAGAAAAATTCCCACCAACTCTCCTTTCCATCCAGAAATGTTGCAGGAAAGGCAGGGGTGGGATCCGACAGGGTTAACTACCAGTTCGGTGATTTACGAGGTTCGGTGATTTACAATGTGCTTCCCTGCATGCTGCGCGCGCGCCTGTAAATCATCATCAGCATGCTGTGTGCAGAGAAGCAGCCTTTCAAAAAGCCCTTTCTTCCTGATTTTTTAACTGCAGCTGTGCCTCACACGGCAGCTGAAGTGGAAAAAATCAGGAAATAAAAGGTCAGGTAAGAGCCCAGGTGGGGGGTGGGGGTGGCCAAAAACATCAGCATACATAGAACTGCTTCTATGTCTGCTGCTCTTCAGAGCTACCGGTTCTACAGAGGTGGACAGAACCGGTAGAAACCCACCCCTGAGGACAGGGCAACAGAATCTTGAAAGCTCACAGAGTTTCTTTCCGCCCTCTCAAACAAATGAAGCCAGGGTTATTTGATTTAGCAATGAAATTTAGAGGCCACCTGACTCCAGAATGACTCTGAGCAGCTTACCTTAAAGGTAGAAAACAATTTTTAAAATTCCAAGTGTCCAAATAAATGCACTCCCTATAACGGAAATCACAACCAATAGGGCTTCAACCCATCCCATAGACACCAAATAAACAGTGTTCTTCTAAGGAGTACAGGGCATTCTTGTGTTACTCTCTACATAATACTACAAGGGTTGGTAATAATGCTTCCAAAAATCAGTTTCAAAGCCTTCACTGAGATAGTATCCAGTTCAAACAAGAAGAATTTTGAAGCGCAGTTGCTCACTAAAACCTTGGTAGGACTTAGAATTTCTGAAAGTGTTTGGGCTTAGAACATGACAAAATATAAATGACTGTGAGGACTAGTTTGGAGCACACACGATTATGCCTTTATGAGAGATTGCAATCCTTCACTTCCCGTCTCCCTCTAAATCATTCGTCTGCCTTTCCAACCGTCAGCAGGGTGAAAGATTGCCTTGTCAGAAGCAATAAAGCTCATTTGTCTTCTCCCCGAAGCCATAAATACCTGTGGGAAGTTTAGTATAAGAAAAGCCAATAGAAGTGGCTTCTTCTGAATCCCACAGGTATCAAAACATCTGCAGTAAAAAGGTAGCTTCATCTGCTACCAATGCTAACGGAGGAAAGTTGAAAAACATTCTTCACATCAAGAAGGAAACATTGCAGAAACTTCACAGATGGCGTTGAAAAAACAGTCAGCTTATTTGTGGGTTAATCTGTTCTCTGAATCTTGTCATTGTGGTTTCTAAATCATGACTGGGAAATGAGTACTTTCAAATCACAGCTGGAAAAAGTTCCTGGATGCCACCTTTGTAATGGGAGGGAGGCAAGAGAGATCTGTCCATTTCAGCCTCTCAAAAGATGGCTGTAGCTCATTCTGGTGACAGAACCATGAAGCAATATGGATAACTCAGGAATTATTTCCTGCTTTAAGTATTGCGGCTAATTAGCACATGAAAACAAAACCAGCCATTTAGAGAATTGGAGAGTTTTTGTACTATGTTGTAGCATAAAATAATTCAACAAGTTTACTCTAATAAGAATGTTAGAGGGGGAAAAAAACAATCTTTAGGGCAGAAATTGGTGAGGCCTGTTATCCTTCTATTAAGAAACCAGGAGAAAAAGGGAGAAAAAAGCAACATAATAGTGAGATCAGAGCCAAAAAATAATGGAAAGAGTAGGAGATGAGTGCACAGGCAAATCTACCACAGATCAGAGATCAGAACCAAAAATTCTAAAATCTGGTACTGAGATTGGAGCATTAGTAACTATTTCATGCTTAGATTTTATAGGTAAGGAGTATCAAAATGGAACAAGGTAGTAAATTCTGTAATAAAAAAAGGTTTCAGTTTTACAAAATAGCACATTATGTCAGCACTTTGAAACATTAAGCTTAATTTAACAGTTCAGGAATATAAGATTTACCCAGGAACTAGATGCAAAAATTGCCATAAGACTGCAGTTGTTTTACTATTTGATACTCTTAAATAATCAGCATTCAGCCTCTTGCTGACTTATGGCAAATCATTTTGTAAGATCTGATCTCTCTCCTGTCGGCCCCCGAGTATAAATTATAAATTTATAAAGTATAAATTTGTGCACATTGTTAGAGTACTGTAGTTATCAAATATCATTGGAAAGGGTTTTGAATCAAGCCATTTGGATAACTGCTTCACAGATGTGAATTTTTTTTCTTGTAAACACTCAA
The DNA here is from genome assembly GCF_049901735.1 of Notechis scutatus. Classification (NCBI taxonomy): domain Eukaryota; kingdom Metazoa; phylum Chordata; class Lepidosauria; order Squamata; family Elapidae; genus Notechis; species Notechis scutatus. The sequence continues at coordinate 208,802,031 of NC_142009.1, read as the reverse complement.
ATAGTTGCTGTTCTCCCAAGAGTGGGTGGGTGGGAGCTACTGCACATTAGCTCTTGCTAATTCTAAATAGGAGTCTAACAGCAGTGCAGATAAATTGCTGCCTGGGCTCACAATACCATTAAATCCTAAATTTGGGATTACAGTGCACAATTCTTTTGTTCTGCTAATGCACCCCACCCCACCCACAAAAAAAAAACCCTCATCAAACCACAAAGTGGCTCACAGTGATAGCATGCTAACACAGCATTCAAGTTATTATTATATGGTGAACCACAGAATACCCAACCCTATTTTAACTTAGTTTAGCATATTGTCTGTTTGAGCACGGAAAACAGTCATACATGCAGGGCCTAGCACAAACTGTTGATTCCTTTTGTTCTCCAGGGCAGTGTGATTTTGTTTTTCTTTCTCAAATCCTTTTCATCTTGCATAATTAATCTTCCTTTCATTGGCAGAAAAGTGGTGGGTGAAGGGAAACAGAACCATTCAGGATTATTACAAAAACAAACTAAATAATTCGTGCCAACTTGGATTTTGGAAAGGGCAAGCAATGCGCCACTTTGTATTTTTCTCACTCTTAATTCAGACAGTATAGTTATTTATCCAGGAGCCAGTACCTGTGTCAAAATATACGTGACTTGATTTCTCTCATTGTGGAATCTCATTGTTTATGTGTTGACAGCATCAGAAACGTTCTATGTATGTAAATGGAAATATCTTTTAAATTCCCCCAATGGCTAATTGGCTGCAAAAGCTGATGGAGTTACCGGAGATGGCTACATTGACTGCTTTAATTAAAGAAAATATTACAACCAACTTTGTTTCTACTTGGAAACCACTTCTGGACTTTGTGCTTGAGTGGGGTGGGGGGAGTAGTTCAGAGAACCAGCAAATACCACCTCTGACTGGTGATTTTATAGTAGGAAATGAAACACTGACTTTGAGTTTTGCTGGTTAGATTGGTTTGTTGTTATAAAAATAGCTAGTATATATTATTATGTAAAGGTAAAAAGTTGAGGCTCTATAATATTACCTTATTCTACTGCACTAAAAGGAGTCGAAAATAAATGCTTTTCTTTCTTTTTCCCCTTTTACCTTCCCCTTTTTCCTCTTCCCTTTTTTCCTTCCTTACTCTTCCATTATTTTCATTTCTCTTTGTATTTTATACTGCAATAAACTAATAAAAATTTGACAACCAAATCTCATTGCTGGAGCTTAGTCCACAGTTAACTGGGACATCAATGAAACAATCCCATGACTACTTGTGACGGTTTCTTTGTTTGGCCTACTGTGAATGCGAACCATGCTGCCTTTGAGCAATAGTGGAAGTGTTCTCCAAGGCGTGGTTCTGCTGTACAGACAAAGGTTGACTCAGTGGTAGGATTCAAATTTTTTTACTACCGGTTCTGTGGGCGTGGCTTGGTGGGCGTGGCAGGGGAAGGATACTGTAAAATCGCCAGTCAGAGGTGGCATTTGCTGGTTCTCTGAACTACTCAAAATTTCTGCTACCGGTTCTCCAGAATTGGTCAGAACCTGCTGAATACCACCTCTGTGTTGACTGCTATGTCCAAAGCTGTGTGACATTGTGGGTGTGGGCTGCCTCCCCCCTGACACTTTTCCACTGAAAACAAATATCATTTAAACACCCCCATTGTTGCACAACTAGATTAAATCAGTTGCAGCCCATTACTTTAAATAATCAGTATCTGTAAGTATCAGGCTGCCACCTCTCACTTCAGTGGCAAAAGCTGGAAAGTTAAAGGAGGAGGCATGTAATTACAGACATTTTCAAGGTTCATTTTTGGGGAAATTAAAATCTAACATTATGACATTTGACAGGCTGTTGCTTTCAACAGCGTTGGCTCATCTGTACAAATATAGACTGAGCCAGAAAACAGGGCAGAGAAAAGATTGTTTTATTGAATTCTTTTCACGGATGCCTTGTACTTTGCCGGGAAACTGAACATAATATTGAAGGCACAAATACAATCCTTATTTTAAAAGATCAAATTATATTTGGACAGCTTGCATGCAGATTACATTATATTTGGGAAACCATGTGTCTTGTTTTTTTATTTTCATTCAATCCTATTGTGCTGATGACTCACCAAAGTCAACATGTGAAAAAGAAGCACTATACTGGCTAGGAATAATGGAATTTACCCACTTAGAGTAGATCAAAATGAAAATAAAAGTATCTGTGATACTAAATGTATCTTTTTGGTCTACTATGTTTAAGTTACCCTTTAAATTTCAAAGTTGACACACATACATAAAATGCAAGAGGCATCATCAGAAAGCTATTTACTTCCTCTCTAGAGTATCAAACCATGCTTTCAACCTATAACTTATAACTAGGAGAAAGAAAAATAAGGAGTTGGGGCTGGCCTTAGCAGTGCCCAAAGCTGAATATTGTTGATGAGAAGGTCTCAGTGCATAGAAGGAGTCCTCAGAATATTTATGAGCTAGATCGGTGGTCGCCAACCGATGGTCCGCAGAGAAATGTCACCCCCAGAGTACCCCCAAAGCAATTAATCCAGGATGCGCAGGAATACAAGGCCCGTGGGAACCCTCCCCACCCCCTCACTCCTTACCTGGAAAACTTGCCTGCTAAGTTGCAAATTTTCCTTTTTTTTTCTTTTTCTGACCATCAGCTGTTAGATTAGCTAAAAAGCAGGAAATCGTTGCATTCCTTGCTTTCTAGCTAATCTTTAGATCTTCGGCTCTGCAGAGATGAAACTTCCTTAGGACTGAAGCTTCTATTATTCTGTGCAGGTAGCTGATTGCAGATAGACAGATCTCTAAGTGAATCTGTAATTCTGTGAGCAACTCAATCTGCCTGGCTGCTTTGCCTGATTTTGAGTAAAAGTTGTTCTTTTTTTATAAAAAATTCAACATTAACATACATAATGTGTTGTGAGTTAATTTTGTGAGTTTGCTTGCTTGCAAATTTTATGAGTTTGCTTGCAAGCAAATTTTATGTGACAGACTCAGGTTGCCAATTGCAGAATCATAGATCTCTAAGTTAATCTGTGATTCTGTAAGCAACTTAGTCTGCCTGCATGGTTTGCCTGATTTTGGGTAAAAGTTGCTCTTTTTAAATAACAAATTCAATATTTACATAAATTTTTATAATAGTTACATACAAGCCATGCCCGGCCAGTCACATGACCACCAAGCCACACCCACAAATTAGGCCATGCCCACAGAACCAGTTGTTAAGAAATTTGAATCCCACCCCTGCCTCTGTGTGTTTGTGTGTGTGTTTGTGTGTGTGTGTGTGTGTGTGTGTGTGTGTGAGAGAGAGAGAGAGAGAGGGAGGGAGAGAGAGAGAGAGAGAGAGAAGTTAGATCAGATCTCTCTCTCTCCCACCAATGTCAGCAAGCCACCGTCAGTCAAAATTCATATTAGCGGTCCCTGGGATTTAAAATTATAAGTTTGGTGGTCCTTGAGGTCCAAAAGGTTGATGACCCCTGAGCTAGATGACTTCTGCCAGGAACAATGAGGAACATTCCAAAAGCATGATTAGAACGATTCTTAGATGTTAGCAACTAAGGCAAAAAATGAAGCTATTATTTCTACTAAAAGAAGCATTGCAAAGTATTGACTGCAGAGATGACCATACTTTGACACCTGCCATATTCTTGGTTGTCTTTATTTCAAAATATGCTCATTTTGAATCACAGACAACTCTACATAAAACATAAATATGCATTCAAACGTAAGATGTGTTTGTATGTAGAAATTGTGTTGGTTTCTGCTCACATAGATTCATTGAAACATACAGTTGGATTAGAAATATCTAAACATCTGCAGACAGATGTTAGATATTGGATCTTAGGGTTTTTTGTTAAGATTGTTTTAATGTGAATGCTTTTATTCTTATTAGTATTAGTAATCTTTTTGGACTGTCTTGTACTGAATTTTTAAATGCTGGAATGGTGCCTAGGAAAGAGTTCAATCTTAAAATAATAATTTACACTACTCATAATAAATATATCATGTAAATGCCAAATTACAAGTTTGAGGTAAATAAAAAGAAATCCACTTTATTCTTACAACATCTGATTGGGAGCTTGGTGTAGAAAAAAAAAGGCTGGATTAGATGTTTCTTGTAAATTATTTATTTTTATGTACATAACTGGCAAAGCTGTTTAAAAAATGTAGTCTAGAAAGAAATTTTTCCATGACAACTTTATTTCCACACTGAAATTCCATCCAATTTCTCTTGAATGAAGTTTTTTAGCATCCCGTTAATTTATACCAGAGCACATCAGATGAAGGCTTTTGTCCCCATAAGGAATAAAATATTATTGACATAGGTGGGTTTTATAGCAAAAATAAGAACTGGGTCAGGCAGTAGAAGTGGGAAGAAGATACTTGAGATATCCAACTCCTAGGGTCTTCTTAATCTTCCTTCCTTGGTCAAATTAAATCTCTTAATTAAATCTTGGTAAAGTTAATCTTTCTGAAGCAAAACTGTACCCAAATCCTTACCATCCAGTAACCTTCAACTCAGAAAATGTGCTGTCATCATCTCTCCGAAATCATAACAGTGTTTTCTCTCCCTTTTTCTCTTTTTCTCCAGCAACAATTACTTGTGAGATATTTAATAGGCCTTCTCCTGAAAAGCAAATCTTTCAGCTAGAATGTATCCCCAATAAATGAGTGTAGACTGAATACACTGCACAGAGCTTAATCTATATAGTCCTGAAACATCTCTCTGGTAATTAGGTTTGAAAGTACTCTGGAAAGAATATGCAATTAGTAATAATTTCAGAAAGTTGGACTACATCTTTTTGCACATTCTACTAATACTTAGATTTTGAAATAGAGCAATAAATACTTCTAATCTTGGGGTGGGGTGGGTGGGAATCTTATGTTTTCTTGAAATGGCCAACAAAAGTTAGGGGGGGGGGGGATTCTAGATACAACCCCGAAATGTTTAATTCATTTAAATCCCCTTTTAAGCTGATTGGCTTTCAGCAATTGAACTTTATGAAGTAGTGCAGTCCAGTCTTCTGGACGTGTTAGGGTTGTGGTTGCTAATTCATATACAACAGGAGATAGAATAGCAGAAGATCCTCTGGGCCTTATTGACCCAGGCTCTCTTCAGAAGCTCAGCAAGTATATTTTTTCCAATTTCCAGTCGGTCCTCCATCACCAGTAGAACCTGAGGACACATGAGGTTAGATGGGATTACTCAGATGCTTTGGACAACTATCTCCTACTATTTTCTTTTTGGCTTGAGCTGATGGAAGCAACAATGCAAACCCTTTAGAGAATACCAATTTATGGCCGGAAGGTGGCAGTGTAACAATGATTTTATTTTCCTCTTTTTTTCACTTTTCCTAGTCATTCCCAAAAGGTAACAACACAGCGGGATGCAGCCCTATCTCTCTCACACACCAGGCTAAGGGGGAACATGCCAGGCAAAATGCAGATAGTGGGAGCAGGAACTACTAAGTTGCTACTCCATTAGGCAAAAGTAGGGACCATGGTGCAAAGGCCCAGATATTCCAGCAACTTGTTTGGAATGGCATAAGGTATCCTGCTTGAGCCGGGGTTAGCCTAGGAGACCTCCAAGTCCCTTCCAACTCTGTTATTCTACGTTCTATTCTGTCTCTTAGCTTTCATTTAATGCTGTCTGTAGTTTTATAGCCCTGGTGGCTGCCATTTTACAAAGCATACATTTTACATTTCTATTTCTATGTACACTTTACAAAATATATATTTTATAGATCATATTTAGAAACCACCCATCTCACTCAAAGAGCAACTCTGGGCAGTGTATAAATAGATGTTAAGAACAACTTTAAAAGCCTGACTCACAGACGAACACTATAAAGAAGCCTGATGATGGCAGATGAGATTCTGCCGAAACGTTGCTACAACTTTAAAAGCACAACTGTAATGACGTGGGAAAATACCCGAACAAAGCTGAATGCCATAGATGTTAAGAACTATATATAAAAACAGTTAAAATTGAGAGTAAAATATTAAAATTCAAAATTTTAAAATATGTATAAAAGATTAGAAAGTTTTACTGAAAAACTCTTAATAATAACGTAAAATCAATCATATTGGTTGCTTGGGTCAACCGGAGATCTTCCAATCTCCTCCTCTCTCTCCCTCTCCCCCCTCTCTTTATCATCCATCCATCCATCCATCCATCCATCCATCCATCTATGATCCATCTATGATCCATCTATCACCCATCTATCATCTAATTTACATAGTAACAAGTTGCTAGTTCAGTGGGTGGAAGGTGGAGCCAGGATACAAAACCCCAGATGTTTGGACTACAGCAATTACATCAACATTTTAGTATGTTATTGAAACTGCTATAAAAACACAGTATGCATCACAATATTTCCTTTATCTCTAGGTCTAGACTGTAGAGTTCATGAAGTTTATATTCCTCCCTCTCTGCTTTCCCACAATAATTAGATTTCTTATCTTGTTCTCTTTCAACCTCTATGTGAGTTGATAGCCACAAATACTTTACCAACTGAGATATTTTCTTACTTACTCAAACTATGGCCAACGAACAGCCACACTGCAAACAAAGTTATACCTTGACAGATCACAAGAAACTGACAGATCACACGCAGCCGAAAATCAACCCGAAAACCAGACCTTGACATCATCAGAAGTTATCCGAACAAAGCCAGCACCAATTTACATCACACAGACGGTACTTAAAACCAAGGACTATGATTCAGCAACTACAGCTACCCAATCACATAACCCGAAATTGGACCAGGACTCAGAAAGGTATTTAAGGGCCACTGCTCCCCCAGACAAACACAGTCCAAGGCGCACTGAAGATGTCTCCTCGGATGGAAATGAAATGTTTGCAACCAAATCATCAAGCTCGGAGCTCAAACCAACAACATAACTACCAACCCAAGCTACTAATATTCAAAGACATTTTAATTATGGCCATCTCTTCCCTTTGATCTCCTACCCTAATTCTTCAAACTATGCTCTTTTTAAAAAAAAGAGAGAAAGAGAGAAGAGTGCCCCCTCCTCTCTGATTTTATGAAGTTATGTATTATTAGACTTATTGTAGTATACCGATTAGAATGCCAGGAGTGGACTGGGAAACTATTTTCAGAAGATGAAATAAGGTCATTGGTTAATTGGTTAATTATAACTAATTTCTTAGCCTACTTTACAGGGTTACTATGAGTATACAGTACAATGGTGAAGTAAGGGAATTATTGATTGGGGATGTTGTCTGAGTCCCTTGGAAAAAAGCTGGACTGTAAAAAACCCAATAAGGCTTCATTCACATAACATGTTAAAACCTAAAATCTGCTTTTGATCTTTTTTGAACCAGTCATTGAACAACATGCTATGGTTTATTCCTTAGTATGTAAACTCAGTCAAGGGTGAGCTATTCAGTGAACACAGTTAACATATTGTTTCTCTTATTCTTTTATTTTTCTTATATGTACCCATTTCATGTATTCACAACTATGTATACGCTTATACTTATTATCTTGTAAACAATTGGCAAATCAAATAAATAAATAAATAAATAATTAAAGAAGCCACAGTGTAGCACCATATATGAACCCAGTCCCAGTATAAATACTGTATTTATCCTAGGTTTACCAAACAAAATCAAGCTTTTTATCTGGATTAAAGTTTATTCTCTGTTTTCAGAATAACATGACTAGGAATTGCAATGGATTGGATTGAAAGAGAAACCATTGTTATGATATAAAACGAATGTGTGAACATAGTACCATGTTGCAATATGAGCACTGAAAAATTAGACCAGCTTTAGGTTTTGTTTTTTCATCTTTATCTGTTTTTGTTACAGAGACAGTTACATCCACTTGTGCTTTGAACAACAAAGAACAATAGCTATTTAAGTAAGGAGTTAAATGTGTAGCACCGGCTTGGAGCAGATCTAGATTTAGATCCTCAAAACCATAAGAATCACCTGTTTTGCCCGAGTACTTGATTAAATCCCATCTTACAGTTGGTCAAGAAAATACACAAGTTCTTTACAATCTAGAAAGCAAAGTTGGAAATAGCCATAGGCACACAGCCATTTTTCAATAGGATTTGTGTTATTTCTCTTAAGTGTGAATATATTTAATTACTTGTTAAATTAACTCCTGGATTGTGCACCTGCAAAGAATACCAAAATTATACAGCAACAGAGTTCACCAACAAATTATGGTACCTAGGTTGTAAAAGCATAATTTGAAAGCCAGACCATGACATCATCAGAAGTTATCCGAACAAAGCCAGCACCAATTTACATCACACAGACGGTACTTAAAACCAAGGACTTGTGGTTAAGGCATCAGGCTAAGAAATGGGAGATGGTGAGTTCTAGTCCTGCTTTAGCCATGAACGCCAGCTGGATGACCTTGGGCCAGTCATTCTTTCTCAGCCCAGCTCACCTCACAGGGTTGTTGTGGGGAAAATAGGAGGAGGAAGGTGTGTTGAATATGTTGCTGCCTTGAGTTATTTACAAATATAATAAAAGTTTGTTCAAATAAACAAATAAAGATCATTCTCCAAGTGACTCTGGGAAGAGTCCAGTGACAGTAAATAGTATGCATAAAACAAAATCATCATCTGCTGATGATTTCATTATTTTGTAATTACGGTATTGTAGTTTTATTTATGAAATTTCTGTTCAGTGAAAGTTCCTTTAGTTTCACTGGCAATCTGAAGAATAAAGAGCTGGATACAAATGCAATGATGGTGAAAATCACTGCAACTTAAAGAAAACATCATGAAAAATGCCGTTTGGACACAATAAGGATAAATACATAGCCAAGGAAGCCAACAAGTGGGAGCAATGTTAACTTTGAAGTTGTTCTTCTATGGTTTATTTAATGCAAAATATAAATGGTTGTTTATTTCTTTAGCTGCAGTTCAAAGCGTGCCCAGAGGAGTGCTTGAAAATGATGAGATACCTTCAGGCAGTTTCTTAGGGAAGGATATGGTGCTTGAACAAAGTAATGATACATGGAGAATACTACAATGTACAGAGGTGGATTGAAATGAGAAAAATAAAGGTTGGAAGGGAAAAGCCCTACTAGTTCTGCCTCTTGGTTTCACGTGCCTGTAGGCAGCTCTTCTCTCTCCACTGCTAAAGACATCATCCCTGTCCACCAAAGGAATAGAATGGAATGGGATGGGATGGGATGAAAGGGGAGAGGAAGGGAAGGGAAGAGAGAAGAAGCTAGGCTAGATAGTAGAGTAGAGTGGAGGAATAGAATACCATGTATTTCTGTGAAAATAAGACCCGGTCTTATATTTTTTTAAGCTCCAAAATAAGCATTATTTTCAGGGAAACATGATATCAGGGTGATCAGCCCAGCTGGATGCCCCTGCCCCCAGTACATGCACAAGAGGCGGTGAGGTGTCCACAGCAGCTGCAGCCCACTGGCCACTTGGTCAACACACTCTGGGGCTGCGCAGCCCATGCAGTGCAGGTGAATTGATGACATGTCCAAGCAGCTGATGGAGAGAGAGGTGCAGGGGGGGGCACGTGATCTGGATGCGCTGTGCGGGCCATGGGAAAGCCAAGTGTCAATGGGCCAGAGTGGGCAGGGGGCCACAGGAGGCTTGTCTTCATGTGGCAGCACTGGCAGCAGATGGAGGCAGGGGGGTGGGGGAAGGAAGGTGATCCCGATGCACCACGTGGGCCATAGGCAAGTTGAGAGACATGAAGTCCCACCAGCGATGTGCCTGCAGCCTGCCAGGCACGTCAAGATCTCCCCCCTCCCTCCTTGCTTCTGCCTCCATCTGCTGCCAGTGCAGCCACATGAAGATGAGCCTCCTGTGGCAAGCCTTTCCCCTGCCTCTGCCTGCTTCTTGGACAGGTAATCAATTCACCTGCGCAGTGCAGGCTCTGGATGCTGTCAGATACCATCACCCCCTGCGTCTTTACTGCCTCCAGTGCTGGCCATACCCACCCATACCCTACCCTGGCTGATTAACTTGGGATTATTTTTTGAGTAGGACTTATATTAGGAGCATGCTAAAAATCAGGCTAGGGCTTATTTTCTGGTTAGGTCTTGATTTTGGGGAAACACAGTAGAATAGAATAGAATAGAATAGAATAGAATAGAATAGAATAGAATAGAATAGAATAGAATCTGCTTGGGTTCTATTTTCTACCTCTGTCTGCTGCTATTTGCACAAAAGGGTTAAAGTTGGAATGACTAAAAATCCCTCCTTTGAGGCTATCAATACTAATTATATTGCCACAATATTGTGGCTATGGACTCTGGATAGTTCTATGCCTTGTGACACAGATAGTGAGATACAGATAACATAGAAGATTGATACTAAATTCTTCACTCTTTTCTCATTTCCCTCTCCCTTCTTTGGTCTGCATTTTATCCTGCTTTTGTGTTTAGTAAATAAACACTTAAATATATTATGATAGCTATATAGAGGCACATGAGCATATTTATTATTTCTCAATTTTTAAAAACTGCCCATCTCCCTGAGGGACCCTGAGTGGTGTACAGAAAAAAAAAATCAAACTGTAAAAACAATATATAAAAGTTAAAAATCAAGGATAAGTTAAAATTCAGTGTAAAATTAGTTAAAAGTTAGTTAAAAGGTGGGAGTAAGGCCTTCAGGGTATTAGCCAAGCCCACAACTGTGTGACAAGTGGTGGGATTCAAAAAAATTTACTACCAGTTCTGTGGGCATGGCTTGGTCGGCATGGCAGGGGAAGGTTACTGCAAAATCCCCATTCCCTCCCAACTCCTGGGGGAAGGTTACTGCAAAATCCCATTCCCTCACTAACCTGCTTTCCAGCTCCGTTTTCCTGTGCAGAGCGACAAAAGAAGACCCAGCTGATCAGCTGGGACTTGGGAGGCAGCGAATAGATGGGGGCAGGGTCAGTCAGAGGTAGTATTTGCTGGTTCTCCAAACTACTCAAAATTTCTGCTACCGGTTCTCCAGAACTGGTCAGAACCTGCTGAATATCACCTCTGTGCGTGAGACCCTGTCTGAACCCCAAGCAAGGGTGCAGAGCCATATTTTAACTCCTTCCCTCTCCTCTGGGGCCAGAATGTTCCCCAGAACAGAGGCAATGGCAAAGAAGACTCTCTTCCTGGGCCCCACCAGTCAAAATACACTGCTCAAAAAAATCAAGGGAACACTTAAACAACACAATGTAACTCCAAGTCAATCACACTTCTGTGAAATCAAACTGTCCACTTAGGTAGCAACACTGATTGACAATCAATTTCACATGCTGTTGTGCAAATGGAATAGACAACAGGGGGAAAGCATAGGCAGTTAGCAAGACATCCCCAATAAAGGAGTGGTTCTGCAGGTGGTAACCACAGACGACTTCTCAGTTCCTATGCTTTCTGGCTGATGGTTTGGTCACTTTTGAATGCTGGCGGTGCTCTCACTTTAGTGGTAGCATGAGACAGAGTCTACAACCCACACAAGTGGCTCAGGTAGTGCAGCTCATCCAGGATGGCACATCAATGCGAGCTGTGGCAAGAAAGTTTGCTGTGCCTGTCAGCGTAGTGTCCAGAGCATGGAGGCACTACCAGGAGACAGGCCAGTACATCAGGAGACATGGAGGAGGCCGTAGGAGGGCAACAACCCAGCATCAGGACCGCTACCTCCGCCTTTGTGCAAGGAGGGACAGGAGGAGCACTGCCAGAGCCCTGCAAAATGACCTCCAGCAGGCCACAAATGTGCATGTGGCTGTTCAAACGGTCAGAAACAGACTCCATGAGGGTGGTATGAGGGCCCAACATGCACAGGTGGGGGTTGTGCTTACAGCCCAACA